>NW_026061808.1:313561-627122 GCF_023897955.1 Schistocerca gregaria | reverse complement strand
CAGTAAGAAGTAGTACTATTTAAGTTTTAGTTGTCGATTAACCACTTTTTAGCCGGCTTTGGTGGATTCGACATGACTTAGGACCTTAAGAGTTTGCATGAAAGGAAGACTAGCAGCCGCGTTGTACGGGAGAATGTGAAAAGAGTTCATATGTAGTAAAAACCTGAGAAATCCTTCCGTTTTCGTCATTTGTTATCGAATCGATTTAAAGCCAGATAGTCAAATTGGCCGCTCTTCTCTCTGAAACGGTTACATTTATCGTCTGCAAAGCTATGTCGCGTGCTGCGGTATGCGGGAACACTAAAAGGACCATAGTAGAACACAGAAGAAGCTTCTAAGTTGAAGTAATAGCCAGTAAGAAGTAGTACAATTCAAGTTTTAATTATCAATTATTCACTTTTTAGCCGGCTTTGGTGGCTTGGATAAGACCTAGGACCTTAAGATTTTGAATGAAAGGAGGACTAGCAGCCGCGTTGCGCGGGAGAATGTGAAAAGTGTTCATATGGAGTAAAAACCTGAGAAATCCGTCCGTTATCGTCATTTGTTATCGAATCGACTTAAAGCCAGATCGTCACATTGGCCGCTTTTCTCTCTGAGACGGTTACATTTATCGTCTGCAAAGCTATGTCGCGTGCTGCGGTATGTGGCGACACTAAAAGCACCATAGTAGAACTCAGAAGGAGCTTCTAAGTTGAAGTAATAGCCAGTAAGAAGTAGTACAATTCAAGTTTTAGTTGTCGATTATTCACTTTTTAGCCGGCTTTGGTGGCTTGGACATGACCTAGGACCTTAAGATTTTGCATGAAAGGAGGACCAGCAGCCGCGTTGCACGGGAGAATGTGAAAAGTGTTCATATGTAGTAAAAACCTGAGAAATCTGTCCATTTTCGTCATATGTTATTGAATCGACTTAAAGCCAGATCGTCACATTGGCCGCTTTTCTCTCTGAGACGGTTTCATTTATCGTCTGCAAAGCTATGTCGCGTGCTGCGGTATGTAGAGACACGAAAAGCACCATACTAGAACACAGAAGAAGCTTCTAAGTTGAAGTAATAGCCAGTAAGAAGTAGTACAATTCAAGGTTTAGTTGTCGATTATTCACTTTTTAGCCGGCTTTGGTGGCTTGGACGTGACCTAGGACCTTAAGATTTTGCATGAAAGGAGGACTAGCAGCCGCGTTGCACGCGAGAATGTGAAAAGTGTTCATATGTAGTGAAAACCTGAGAAATCCGTCCGTTTTCGTCATTTGTTATCGAATCGACTTAAAGCCAGATCGTTATATTGGCCGCTTTTCTCTCTGAGACGGTTACATTTATCGTCTGCAAAGCTATGTCGCGTGCTGCGGTATGCGGAACACTAAAAGCACCATAGTAGAACACAGAAGAAGATTCTAAGTTGAAGTAATAGCCAGTAAGAAGTAGTACAATTCAAGATTTAGTTATTGATTATTCACTTTTTAGCCGGATTTGGTGGCTTGGACATGAGGTGGAACCTTAAGATTTTGCATTATAGGAGGACTAGCAGCCGCGTTGCACGGGAGAATGTGAAAAGTGTTCATATGTAGTAAAAAACTGAGAAACCCGGCCGTTTTCGTCATTTGTTATCGAATCGATTTAAAGCCAGATCGTCACATTGGCCGCTCTTCTCTCTGAAACGGTTACATTTATCGTCTGCAAAGCTATGTCGCGTGCTGCGGTATGCGGCAACACTAAAAGCACCATAGTAGAACACAGAAGAAGCTTCTAAGTTGAAGCAATAGCCAGTAAGAAGTAGTACAATTGAAGTTTAAGTTATCGATTATTCACCTTTTAGCCGGCTTTGGTGGCTTGTACATGACCTAGGACCTTAAGATTCTGCATGAAAGGAGGACTAGCAGCCGCGTTGCATGGGAGAATGTGAAAAGTGTTCATATGTAGTAAAAACCTGAGAAATCCGTCCGTTTTCGTCATTTGTTATCGAATCGATTTAAAGCCAGATCGTCACATTGGCCGCTCTTCTCTCTGAAACGGTTACATTTATCGTCTCCAAAGCTATGTCGCGTGCTGCGGTATGCGGGCACACTAAAAGCACCATAGTAGAACACAGAAGAAGCTTCTAAGTTGAAGTAATAGCCAGTAAGAAGTAGTACAATTCAAGTTTATATTATCGATTATTCACTTTTTAGCCGGCTTTGGTGGCTTGGATAAGACCTAGGACCTTAAGATTTTGCATGAAAGGAGGACTAGCAGCCGCGTTGCACGGGAGAATGTGAAAAGTGTTCATATGGTGTAAAAACCTGAGAAATCCGTCCGTTATCGTCATTTGTTATCGAATCGACTTAAAGCGAGATCGTCACATTGGCCGCTTTTCTCTCTGAGACGGTTACATTTATCGTCTGCAAAGCTATGTCGCGTGCTGCGGTATGCGGGAACACTAAAAGCACCATAGTAGAACACAGAAGAAGTTTCTAAGTTGAAGTAATAGCCAGTAAGAAGTAGTACAATTCAAGTTTTAATTATTGATTATTCACTTTTTAGCCGGCTTTGGTGGCTTGGATAAGACCTAGGACCTTAAGATTTTGCATGAAAGGAAGACTAGCAGCCGCGCTGCACGGGAGAATGTGAAAAGTGTTCATATGAAGTAAAAACCTGAGAAATCCGTCCGTTATCGTCATTTGTTATCGAATCGACTTAAAGCCAGATCGTCACATTGGCCGCTTTTCTCTCCGAGACGGTTACATTTATCGTCTGCAAAGCTATGTCGCGTGCTGCGGTATGCGGAAACACTAAAAGCACCATAGTAGAACACAGAAGGAGCTTATAAGTTGAAGTAATAGCCAGTAAGACGTAGTACAATTCAAGTTTTAGTTGTCGATTATTCACCTTTTAGCCGGCTTTGGTGGCTTGTACATGACCTAGGACCTTAAGATTTTGCATGAAAGGAGGACTAGCAGCCGCGTTGCATGTGAGAATGTGAAAGTGTTCATATGTAGTAAAAACCTGAGAAATCTGACCATTTTCGACATTTGTTATGGAATCGACTTAAAGCCAGATCGTCACATTGGCCGCTTTTCTCCCTGAGACGGTTACATTTATCGTCTGCAAAGCTATGTCGCGTGCTGCGGTATGTGGAGACACTAAAAGCACCATATTAGAACACAGAATGATCTTCTAAGTTGAAGTAATAGCCAGTAAGAAGTAGTACAATTCAAGTTTTAGTTGTCGATTATTCACTTTTTAGCCGGCTTTGGTGGCTTGGACATGACCTAGGACCATAAGATTTTGCATGAAAGGAGGACTAGCAGCCGCGTTGCACGGGAGAATGTGAAAAGTGTTCATATGTAGTAAAAACCTGAGAAATCCGTCCCTTTTCGTCATTTGTAATCGAATCGACTTAAAGATAGATCGTCACATTGGCCGCTTTTCTCTCATAGACGGTTACATTTATCGTCTGCAAAGCTATGTCGCATGCTGCGGTATGCGGAAACACTAAACGTACCATAGTAGAGTACAGAAGAAGCTTCTAAGTTGATGTAATAGCCAGTAAGAAGTAGTACAATTCAAGTTTTAGTTGTCGATTATTCACTTTTTAGCCGTCTTTGGTGGCTTGAACATGACCTAGGACCTTAAGATTCTGCATGAAAGGAGGACTAGCAGCCGCGTTGCATGGGAGAATGTGAAAAGTGTTCATATGTAGTAAGAACCTGAGAAATCCGTCCGTTTTCGTCATTTGTTATCGAATCGATTTAAAGCCAGATCGTCACATTGGCCGCTCTTCTCTCTGAAACGGTTACATTTATCGTCTCCAAAGCTATGTCGCGTGCTGCGGTATGCGGGAACACTAAAAGCACCATAGTAGAACACAGAAGAAGTTTCTAAGTTGAAGTAATAGCCAGTAAGAAGTAGTACAATTCAAGTTTTAAATATCGATTATTCACTTTTTAGCCGGCTTTGGTGGCTTGGATAAGACCTAGGACCTTAAGATTTTGCATGAAAGGAAGACTAGCAGCCGCGTTGCACGGGAGAATGTGAAAAGTGTTCATATGAAGTAAAAACCTGAGAAATCCGTCCGTTATCGTCATTTGTTATCGAATCGACTTAAAGCCAGATCGTCACATTGGCCGCTTTTCTCTCCGAGACGGTTACATTTATCGTCTGCAAAGCTATGTCGCGTGCTGCGGTATGCGGAAACACTAAAAGCACCATAGTAGAACACAGAAGGAGCTTATAAGTTGAAGTAATAGCCAGTAAGACGTAGTACAATTCAAGTTTTAGTTGTCGATTATTCACTTTTTAGCCGGCTTTGGTGGCTTGGACATAACCTAGGACCTTACGATTTTGCATGAAAGGAGGACTAGCAGCCGCGTTGCACGGGAGAATGTGAAAAGTGTTCATATGTAGTAACAACCTGAGAAATCCGTCCATTTTCGTCATTTGTTATCGAATCGACTTAATGCCAGATCGTCACATTGGCCGCTTTTCTCTCTGAGACGGTTACATTTATCGTCTGCAAAGCTATGTCGCGTGCTGCGGTATGCGGGAACACTAAAAGCACCATAGTAGAACACAGAAGAAGTTTCTAAGTTGAAGTAATAGCCAGTAAGAAGTAGTACAATTCAAGTTTTAAATATCGATTATTCACTTTTTAGCCGGCTTTGGTGGCTTGGATAAGACCTAGGACCTTAAGATTTTGCATGAAAGGAAGACTAGCAGCCGCGTTGCACGGGAGAATGTGAAAAGTGTTCATATGAAGTAAAAACCTGAGAAATCCGTCCGTTATCGTCATTTGTTATCGAATCGACTTAAAGCCAGATCGTCACATTGGCCGCTTTTCTCTCCGAGACGGTTACATTTATCGTCTGCAAAGCTATGTCGCGTGCTGCGGTATGCGGAAACACTAAAAGCACCATAGTAGAACACAGAAGGAGCTTATAAGTTGAAGTAATAGCCAGTAAGACGTAGTACAATTCAAGTTTTAGTTGTCGATTTTTCACTTTTTAGCCGGCATTGGTGGCTTGGACATAACCTAGGACCTTACGATTTTGCATGAAAGGAGGACTAGCAGCCGCGTTGCACGGGAGAATGTGAAAAGTGTTCATATGTAGTAAAAACCTGAGAAATCCGTCCATTTTCGTCATTTGTTATCGAATCGACTTAATGCCAGATCGTCACATTGGCCGCTTTTCTCTCTGAGACGGTTACATTTATCGTCTGCAAAGCTATGTCGCGTGCTGCGGTATGTGAAGACACTAAAAGCACCATAGTAGAACACAGAAGAAGCTTCTAAGTTGAAGTAATAGCCAGTAAGAAGTAGTACAATTCAAGTTTTAGTTGTCGATTATTCACTTTTTAGCCGGCTTTGGTGGCTTGGACATGACCTAGGACCTTAAGATTTTGCATGAAAGGAGGACTAGCAGCCGCGTTGCACGGGAGAATGTGAAAAGTGTTCATACGTAGTGAAAACATGAGAAATCCGTCCGTTTTCGTCATTTGTTATCGAATCGACTTAAAGCCAGATCGTTATATTGGCCGCTTTTCTCTCTGAGTCGGTTACATTTATCGTCTGCAAAGCTATGTCGCGTGCTGCGGTATGCGGAACACTAAAAGCACCATAGTAGAACACAGAAGAAGCATCTAAGTTGAAGTAATAGCCAGTAAGAAGTAGTACAATTCAAGTTTTAATTATCGATTATTCACTTTTTAGCCGGCTTTGGTGGCTTGGATAAGACCTAGGACCTTAAGATTTTGCATGAAAGGAGGACTAGCAGCCGCGTTGCGCGGGAGAATGTGAAAAGTGTTCATATGGAGTAAAAACCTGAGAAATCCGTCCGTTATCGTCATTTGTTATCGAATCGACTTAAAGCCAGATCGTCACATTGGCCGCTTTTCTCTCTGAGACGGTTACATTTATCGTCTGCAAAGCTATGTCGCGTGCTGCGGTATGTGGCGACACTAAAAGCACCATACTAGAACACAGAAGAAGCTTCTAAGTTGATGTAATAGCCAGTAAGAAGTAGTACAATTCAAGGTTTAGTTGTCGATTATTCACTTTTTAGCCGGCTTTGGTGGCTTGGACGTGACCTAGGACCTTAAGATTTTGCATGAAAGGAGGACTAGCAGCCGCGTTGCACGCGAGAATGTGAAAAGTGTTCATATGTAGTGAAAACCTGAGAAATCCGTCCGTTTTCGTCATTTGTTATCGAATCGACTTAAATCCAGATCGTTATATTGGCCGCTTTTCTCTCTGAGACGGTTACATTTATCGTCTGCAAAGCTATGTCGCGTGCTGCGGTATGCGGAACACTAAAAGCACCATAGTAGAACACAGAAGAAGATTCTAAGTTGAAGTAATAGCCAGTAAGAAGTAGTACAATTCAAGATTTAGTTATTGATTATTCACTTTTTAGCCGGATTTGGTGGCTTGGACATGAGGTGGAACCTTAAGATTTTGCATTATAGGAGGACTAGCAGCCGCTATGCACGGGAGAATGCACGGGAGAATGTGAAAAGTGTTCATATGTAGTAAGAAACTGAGAAACCCGGCCGTTTTCGTCATTTGTTATCGAATCGATTTAAAGCCAGATCGTCACATTGGCCGCTCTTCTCTCTGAAACGGTTACATTTATCGTCTGCAAAGCTATGTCGCGTGCTGCGATATGCGGCAACACTAAAAGCACCATAGTAGAACACAGAAGAAGCTTCTAAGTTGAAGTAATAGCCAGTAAGAAGTAGTACAATTCAAGTTTTAATTATCGATTATTCACTTTTTAGCCGGCTTTGGTGGCTTGGATAAGACCTAGGACCTTAAGATTTTGCATGAAAGGAGGACTAGCAGCCGCGTTGCATGTGAGAATGTGAAAGTGTTCATATGTAGTAAAAACCTGAGAAATCTGACCATTTTCGACATTTGTTATGGAATCTACTTAAAGCCAGATCGTCACATTGGCCGCTTTTCTCCCTGAGACGGTTACATTTATCGTCAGCAAAGCTATGTCGCGTGCTGCGGTATGTGGAGACACTAAAAGCACCATATTAGAACACAGAATGATCTTCTAAGTTGAAGTAATAGCCAGTAAGAAGTAGTACAATTCAAGTTTTAGTTGTCGATTATTCACTTTTTAGCCGGCTTTGGTGGCTTGGACATGACCTAGGACCATAAGATTTTGCATGAAAGGAGGACTAGCAGCCGCGTTGCACGGGAGAATGTGAAAAGTGTTCATATGTAGTAAAAACCTGAGAAATCCGTCCCTTTTCGTCATTTGTAATCGAATCGACTTAAAGATAGATCGTCACATTGGCCGCTTTTCTCTCATAGACGGTTACATTTATCGTCTGCAAAGCTATGTCGCATGCTGCGGTATGCGGAAACACTAAAAGTACCATAGTAGAGTACAGAAGAAGCTTCTAAGTTGATGTAATAGCCAGTAAGAAGTAGTACAATTCAAGTTTTAGTTGTCGATTATTCACTTTTTAGCCGTCTTTGGTGGCTTGAACATGACCTAGGACCTTAAGATTCTGCATGAAAGGAGGACTAGCAGCCGCGTTGCATGGGAGAATGTGAAAAGTGTTCATATGTAGTAAAAACCTGAGAAATCAGTCCGTTTTCGTCATTTGTTATCGAATCGATTTAAAGCCAGATCGTCACATTTGCCGCTCTTCTCTCTGAAACGGTTACATTTATCGTCTCCAAAGCTATGTCGCGTGCTGCGGTATGCGGGCACACTAAAAGCACCATAGTAGAACACAGAAGAAGTTTCTAAGTTGAAGTAATAGCCAGTAAGAAGTAGTACAATTCAAGTTTTAATTATCGATTATTCACTTTTTAGCCGGCTTTGGTGGCTTGGATAAGACCTAGGACCTTAAGATTTTGCATGAAAGGAAGACTAGCAGCCGCGTTGCACGGGAGAATGTGAAAAGTGTTCATATGAAGTAAAAACCTGAGAAATCCGTCCGTTATCGTCATTTGTTATCGAATCGACTTAAAGCCAGATCGTCACATTGGCCGCTTTTCTCTCCGATACGGTTACATTTATCGTCTGCAAAGCTATGTCGCGTGCTGCGGTATGCGGAAACACTAAAAGCACCATAGTAGAACACAGAAGGAGCTTATAAGTTGAAGTAATAGCCAGTAAGACGTAGTACAATTCAAGTTTTAGTTGTCGATTATTCACTTTTTAGCCGGCTTTGGTGGCTTGGACATGACCTAGGACCTTACGATTTTGCATGAAAGGAGGACTAGCAGCCGCGTTGCACGGGAGAATGTGAAAAGTGTTCATATGTAGTAAAAACCTGAGAAATCCGTCCATTTTCGTCATTTGTTATCGAATCGACTTAATGCCAGATCGTCACATTGGCCGCTTTTCTCTCTGAGACGGTTACATTTATCGTCTGCAAAGCTATGTCGCGTGCTGCGGTATGTGAAGACACTAAAAGCACCATAGTAGAACACAGAAAAAGCTTCTAAGTTGAAGTAATAGCCAGTAAGAAGTAGTACAATTCAAGTTTTAGTTGTCGATTATTCACTTTTTAGCTGGCTTTGGTGGCTTGGACATGACCTAGGACCTTAAGATTTTGCATGAAAGGAGGACTAGCAGCCGCGTTGCACGGGAGAATGTGAAAAGTGTTCATATGTAGTGAAAACCTGAGAAATCCGTCCGTTTTCGTCATTTGTTATCGAATCGACTTAAAGCCAGATCGTTATATTGGCCGCTTTTCTCTCTGAGTCGGTTACATTTATCGTCTGCAAAGCTATGTCGCGTGCTGCGGTATGCGGAACACTAAAAGCACCATAGTAGAACACAGAAGAAGCATCTAAGTTGAAGTAATAGCCAGTAAGAAGTAGTACAATTCAAGTTTTAATTATCGATTATTCACTTTTTAGCCGGCTTTGGTGGCTTGGATAAGACCTAGGACCTTAAGATTTTGCATGAAAGGAGGACTAGCAGCCGCGTTGCGCGGGAGAATGTGAAAAGTGTTCATATGGAGTAAAAACCTGAGAAATCCGTCCGTTATCGTCATTTGTTATCGAATCGACTTAAAGCCAGATCGTCACATTGGCCGCTTTTCTCTCTGAGACGGTTACATTTATCGTCTGCAAAGCTATGTCGCGTGCTGCGGTATGTGGCGACACTAAAAGCACCATAGTAGAACTCAGAAGGAGCTTCTAAGTTGAAGTAATAGCCAGTAAGAAGTAGTACAATTCAAGTTTTAGTTGTCGATTATTCACTTTTTAGCCGGCTTTGGTGGCTTGGACATGACCTAGGACCTTACGATTTTGCATGAAAGGAGGACCAGCAGCCGCGTTGCACGGGAGAATGTGAAAAGTGTTCATATGTAGTAAAAACCTGAGAAATCTGTCCATTTTCGTCATATGTTATTGAATCGACTTAAAGCCAGATCGTCACATTGGCCGCTTTTCTCTCTGAGACGGTTACATTTATCGTCTGCAAAGCTATGTCGCGTGCTGCGGTATGTGGAGACACTAAAAGCACCATACTAGAACACAGAAGAAGCTTCTAAGTTGAAGTAATAGCCAGTAAGAAGTAGTACAATTCAAGGTTTAGTTGTCGATTATTCACTTTTTAGCCGGCTTTGGTGGCTTGGACGTGACCTAGGACCTTAAGATTTTGCATGAAAGGAGGACTAGCAGCCGCGTTGCACGCGAGAATGTGAAAAGTGTTCATATGTAGTGAAAACCTGAGAAATCCGTCCGTTTTCGTCATTTGTTATCGAATCGACTTAAATCCAGATCGTTATATTGGCCGCTTTTCTCTCTGAGACGGTTACATTTATCGTCTGCAAAGCTATGTCGCGTGCTGCGGTATGCGGAACACTAAAAGCACCATAGTAGAACACAGAAGAAGATTCTAAGTTGAAGTAATAGCCAGTAAGAAGTAGTACAATTCAAGATTTAGTTATTGATTATTCACTTTTTAGCCGGATTTGGTGGCTTGGACATGAGGTGGAACCTTAAGATTTTGCATTATAGGAGGACTAGCAGCCGCTATGCACGGGAGAATGCACGGGAGAATGTGAAAAGTGTTCATATGTAGTAAGAAACTGAGAAACCCGGCCGTTTTCGTCATTTGTTATCGAATCGATTTAAAGCCAGATCGTCACATTGGCCGCTCTTCTCTCTGAAACGGTTACATTTATCGTCTGCAAAGCTATGTCGCGTGCTGCGATATGCGGCAACACTAAAAGCACCATAGTAGAACACAGAAGAAGCTTCTAAGTTGAAGTAATAGCCAGTAAGAAGTAGTACAATTCAAGTTTTAATTATCGATTATTCACTTTTTAGCCGGCTTTGGTGGCTTGGATAAGACCTAGGACCTTAAGATTTTGCATGAAAGGAGGACTAGCAGCCGCGTTGCATGTGAGAATGTGAAAGTGTTCATATGTAGTAAAAACCTGAGAAATCTGACCATTTTCGACATTTGTTATGGAATCTACTTAAAGCCAGATCGTCACATTGGCCGCTTTTCTCCCTGAGACGGTTACATTTATCGTCAGCAAAGCTATGTCGCGTGCTGCGGTATGTGGAGACACTAAAAGCACCATATTAGAACACAGAATGATCTTCTAAGTTGAAGTAATAGCCAGTAAGAAGTAGTACAATTCAAGTTTTAGTTGTCGATTATTCACTTTTTAGCCGGCTTTGGTGGCTTGGACATGACCTAGGACCATAAGATTTTGCATGAAAGGAGGACTAGCAGCCGCGTTGCACGGGAGAATGTGAAAAGTGTTCATATGTAGTAAAAACCTGAGAAATCCGTCCCTTTTCGTCATTTGTAATCGAATCGACTTAAAGATAGATCGTCACATTGGCCGCTTTTCTCTCATAGACGGTTACATTTATCGTCTGCAAAGCTATGTCGCATGCTGCGGTATGCGGAAACACTAAAAGTACCATAGTAGAGTACAGAAGAAGCTTCTAAGTTGATGTAATAGCCAGTAAGAAGTAGTACAATTCAAGTTTTAGTTGTCGATTATTCACTTTTTAGCCGTCTTTGGTGGCTTGAACATGACCTAGGACCTTAAGATTCTGCATGAAAGGAGGACTAGCAGCCGCGTTGCATGGGAGAATGTGAAAAGTGTTCATATGTAGTAAAAACCTGAGAAATCAGTCCGTTTTCGTCATTTGTTATCGAATCGATTTAAAGCCAGATCGTCACATTTGCCGCTCTTCTCTCTGAAACGGTTACATTTATCGTCTCCAAAGCTATGTCGCGTGCTGCGGTATGCGGGCACACTAAAAGCACCATAGTAGAACACAGAAGAAGTTTCTAAGTTGAAGTAATAGCCAGTAAGAAGTAGTACAATTCAAGTTTTAATTATCGATTATTCACTTTTTAGCCGGCTTTGGTGGCTTGGATAAGACCTAGGACCTTAAGATTTTGCATGAAAGGAAGACTAGCAGCCGCGTTGCACGGGAGAATGTGAAAAGTGTTCATATGAAGTAAAAACCTGAGAAATCCGTCCGTTATCGTCATTTGTTATCGAATCGACTTAAAGCCAGATCGTCACATTGGCCGCTTTTCTCTCCGATACGGTTACATTTATCGTCTGCAAAGCTATGTCGCGTGCTGCGGTATGCGGAAACACTAAAAGCACCATAGTAGAACACAGAAGGAGCTTATAAGTTGAAGTAATAGCCAGTAAGACGTAGTACAATTCAAGTTTTAGTTGTCGATTATTCACTTTTTAGCCGGCTTTGGTGGCTTGGACATGACCTAGGACCTTACGATTTTGCATGAAAGGAGGACTAGCAGCCGCGTTGCACGGGAGAATGTGAAAAGTGTTCATATGTAGTAAAAACCTGAGAAATCCGTCCATTTTCGTCATTTGTTATCGAATCGACTTAATGCCAGATCGTCACATTGGCCGCTTTTCTCTCTGAGACGGTTACATTTATCGTCTGCAAAGATATGTCGCGTGCTGCGGTATGTGAAGACACTAAAAGCACCATAGTAGAACACAGAAGAAGCTTCTAAGTTGAAGTAATAGCCAGTAAGAAGTAGTACAATTCAAGTTTTAGTTGTCGATTATTCACTTTTTAGCCGGCTTTGGTGGCTTGGACATGACCTAGGACCTTAAGATTTTGCATGAAAGGAGGACTAGCAGCCGCGTTGCACGGGAGAATGTGAAAAGTGTTCATATGTAGTGAAAACCTGAGAAATCCGTCCGTTTTCGTCATTTGTTATCGAATCGACTTAAAGCCAGATCGTTATATTGGCCGCTTTTCTCTCTGAGTCGGTTACATTTATCGTCTGCAAAGCTATGTCGCGTGCTGCGGTATGCGGAACACTAAAAGCACCATAGTAGAACACAGAAGAAGCATCTAAGTTGAAGTAATAGCCAGTAAGAAGTAGTACAATTCAAGTTTTAATTATCGATTATTCACTTTTTAGCCGGCTTTGGTGGCTTGGATAAGACCTAGGACCTTAAGATTTTGCATGAAAGGAGGACTAGCAGCCGCGTTGCGCGGGAGAATGTGAAAAGTGTTCATATGGAGTAAAAACCTGAGAAATCCGTCCGTTATCGTCATTTGTTATCGAATCGACTTAAAGCCAGATCGTCACATTGGCCGCTTTTCTCTCTGAGACGGTTACATTTATCGTCTGCAAAGCTATGTCGCGTGCTGCGGTATGTGGCGACACTAAAAGCACCATAGTAGAACTCAGAAGGAGCTTCTAAGTTGAAGTAATAGCCAGTAAGAAGTAGTACAATTCAAGTTTTAGTTGTCGATTATTCACTTTTTAGCCGGCTTTGGTGGCTTGGACATGACCTAGGACCTTACGATTTTGCATGAAAGGAGGACCAGCAGCCGCGTTGCACGGGAGAATGTGAAAAGTGTTCATATGTAGTAAAAACCTGAGAAATCTGTCCATTTTCGTCATATGTTATTGAATCGACTTAAAGCCAGATCGTCACATTGGCCGCTTTTCTCTCTGAGACGGTTACATTTATCGTCTGCAAAGCTATGTCGCGTGCTGCGGTATGTGGAGACACTAAAAGCACCATACTAGAACACAGAAGAAGCTTCTAAGTTGAAGTAATAGCCAGTAAGAAGTAGTACAATTCAAGGTTTAGTTGTCGATTATTCACTTTTTAGCCGGCTTTGGTGGCTTGGACGTGACCTAGGACCTTAAGATTTTGCATGAAAGGAGGACTAGCAGCCGCGTTGCACGCGAGAATGTGAAAAGTGTTCATATGTAGTGAAAACCTGAGAAATCCGTCCGTTTTCGTCATTTGTTATCGAATCGACTTAAAGCCAGATCGTTATATTGGCCGCTTTTCTCTCTGAGACGGTTACATTTATCGTCTGCAAAGCTATGTCGCGTGCTGCGGTATGCGGAACACTAAAAGCACCATAGTAGAACACAGAAGAAGATTCTAAGTTGAAGTAATAGCCAGTAAGAAGTAGTACAATTCAAGATTTAGTTATTGATTATTCACTTTGTAGCCGGATTTGGTGGCTTGGACTTGAGGTGGAACCTTAAGATTTTGCATTATAGGTGGACTAGCAGCCGCGTTGCACGGGAGAATGTGAAAAGTGTTCATATGTAGTAAAAAACTGAGAAACCCGGCCGTTTTCGTCATTTGTTATCGAATCGATTTAAAGCCAGATCGTCACATTGGCCGCTCTTCTCTCTGAAACGGTTACATTTATCGTCTGCAAAGCTATGTCGCGTGCTGCGGTATGCGGCAACACTAAAAGCACCATAGTAGAACACAGAAGAAGCTTCTAAGTTGAAGCAATAGCCAGTAAGAAGTAGTACAATTGAAGTTTAAGTTATCGATTATTCACCTTTTAGCCGGCTTTGGTGGCTTGTACATGACCTAGGACCTTAAGATTTTGCATGAAAGGAGGACTAGCAGCCGCGTTGCATGTGAGAATGTGAAAGTGTTCATATGTAGTAAAAACCTGAGAAATCTGACCATTTTCGACATTTGTTATGGAATCGACTTAAAGCCAGATCGTCACATTGGCCGCTTTTCTCCCTGAGACGGTTACATTTATCGTCAGCAAAGCTATGTCGCGTGCTGCGGTATGTGGAGACACTAAAAGCACCATATTAGAACACAGAATGATCTTCTAAGTTGAAGTAATAGCCAGTAAGAAGTAGTACAATTCAAGTTTTAGTTGTCGATTATTCACTTTTTAGCCGGCTTTGGTGGCTTGGACATGAACTAGGACCATAAGATTTTGCATGAAAGGAGGACTAGCAGCCGCGTTGCACGGGAGAATGTGAAAAGTGTTCATATGTAGTAAAAACCTGAGAAATCCGTCCCTTTTCGTCATTTGTAATCGAATCGACTTAAAGATAGATCGTCACATTGGCCGCTTTTCTCTCATAGACGGTTACATTTATCGTCTGCAAAGCTATGTCGCATGCTGCGGTATGCGGAAACACTAAAAGTACCATAGTAGAGTACAGAAGAAGCTTCTAAGTTGATGTAATAGCCAGTAAGAAGTAGTACAATTCAAGTTTTAGTTGTCGATTATTCACTTTTTAGCCGTCTTTGGTGGCTTGAACATGACCTAGGACCTTAAGATTCTGCATGAAAGGAGGACTAGCAGCCGCGTTGCATGGGAGAATGTGAAAAGTGTTCATATGTAGTAAAAACCTGAGAAATCCGTCCGTTTTCGTCATTTGTTATCGAATCGATTTAAAGCCAGATCGTCACATTGGCCGCTCTTCTCTCTGAAACGGTTACATTTATCGTCTCCAAAGCTATGTCGCGTGCTGCGGTATGCGGGCACACTAAAAGCACCATAGTAGAACACAGAAGAAGCTTCTAAGTTGAAGTAATAGCCAGTAAGAAGTAGTACAATTCAAGTTTATATTATCGATTATTCACTTTTTAGCCGGCTTTGGTGGCTTGGATAAGACCTAGGACCTTAAGATTTTGCATGAAAGGAGGACTAGCAGCCGCGTTGCACGGGAGAATGTGAAAAGTGTTCATATGGTGTAAAAACCTGAGAAATCCGTCCGTTATCGTCATTTGTTATCGAATCGACTTAAAGCGAGATCGTCACATTGGCCGCTTTTCTCTCTGAGACGGTTACATTTATCGTCTGCAAAGCTATGTCGCGTGCTGCGGTATGCGGGAACACTAAAAGCACCATAGTAGAACACAGAAGAAGTTTCTAAGTTGAAGTAATAGCCAGTAAGAAGTAGTACAATTCAAGTTTTAATTATCGATTATTCACTTTTTAGCCGGCTTTGGTGGCTTGGATAAGACCTAGGACCTTAAGATTTTGCATGAAAGGAAGACTAGCAGCCGCGTTGCACGGGAGAAAGTGAAAAGTGTTCATATGAAGTAAAAACCTGAGAAATCCGTCCGTTATCGTCATTTGTTATCGAATCGACTTAAAGCCAGATCGTCACATTGGCCGCTTTTCTCTCTGAGACGGTTACATTTATCGCCTGCAAAGCTATGTCGCGTGCTGCGGTATGCGGAGACACTAAAAGCACCATATTAGAACACAGAAGAAGCTTCTAAATTGAAGTAATAGCCAGTAAGAAGTAGTACTATTTATGTTTTAGTTGTCGACTAATCACTTTTATGCCGGCTTTGGTCGCTTGGACATGACTTAGGACCTTAAGATTTTGCATGAAAGGAGGACTAGCAGCCGCGTTGCACGGGAGAATGTGAAAAGTGTTCATATGTAGTAAAAACCTGAGAAAACCGTCCGTTTTCGTCATTTGTTATCGAATCGATTTAAAGCCAGATCGTCACATTGGCCGCTCTTCTCTCTGAAACGGTTACATTTATCGTCTGCAAAGCTATGTCGCGTGCTGCGGTATGCGGGCACACTAAAATCACCATAGTAGAACACAGAAGAAGCTTCTAAGTTGAAGTAATAGCCAGTAAGAAGTAGTACAATTCAAGTTTATATTATCGATTATTCACTTTTTTAGCCGGCTTTGGTGGCTTGGATAAGACCTAGGACCTTAAGATTTTGCATGAAAGGAGGACTAGCAGCCGCGTTGCACGGGAGAATGTGAAAAGTGTTCATATGGTGTAAAAACCTGAGAAATCCGTCCGTTATCGTCATTTGTTATCGAATCGACTTAAAGCGAGATCGTCACATTGGCCGCTTTTCTCTCTGAAACGGTTACATTTATCGTCTGCAATGCTATGTCGCGTGCTGCGGTATGCGGAGACACAAAAAGCACCATATTAGAACACAGAAGAAACTTCTAAGTTGAAGTAATAGCCAGTAAGAAGTAGTACAATTCAAGTTTTAGTTGTCGATTATTCACTTTTTAGCCGGCTTTGGTGGCTTGGACATGACCTAGGACCTTAAGATTTTGCATGAAAGGAGGACTAGCAGCCGCGTTGCACGGGAGAATGTGAAAAGTGTTCATATGTAGTAAAAACCTGGGAAATCCGTCCGGTTTCGTATTTGTTATCGAATCCACTTAAAGCCAGATCGTCACATTGGCCGCTTTTCTCTCTGAGACGGTTACATTTATCGTCTGCAAAGCTATGTCGCGTGCTGCCGTATGCGGAGTCACTAAAAGCACCATAGTAGAACACAGAAGAAGCTTCTAAGTTGAAGCAATAGCCAGTAAGAAGTAGTTCAATTCAAGTTTTTATTATAGATTATTCACTTTTTAACCGGCTTTGGTGGCTTGGATAAGACCTAGGACCTTAAGATTTTGCATGAAAGGAGGACTAGCAGCCGCGTTGCACGGGAGAATGTGAAAAGTGTTCATATGGTGTAAAAACCTGAGAAATCCGTCCGTTATCGTCATTTGTTATCGAATCGACATAAAGCGAGATCGTCACATTGGCCGCTTTTCTCTCTGAGACGGTTACATTTATCGTCTGCAAAGCTATGTCGCGTGCTGCGGTATGCGGGAACACTAAAAGCACCATAGTAGAACACAGAAGAAGTTTCTAAGTTGAAGTAATAGCCAGTAAGAAGTAGTACAATTCAAGTTTTAATTATCGATTATTCACTTTTTAGCCGGCTTCGGTGGCTTGGATAAGACCTAGGACCTTAAGATTTTGCATGAAAGGATCACTAGCAGCCGCGTTGCACGGGAGAACGTGAAAAGTGTTCATATGAAGTAAAAACCTGAGAAATCCGTCCGTTATCGTCATTTGTTATCGAATCGACTTAAAGCCAGATCGTCACATTGGCCGCTTTTCTCTCTGAGACGGTTACATTTATCGCCTGCAAAGCTATGTCGCGTGCTGCGGTATGCGGAGACACTAAAAGCACCATATTAGAACACAGAAGAAGCTTCTAAATTGAAGTAATAGCCAGTAAGAAGTAGTACTATTTATGTTTTAGTTGTCGACTAATCACTTTTATACCGGCTTTGGTCGCTTGGACATGACTTAGGACCTTAAGATTTTGCATGAAAGGAGGACTAGCAGCCGCGTTGCACGGGAGAATGTGAAAAGTGTTCATATGTAGTAAAAACCTGAGAAATCCGTCCGTTTTCGTCATTTGTTATCGAATCGACTTAAAGCCAGATCGTCACATTGGCCGCTCTTCTCTCTGAAACGGTTACATTTATCGTCTGCAAAGCTATGTCGCGTGCTGCGGTATGCGGGCACACTAAAATCACCATAGTAGAACACAGAAGAAGCTTCTAAGTTGAAGTAATAGCCAGTAAGAAGTAGTACAATTCAAGTTTATATTATCGATTATTCACTTTTTTAGCTGGCTTTGATGGCTTGGATAAGACCTAGGACCTTAAGATTTTGCATGAAAGGAGGACTAGCAGCCGCGTTGCACGGGAGAATGTGAAAAGTGTTCATATGGTGTAAAAACCTGAGAAATCCGTCCGTTATCGTCATTTGTTATCGAATCGACTTAAAGCGAGATCGTCACATTGGCCGCTTTTCTCTCTGAGACGGTTACATTTATCGTCTGCAAAGCTATGTCGCGTGCTGCGGTATGCGGGCACACTAAAATCACCATAGTAGAACACAGAAGAAGCTTCTAAGTTGAAGTAATAGCCAGTATGAAGTAGTACAATTCAAGTTTTAGTTGTCGATTGTCACTTTTTAGCCGTCTTTGGTGGCTTGGACATGACCTAGGACCTTAAGATTTTGCATGAAAGGAGGACTAGCAGCCGCGTTGCACGGGAGAATGTGAAAAGTGTTCATATGTAGTAAAAACCTGGGAAATCCGTCCGGTTTCGTATTTGCTATCGAATCCACTTAAAGCCAGATCGTCACATTGGCCGCTTTTCTCTCTGAGACGGTTACATTTATCGTCTGCAAAGCTATGTCGCGTGCTGCCGTATACGGAGACACTAAAAGCACCATAGTAGAACACAGAAGAAGCTTCTAAGTTGAAGCAATAGCCAGTAAGAAGTAGTTCAATTCAAGTTTTAATTATAGATTATTCACTTTTTAGCCGGCTTTGGTGGCTTGGATAAGACCTAGGACCTTAAGATTTTGCATGAAAGGTGGACTAGCAGCCGCGTTGCACGGGAGTATGTGAAAAGTGTTCATATGGAGTAAAAACCTGAGAAATCCGTCCGTTATCGTCATTTGTTATTGAATCGACTTAAAGCCAGATCGTCACATTGGCCGCTTTTCTCTCTGAGGCGGTTACATTTATTGTCTGCAAAGCTATGTCGCGTGCTGCGGTATGCGGAAACACTAGAAGCACAATAGTAGAATACAGAAGAAGCTTCTAAGTTGAAGTAATAGCCAGTAAGAAGTAGTACAATTCAAGTTTTAGTTGTTGTTGTTGTTGTTGTCTTCAGTCCTGAGACTGGTTTGATGCAGCTCTCCATGCTACTCTATCCTGTGCAAGCTGCTTCATCTCCCAGTACCTACTGCAACCTACATCCTTCTGAATCTGCTTAGTGTACTCATCTCTCGGTCTCCCTCTACGATTTTTACCCTCCACGCTGCCCTCCAATGCTAAATTTGTGATCCCTTGATGCCTCAAAACATGTCCTACCAACCGATCCCTTCTTCTAGTCAAGTTGTGCCACAAACTTCTCTTCTCCCCAATCCTATTCAATACCTCCTCATTAGTTACGTGATCTATCCACCTTATCTTCAGTATTCTTCTGTAGCACCACATTTCGAAAGCTTCTATTCTCTTCTTGTCCAAACTAGTTATCGTCCATGTTTCACTTCCATACATGGCTACACTCCAAACAAATACTTTCAGAAACGACTTCCTGATACATAAATCTATATTCGATGTTAACAAATTTCTCTTCTTCAGAAACGCTTTCCTTGCCATTGCCAGTCTACATTTTATATCCTCTCTACTTCGACCATCATCAGTTATTTTGCTTCCTAAATAGCAAAACTCCTTTACTACTTTAAGTGTCTCATTTCCTAATCTAATTCCCTCAGCATCACCCGATTTAATTTGACTACATTCCATTATCCTCGTTTTGCTTTTGTTAATGTTCATCTTATATCCTCCTTTCAAGACACTGTCCATTCCGTTCAACTGCTCTTCCAAGTCCTTTGCCGTCTCTGACAGAATTACAATGTCATCGGCGAACCTCAAAGTTTTTACTTCGTCTCCATGAATTTTAATACCTACTCCAAATTTTTCTTTTGTTTCCTTTACTGCTTGCTCAATATACAGATTGAATAACATCGGGGATAGACTACAGCCCTGTCTCACTCCTTTCCCAACCACTGCTTCCCTTTCATGCCCCTCGACTCTTATTACTGCCATCTGGTTTCTGTACAAATTATAAATAGCCTTTCGCTCCCTGTATTTTACCCCTGCCACCTTTAGAATTTGAAAAAGAGTATTCCAGTCAACATTGTCAAAAGCTTTCTCTAAGTCTACAAATGCTAGAAACGTAGGTTTGCCTTTTCTTAATCTCTCTTCTAAGATAAGTCGTAAGGTCAGTATTGCCTCACGTGTTCCAACATTTCTACGGAATCCAAACTGATCTTCCCCGAGGCCTGCATCTACCAGTTTTTCCATTCGTCTGTAAAGAATTCGCGTTAGTATTTTGCAGCCGTGGCTTATTAAACTGATAGTTCGGTAATTTTCACATCTGTCAGCACCTGCTTTCTTTGGGATTGGAATTATTATATTCTTCTTGAAGTCTGAGGGTATTTCGCCTGTCTCATACATCTTGCTCACCAGCTGGTAGAGTTTTGTCATTAATGGCTCTCCCAAGGCCGTCAGTAGTTCTAATGGAATGTTGCCTACTCCGGGGGCCTTGTTTCGACTCAGGTCTTTCAGTGCTCTGTCAAACTCTTCACGCAGTATCGTATCTCCCATTTCGTCTTCATCTACATCCTCTTCTATTTCCATAATATTGTCTTCAAGTACATCGCCCTTGTATAAACCTTCTATATACTCCTTCCACCTTTCTGCCTTCCCTTCTTTGCTTAGAACTGGGCTGCCATCTGAGCTCTTGATATTCATACACGTGGTTCTCTTCTCTCCAAAGGTCTCTTTAATTTTCCTGTATGCAGTATCTATCTTACCCCTAGTGAGATAAGCTTCTACATCCTTACATTTGTCCTCTAGCCATCCCTGTTTAGCCATTTTGCACTTCCTGTCGATCTCATTTTTGAGACGTTTGTATTCCTTTTTGCCTGCTTCATTTACTGCATTTTTATATTTTCTCCTTTCATCAATTAAATTCAATATTTCTTCTGTTACCCAAGGATTTCTAGCAGCCCTCGTCTTTGTACCTACTTTATCCTCTGCTGCCTTCACTACTACATCCCTCAGAGCTACCCATTCTTCTTCTACTGTATTTCTTTCCCCTATTCCTGTCAATTGTTCCCTTATGCTCTCTCTGAAACTCTGTACAACCTCTGGTTCTTTCAGTTTATCCAGGTCCCATCTCCTTAATTTCCCACATTTTTGCAGTTTCTTCAGTTTTAATCTACAGGTCATAACCAATAGATTGTGGTCAGAGTCCACATCTGCCCCTGGAAATGTCTTACAACTTAAAACCTGGTTCCTAAATCTCTGTCTTACCATTATATAATCTATCTGATACCTTTTAGTATCTCCAGGATTCTTCCACGTATACAACCTTCTTTCGTGATTCTTAAACCAAGTGTTAGCTATGATTAAGTTGTGCTCTGTGCAAAATTCTACTAGGCGGCTTCCTCTTTCATTTCTTAGCCCCAATCCATATTCACCTACTATGTTTCCTTCTCTCCCTTTTCCTACACTCGAATTCCAGTCACCCATTACTATTAAATTTTCGTCTCCCTTCACTATCTGAATAATTTCTTTTATTTCATCGTACATTTCTTCAATTTCTTCATCCTCTGCAGAGCTAGTTGGCATATAAACTTGTACTACTGTAGTAGGTGTGGGCTTCGTATCTATCTTGGCCACAATAATGCGTTCACTATGCTGTTTGTAGTAGCTTACCCGCATTCCTATTTTCCTATTCATTATTAAACCTACTCCTGCATTACCCCTATTTGATTTTGTGTTTATAACCCTGTAGTCACCTGACCAGAAGTCTTGTTCCTCCTGCCACCGAACTTCACTAATTCCCACTATATCTAACTTTAACCTATCCATTTCCCTTTTTAAATTTTCTAACCTACCTGCCCGATTAAGGGATCTGACATTCCACGCTCCGATCCGTAGAACGCCAGTTTTCTTTCTCCTGATAACGACATCCTCCTGGGTAGTCCCCGCCCGGAGATCCGAATGGGGGACTATTTTACCTCCGGAATATTTTACCCAAGAGGATGCCATCATCATTTAATCATACAGTAAAGCTGCATGTCCTCGGGAAAAATTACGGCTGTAGTTTCCCCTTGCTTTCAGCCGTTCGCAGTACCAGCACAGCAAAGCCGTTTTGGTTAATGTTGCAAGGCCAGATCAGTCAATCATCCAGACTGTTGCCCCTGCAACTACTGAAAAGGCTGCTGCCCCTCTTCAGGAACCACACGTTTGTCTGGCCTCTCAACAGATACCCCTCCGTTGTGGTTGCACCTACGGTACGGCCATCTGTATCGCTGAGGCACGCAAGCCTCCCCACCAACGGCAAGGTCCATGGTTCATGGGGGGAGGAAAAGTTTTAGTTATCGATTATTAACTTTTTAGCCGTCTTTGGTGGTTTGAACATGACCTAGGACCTTAAGATTCTGCATGAAAGGAGGACTAGCAGCCGCGTTGCATGGGAGAATGTGAAAAGTGTTCATATGTAGTAAAAACCTGAGAAATCCGTCCGTTTTCGTCATTTGTTATCGAAACGACTTAAAGCCAGATCGTCACATTGGCCGCTTTTCTCTCTGAGACGGTTACATTTATCGTCAGCAAAGCTATGTCGCGTGCTGCGGTCTGCGGAGACACTAAAAGCACCGTATTAGAACACAGAAGAAGCTTCTAAATTGAAGTAATAGCCAGTAAGAAGTAGTACTATTTAAGTTTTAGTTGTCGATTAACCACTTTTTAGCCGGCTTTGGTGGCTTGGACATGACCTAGGACCTTAAGATTTTGCATGAAAGGAGGACTAGCAGCCGCGTTGCATGGGAGAATGTGAAAAGTGTTCATATGTAGTAGAAACCTGAGAAATCTGTCCATTTTCGTCATTTGTTATCGAATCGACTTAAAGTCAGATCGTCACATTGGCCGCTTTTCTCTCTGAGACGGTTACATTTATCGTCTGCAAAGCTATGTCGCGTGCTGCCGTATGTGGGGACACTAAAAGCACCATAGTAGAACACAGAAGGAGCTTATAAGTTGAAGTAATAGCCAGTAAGACGTAGTACAATTCAAGTTTTAGTTGTCGATTATTCACTTTTTAGCCGGCTTTGGTGGCTTGGACATGACCTAGGACCTTACGATTTTGCATGAAAGGAGGACTAGCAGCCGAGTTGCACGGGAGAATGTGAAAAGTGTTCATATGTAGTAAAAACCTGAGAAATCCGTCCATTTTCGTCATTTGTTATCGAATCGACTTAATGCCAGATCGTCACATTGGCCGCTTTTCTCTCTGAGACGGTTACATTTATCGTCTGCAAAGCTATGTCGCGTGCTGCGGTATGTGGAGACACTAAAAGCACCATAGTAGAACACAGAAGAAGCTTCTAAGTTGAAGTAATAGCCAGTAAGAAGTAGTACAATTCAAGTTTTAGTTGTCGATTATTCACTTTTTAGCCGGCTTTGGTGGCTTGGACATGACCTAGGACCTTAAGATTTTGCATGAAAGGAGGACTAGCAGCCGCGTTGCACGGGAGAATGTGAAAAGTGTTCATATGTAGTGAAAACCTGAGAAATCCGTCCGTTTTCGTCATTTGTTATCGAATCGACTTAAAGCCAGATCGTTATATTGGCCGCTTTTCTCTCTGAGTCGGTTACATTTATCGTCTGCAAAGCTATGTCGCGTGCTGCGGTATGCGGAACACTAAAAGCACCATAGTAGAACACAGAAGAAGCATCTAAGTTGAAGTAATAGCCAGTAAGAAGTAGTACAATTCAAGTTTTAATTATCGATTATTCACTTTTTAGCCGGCTTTGGTGGCTTGGATAAGACCTAGGACCTTAAGATTTTGCATGAAAGGAGGACTAGCAGCCGCGTTGCGCGGGAGAATGTGAAAAGTGTTCATATGGAGTAAAAACCTGAGAAATCCGTCCGTTATCGTCATTTGTTATCGAATCGACTTAAAGCCAGATCGTCACATTGGCCGCTTTTCTCTCTGAGACGGTTACATTTATCGTCTGCAAAGCTATGTCGCGTGCTGCGGTATGTGGCGACACTAAAAGCACCATAGTAGAACTAAGAAGGAGCTTCTAAGTTGAAGTAATAGCCAGTAAGAAGTAGTACAATTCAAGTTTTAGTTGTCGATTATTCACTTTTTAGCCGGCTTTGGTGGCTTGGACATGACCTAGGACCTTAAGATTTTGCATGAAAGGAGGACCAGCAGCCGCGTTGCACGGGAGAATGTGAAAAGTGTTCATATGTAGTAAAAACCTGAGAAATCTGTCCATTTTCGTCATATGTTATTGAATCGACTTAAAGCCAGATCGTCACATTGGCCGCTTTTCTCTCTGAGACGGTTTCATTTATCGTCTGCAAAGCTATGTCGCGTGCTGCGGTATGTGGAGACACTAAAAGCACCATACTAGAACACAGAAGAAGCTTCTAAGTTGAAGTAATAGCCAGTAAGAAGTAGTACAATTCAAGGTTTAGTTGTCGATTATTCACTTTTTAGCCGGCTTTGGTGGCTTGGACGTGACCTAGGACCTTAAGATTTTGCATGAAAGGAGGACTAGCAGCCGCGTTGCACGCGAGAATGTGAAAAGTGTTCATATGTAGTGAAAACCTGAGAAATCCGTCCGTTTTCGTCATTTGTTATCGAATCGACTTAAAGCCAGATCGTTATATTGGCCGCTTTTCACTCTGAGACAGTTACATTTATCGTCTGCAAAGCTATGTCGCGTGCTGCGGTATGCGGAACACTAAAAGCACCATAGTAGAACACAGAAGAAGATTCTAAGTTGAAGTAATAGCCAGTAAGAAGTAGTACAATTCAAGATTTAGTTATTGATTATTCACTTTTTAGCCGGATTTGGTGGCTTCGACATGAGGTGGAACCTTAAGATTTTGCATTATAGGAGGACTAGCAGCCGCGTTGCACGGGAGAATGTGAAAAGTGTTCATATGTAGTAAAAAACTGAGAAACCCGGCCGTTTTCGTCATTTGTTATCGAATCGATTTAAAGCCAGATCGTCACATTGGCCGCTCTTCTCTCTGAAACGGTTACATTTATCGTCTGCAAAGCTATGTCGCGTGCTGCGGTATGCGGCAACACTAAAAGCACCATAGTAGAACACAGAAGAAGCTTCTAAGTTGAAGTAATAGCCAGTAAGAAGTAGTACAATTCAAGTTTTAATTATCGATTATTCACTTTTTAGCCGGCTTTGGTGGCTTGGATAAGACCTAGGACCTTAAGATTTTGCATGAAAAGGAGGACTAGCAGCCGCGTTGCGCGGGAGAATGTGAAAAGTGTTCATATGGAGTAAAAACCTGAGAAATCCGTCCGTTATCGTCATTTGTTATCGAATCGACTTAAAGCCAGATCGTCACATTGGCCGCTTTTCTCTCTGAGACGGTTACATTTATCGTCTGCAAAGTTATGTCGCGTGCTGCGGTATGCGGAGACACTAAAAGCACCATATTAGAACACAGAAGAAACTTCTAACTTGAAGTAATAGTCAGTAAGAAGTAGTACAATTCAAGTTTTAGTTATCGATTATTCACCTTTTAGCCGGCTTTGGTGGCTTGGACATGACCAAGGACCTTACGATTTTGCATGAAAGGAGGACTAGCAGCCGCGTTGCATGGGAGAATGTGAAAAGTGTTCATATGTAGTAGAAACCTGAGAAATCTGTCCATTGTCGTCATTTGTTATCGAATCGACTTAAAGCCAGATCGTTATATTGGCCGCTTTTCTCTCTGAGACGGTTACATTTATCGTCTGCAAAGCTATGTCGCGTGCTGCGGTATGCGGAACACTAAAAGCACCATAGTAGAACACAGAAGAAGATTCTAAGTTGAAGTAATAGCCAGTAAGAAGTAGTACAATTCAAGTTTTAGTTATTGATTATTCACTTTTTAGCCGGATTTGGTGGCTTGGTCATGAGGTGGAACCTTAAGATTTTGCATGATAGGAGGACTAGCAGCCGCGTTGCACGGGAGAATGTGAAAAGTGTTCATATGTAGTAAAAACATGAGAAACCCGGCCGTTTTCGTCATTTGTTATCGAATCGATTTAAAACCAGATCTTCACATTGGCCGCTCTTCTCTCTGAAACGGTTACATTTATCGTCTGCAAAGCTATGTCGCTTGCTGCGGTATGCGGGAACACTAAAAGCACCATAGTAGAACACAGAAGAAGCTTCTAAGTTGAAGTAATAGCCAGTAAGAAGTAGTACAATTAAATTTTTATTTATCGATTATTCACCTTTTAGCCGGCTTTGGTGGCTTGGACATGACCTAGGACCTTTAGATTTTGCATGAAAGGAGGATTAGGAGCCGCGTGGCATGGGAGAATGTGAAAAGTGTTCATATGTAGTAAAAACCTGAGAAATCTGTCCATTTTCGTCATTTGTTATCGAATCGACTTAAAACCAGATCGTCACATTGGCCGCTTTTCTCTCTGAGACGGTTACATTTATCGTCTGCAAAGCTATGTCGCGTGCTGCGGTATGTGGCGACACTAAAAGCACCACAGTAGAACACAGAAGGAGCTTGTAAGTTGAAGTAATAGCCAGTAAGAAGTAGTACAATTCAAGTTTTAGTTGTCGATTATTCACTTTTTAGCCGGCTTTGGTGGCTTGGACATGACCTAGGACCTTAAGATTTTGCATGAAAGGAGGACCAGCAGCCGCGTTGCACGGGAGAATGTGAAAAGTGTTCATATGTAGTAAAAACCTGAGAAATCTGTCCATTTTCGTCATATGTTATTGAATCGACTTAAAGCCAGATCGTCACTTCCGCCGCTTTTCTCTCTGAGACGGTTACATTTATCGTCTCCAAAGCTATGTCGCGTGCTGCGGTATGTGGAGACACTAAAAGCACCATACTAGAACACAGAAGAAGCTTCTAAGTTGAAGTAATAGCCAGTAAGAAGTAGTACAATTCAAGTTTTAGTTATCGATTATTCACCTTTTAGCCGGCTTTGGTGGCTTGGACATGACCAAGGACCTTAAGATTTTGCATGAAAGGAAGACTAGCAGCCGCGTTGCATGGGAGAATGTGAAAAGTGTTCATATGTAGTAACAACCTGAGAAATCTGTCCATTGTCGTCATTTGTTATCGAATCGACTTAAAGCCAGATCGTTATATTGGCCGCTTTTCTCTCTGAGACGGTTACATTTATCGTCTGCAAAGCTATGTCGCGTGCTGCGGTATGCGGAACACTAAAAGCACCATAGTGGAACACAGAAGAAGATTCTAAGTTGAAGTAATAGCCAGTAAGAAGTAGTACAATTCAAGTTTTAGTTATTGATTATTCACTTTTTAGCCGGATTTCGTGGCTTGGTCATGAGGTGGAACATTAAGATTTTGCATGATAGGAGGACTAGCAGCCGCGTTGCACGGGAGAATGTGAAAAGTGTTCATATGTAGTAAAAACCTGAGAAACCCGGCCGTTTTCGTCATTTGTTATCGAATCGATTTAAAACCAGAT
The DNA here is from genome assembly GCF_023897955.1 of Schistocerca gregaria. Lineage (NCBI taxonomy): Eukaryota > Metazoa > Arthropoda > Insecta > Orthoptera > Acrididae > Schistocerca > Schistocerca gregaria. The sequence goes on along the minus strand of NW_026061808.1, from coordinate 600,004 downwards.
CGTCACATTGGCCGCTCTTCTCTCTGAAACGGTTACATTTATCGTCTGCAAAGCTATGTCGCGTGCTGCGGTATGCGGGAACACTAAAAGCACCATAGTAGAACACAGAAGAAGCTTCTAAGTTGAAGTAATAGCCAGTAAGAAGTAGCACAATTCAAGTTTTAATTATCGATTATTCACTTTTTAGCCGGCTTTGGTGGCTTGGATAAGACCTAGGACCTTAAGATTTTGCATGAAAAGGAGGACTAGCAGCCGCGTTGCGCGGGAGAATGTGAAAAGTGTTCATATGGAGTAAAAACCTGAGAAATCCGTCCGTTATCGTCATTTGTTATCGAATCGACTTAAAGCCAGATCGTCACATTGGCCGCTTTTCTCTCTGAGACTGTTACATTTATCGTCTGCAAAGCTATGTCGCGTGCTGCGGTATGCGGAGACACTAAAAGCACCATATTAGAACACAGAAGAAACTTCTAAGTTGAAGTAATTGCCAGTAAGAAGTAGTACAATTAAAGTTTTAGTTATCGATTATTCACCTTTTAGCCGGCTTTGGTGGCTTGGACATGACCTAGGACCTTTAGATTTTGCATGAAAGGAGGATTAGCAGCCGCGTGGCATGGGAGAATGTGAAAAGTGTTCATATGTAGTAAAAACCTGAGAAATCTGTCCATTTTCGTCATTTGTTATCGAATCGACTTAAAACCAGATCGTCACATTGGCCGCTTTCCTCTCAGAGACGGTTACATTTATCGTCTGCAAAGCTATGTCGCGTGCTGCGGTATGTGGCGACACTAAAAGCACCACAGTAGAACACAGAAGGAGCTTCTAGGTTGAAGTAATAGCCAGTAAGAAGTAGTACAATTCAAGTTTTAGTTGTCGATTATTCACTTTTTAGCCGGCTTTGGTGGCTTGGACATGACCTAGGACCGTAAGATTTTGCATGAAAGGAGGACTAGCAGCCGCGTTGCACGGGAGACTGTGAAAAGTTTTCATATGTAGTGAAAACCTGGGAAATCCGTCCGTTTTCGTTTTTTGTTATCGAATCGACTTAAAGCCAGATCGTTATATTGGCCGCTCTTCTCTCTGAAACGGTTACATTTATCGTCTGCAAAGCTAAGTCGCGTGCTGCGGTATGCGGAATACTAAAAGCACCATAGTAGAACACAGAAGAAGATTCTAAGTTGAAGTAATAGCCAGTAAGAAGTAGTACAATTCAAGTTTTAGTTAATGATTATTCACTTTTTAGCCGGATCTGGTGGCTTGGACATGAGGTGGAACCTTAAGATCTTGCATTATAGGAGGACTAGCAGCCGCGTTGCACGGGAGAATGTGAAAAGCGTTCGTATGTAGTAAAAAACTGAGAAACCCGGCCGTCTTCGTCATTTGTTATCGAATCGATTTAAAGCCAGATTGTCACATTGGCCGCTCTTCTCTCTGAAACGGTTACATTTATCGTCTGCGAAGCTATGTCGCGTGCTGCGGTATGCGGAGACACTAAAAGCACCATAGTAGAACACAGAAGAAGCTTCTAAGTTGAAGTAATAGGCAGTAAGAAGTAGTACAATTCAAGTTTTAGTTATCGATTATTCACTTTTTAGCCGGCTTTGGTGGCTTGGACATGACCAAGGATCTTACGATTTTGCATGAAAGGAGGACTAGCAGCCGCGTTGCATGGGAGATTGTGAAAAGTGTTCATATGTAGTAAAAACCTGAGAAATCTGTCCATTTTCGTCATTTGTTATCGAATCGACTTGAAGCCAGATCGTCACATTGGCCGCTTTTCTCTCTGAGACGGTTACATTTATCGTCTGCAAAGCTATGTCGCGTGCTGCGGTATGCGGAGACACTAAAAGCACCATAGTAGAACACAGAAGAAGCTTCTAAGTTGAAGTAATAGGCAGTAAGAAGTAGTACAATTCAAGTTTTAGTTATCGATTATTCACCTTTTAGCCGGCTTTGGTGGCTTGGACATGACCAAGGACCTTACGATTTTGCATGAAAGGAAGACTAGCAGCCGCGTTGCATGGGAGAATGTGAAAAGTGTTCATATGTAATAAAAACCCGAGAAATCTGTCCATTGTCGTCATTTGTTATCGAATCGACTTAAAGCCAGATCGTTATATTGGCCGCTTTTCTCTCTGAGACGGTTACATTTATCGTCTGCAAAGCTATGTCGCGTGCTGCGGTATGCGGAACACTAAAAGCACCATAGTAGAACACAGAAGAAGATTCTAAGTTGAAGTAATAGCCAGTAAGAAGTAGTACAATTCAAGTTTTAGTTATTGATTATTCACTTTTTAGCCGGATTTGGTGGCTTGGTCATGAGGTGGAACATTAAGATTTTGCATGATAGGAGGACTAGCAGCCGCGTTGCACGGGAGAATGTGAAAAGTGTTCATATGGAGTAAAAACCTGAGAAATCCGTCCGTTATCGTCATTTGTTATCGAATCGACTTAAAACCAGATCGTCACATTGGCCGCTTTTCTCTCTGAGACTGTTACATTTATCGTCTGCAAAGCTATGTCGCGTGCTGCGGTATGCGGAGACACTAAAAGCACCATATTAGAACACAGAAGAAACTTCTAAGTTGAAGTAATAGCCAGTCAGAAGTAGTACAATTAAAGTTTTAGTTATCGATTATTCACCTTTTAGCCGGCTTTGGTGGCTTGGACATGACCTAGGACCTTTAGATTTTGCATGAAAGGAGGATTAGCAGCCGCGTTGCGCGGGAGAATGTGAAAAGTGTTCATATGGAGTAAAAACCTGAGAAATCCGTCCGTTATCGTCATTTGTTATCGAATCGACTTAAAACCAGATCGTCACATTGGCCGCTTTTCTCTCTGAGACTGTTACATTTATCGTCTGCAAAGCTATGTCGCGTGCTGCGGTATGCGGAGACACTAAAAGCACCATATTAGAACACAGAAGAAACTTCTAAGTTGAAGTAATAGCCAGTAAGAAGTAGTACAATTAAAGTTTTAGTTATCGATTATTCACCTTTTAGCCGGCTTTGGTGGCTTGGACATGACCTAGGACCTTTAGATTTTGCATGAAAGGAGGATTAGCAAGCCGCGTGGCATGGGAGAATGTGAAAAGTGTTCATATGTAGTAAAAACCTGAGAAATCTGTCCATTTTCGTCATTTGTTATCGAATCGACTTAAAACCAGATCGTCACATTGGCCGCTTTTCTCTCTGAGACGGTTACATTTATCGTCTGCAAAGCTATGTCGCGTGCTGCGGTATGTGGCGACACTAAAAGCACCACAGTAGAACACAGAAGGAGCTTCTAAGTTGAAGTAATAGCCAGTAAGAAGTAGTACAATTCAAGTTTTAGTTGTCGATTATTCACTTTTTAGCCGGCTTTAGTGGCTTGGACATGACCTAGGACCGTAAGATTTTGCATGAAAGGAGGACTAGCAGCCGCGTTGCACGGGAGAATGTGAAAAGTGTTCATATGTAGTGAAAACCTGAGAAATCCGTCCGTTTTCGTCATTTGTTATCGAATCGACTTAAAGCCAGATCGTTATATTGGCCGCTTTTCTCTCTGAGATGGTTACATTTATCGTCTGCAAAGCTATGTCGCGTGCTGCGGTATGCGGAACACTAAAACCACCATAGTAGAACACAGAAGAAGATTCTAAGTTGAAGTAATAGCCAGTAAGAAGTAGTACAATTCAAGTTTTAGTTATTGGTTATTCACTTTATAGCCGGATTTGGTGGCTTGGACATGAGGTGGAACCTTAAGATTTTGATGAAAGGAGGACTAGCAGCCGCGTTGCACGGGAGAATGTGAAAAGTGTTCATATGGAGTAAAAACCTGAGAAATCCGTCCGTTTTCGTCATTTGTTATCGAATCGATTTAAAGCCAGATCGTCACATTGGCCTCTCTTCACTCTGAAACGGTTACATTTATCGTCTGCAGAGCTATGTCGCGTGCTGCCGTATGCGTAGACACTAAAAGCACCATAGTAGAACACAGAAGAAGCTTCTAAATTGAAGTAATAGCCAGTAAGAAGTAGTACAATTCAATTTTTAATTATCGATTATTCACTTTTTAGCCGGCTTTGGTGGCTTGGATATGACCTAGGACCTTAAGATTTTGCATCAAAGGAGGACTAGCAGCCGCGTTGCACGGGAGAATGTGAAAAGTGTTCATATGGAGTAAAAACCTGAGAAACCCGTCCGTTTTCGTCATTTGTTATCGAATCGATTTAAAGCCAGATCGTCACATTGGCCGCTTTTCTCTCTGAGACGGTTACATTTATCGTCTGCAAAGCTATGTCGCGTGCTGCGGTATGTGGGGACACTAAAAGCACAATAGTAGAACACAGAATCAGCTAAGTTGAAGTAATAGCCAGTAAGAAGTAGTACAATTCAAGTTTTAGTTGTCGATTATTCACTTTTTAGCCGGCTTTGGTGGCTTGGACATGACCTAGGACCTTAAGATTTTGCATGAAAGGAGGACTAGCAGCCGCGTTGCACGGGAGAATGTGAAAAGTGTTCATATGTAGTAAAAACCTGAGAAATCTGTCCATTTTCGTCATTTGTTATCGAATCGACTTAAAGCCAGATCGTCACATTGGCCGCTTTTCTCTCTGAGACGGTTACATTTATCGTCTGCAAAGCTATGTCGCGTGATGCGGTATGTGGAGACACTAAAAGCACCATAGTAGAACACAGAAGAAGCTTCTAAGTTGAAGTAATAGCCAGTAAGAAGTAGTATAATTCAAGTTTTAGTTGTCGATTGTTCACTTTTTAGCCGGCTTTGGTGGCTTGGACATGACCTAGGACCTTAAGATTTTGCATGAAAGGAGGACTAGCAGCCGCGTTGCACGGGAGACTGTGAAAAGTGTTCATATGTAGTGAAAACCTGGGAAATCCGTCCGTTTTCGTTTTTTGTTATCGAATCGACTTAAAGCCAGATCGTTATATTGGCCGCTCTTCTCTCTGAAACGGTTACATTTATCGTCTGCAAAGCTAAGTCGCGTGCTGCGGTATGCGGAATACTAAAAGCACCATAGTAGAACACAGAAGAAGATTCTAAGTTGAAGTAATAGCCAGTAAGAAGTAGTACAATTCAAGTTTTAGTTAATGATTATTCACTTTTTAGCCGGATCTGGTGGCTTGGACATGAGGTGGAACCTTAAGATCTTGCATTATAGGAGGACTAGCAGCCGCGTTGCACGGGAGAATGTGAAAAGCGTTCGTATGTAGTAAAAAACTGAGAAACCCGGCCGTCTTCGTCATTTGTTATCGAATCGATTTAAAGCCAGATTGTCACATTGGCCGCTCTTCTCTCTGAAACGGTTACATTTATCGTCTGCGAAGCTATGTCGCGTGCTGCGGTATGCGGAGACACTAAAAGCACCATAGTAGAACACAAAAGAAGCTTCTAAGTTGAAGTAATAGGCAGTAAGAAGTAGTACAATTCAAGTTTTAGTTATCGATTATTCACTTTTTAGCCGGCTTTGGTGGCTTGGACATCACCAAGGATCTTACGATTTTGCATGAAAGGAGGACTAGCAGCCGCGTTGCATGGGAGAATGTGAAAAGTGTTCATATGTAGTACAAACCTGAGAAATCTGTCCATTTTCGTCATTTGTTATCGAATCGACTTGAAGCCAGATCGTCACATTGGCCGCTTTTCTCTCTGAGACGGTTACATTTATCGTCTGCAAAGCTATGTCGCGTGCTGCCGTATGTGGAGACACTAAAAGCAACATAGTAGAACACAGAAGGAGCTTCTAAGTTGAAGTAATAGCCAGTAAGAAGTAGTACAATTCAAGTTTTAGTTGTCGATTATTCACTTTTTAGCCGGCTTTGGTGGCTTGGACATGACCTAGGATCTTAAGATTTTGCATGAAAGGAGGACCAGCAGCCGCGTTGCACGGGAGAATGTGAAAAGTGTTCATATGTAGTAAAAACCTGAGAAATCTGTCCATTTTCGTCATTTGTTATTGAATCGACTTAAAGCCAGATCGTCACATTGGCCGCTTTTCTCTCTGAGACGGTTACATTTATCGTCTGCAAAGCTATATCGCGTGCTGCGGTATGTGGAGACACTAAAAGCACCATAGTAGAACACAGAAGAAGCTTCTAAGTTGAAGTAATAGCCAGTAAGAAGTAGTACAATTCAAGTTTTAGTTATCGATTATTCACTTTTTAGCCGGCTTTGGTGGCTTGGACATGACCTAGGACCTTAAGATTTTGCATGAAAGGAGGACTAGCAGCCGCGTTGCACGGGAGAATGTGAAAAGTGTTCATATGTAGTGAAAACCTGAGAAATCCGTCCGTTTTCGTCATTTGTTACCGAATCGACTTAAAGCCAGATCGTTATATTGGCCACTTTTCTCTCTGAGACGGTTACATTTATCGTCTGCAAAGCTATGTCGCGTGCTGCGGTATGCGGAACACTAAAAGCACCATAGTAGAACACAGAAGAAGATTCTAAGTTGAAGTAATAGCCAGTAAGAAGTAGTACAATTTAAGTTTTAGTTATTGATTATTCACTTTTTAGCCGGATTTGGTGGCTTTTACATGAGGTGGAACCTTAAGATTTTGCATTATAGGAGGACTAGCAGCCGCGTTGCACGGGAGAATGTGAAAAGTGTTCATATGGAGTAAAAACCTGAGAAATCCGTCCGTTTTCGTCATTTGTTATCGAATCGATTTAAAGCCAGATCGTCACATTGGCCTCTCTTCTCTCTGAGACGGTTACATTTATCGTCTGCAAAGATATGTCGCGTGCTGGGGTATGCGGAAACACTAAAAGCACCATAGTAGAACACAGAATCAGCTTCTAAGTTGAAGTAATAGCCAGTAAGAAGTAGTACAATTCAAGTTTTAGTTGTCGATTATTCACTTTTTAGCCGGCTTTGGTGGCTTGGACATGACCTAGGACATTAGATTTTGATGGAAGGAGGACTAGCAGCCGCGTTGCATGGGAGAATGTGAAAAGTGTTCATATGTAATAAAAACCCGAGAAATCAGTCCGTTTTCGTCATTTGTTATCGAATCGACTCAAAGCCAGATCGTCACGTTGGCCGCTCTTCTCTCTGAAACGGTTACATTTATCGTCTGCAAAGCTATGTCGCTTGCTGCGGTATGCGGGAACACTAAAAGCACCATAGTAGAACACAGAAGAAGCTTCTAAGTTGAAGTAATAGCCAGTAAGAAGTAGTACAATTCAAGTTTTAGTTGTCGATTATTCACTTTTTAGCCGGCTTTGGTGGCTTGGACATGTCCTAGGACCTTAAGATTTTGCATGAAAGAAGGACTAGCAGCCGCGTTGCACGGGAGAATGTGAAAAGTGTTCATATGTAGTAAAAACCTGAGAAACCCGGCCGTTTTCGTCATTTGTTATCGAATCGATTTAAAGCCAGATCGTCACATTGGCCGCTCTTCTCTCTGAAACGGTTACATTTATCGTCTGCAAAGCTATGTCGCGTGCTGCGGTATGCGGGAACACTAAAAGCACCATAGTGGAACACAGAAGAAGCTTCTAAGTTGAAGTAATAGCCAGTAAGAAGTAGTACAATTCAAGTTTTAATTATCGATTATTCACTTTTTAGCCGGCTTTGGTGGCTTGAATAAGACCTAGGACCTTAAGATTTTGCATGAAAGGAGGACTAGCAGCCGCGTTGCGCGGGAGAATGTGAAAAGTGTTCATATGGAGTAAAAACCTGAGAAATCCGTCCGTTATCGTCATTTGTTATCGAATCGACTTAAAGCCAGATCGTCACATTGGCCGCTTTTCTCTCTGAGACGGTTACATTTATCGTCTGCAAAGCTATGTCGCGTGCTGCGGTATGCGGGAACACTAAAAGCACCATAGTAGAACACAGAAGAAGCTTCTCAGTTGAAGTAATAGCCAGTAAGAAGTAGTACAATTCAAGTTTTAGTTATCGATTATTCACCTTTTAGCCGGCTTTGGTGGCTTGGACATGACCTAGGACCTTAAGATTTTGCATGAAAGGAGGACTAGCAGCCGCGTTGCACGGGAAAATGTGAAAAGTGTTCATATGGAGTAAAAACCTGAGAAACCCGTCCGTTTTCGTCATTTGTTATCGAATCGATTTAAAGCCAGATCGTCACATTGGCCGCTTTTCTCTCTGAGACGGTTACATTTATCGTCTGCAAAGCTATGTCGCGTGCTGCGGTATGTGGGGACACTAAAAGCACAATAGTAGAACACAGAATCAGCTTCTAAGTTGAAGTAATAGCCAGTAAGAAGTAGTACAATTCAAGTTTTAGTTGTCGATTATTCACTTTTTAGCCGGCTTTGGTGGCTTGGACATGACCTAGGACCTTAAGATTTTGCATGAAAGGAGGACTAGCAGCCGCGTTGCACGGGAGAATGTGAAAAGTGTTCATATGTAGTGAAAACCTGAGAAATCCGTCCGTTTTCGTCATTTGTTACCGAATCGACTTAAAGCCAGATCGTTATATTGGCCACTTTTCTCTCTGAGACGGTTACATTTATCGTCTGCAAAGCTATGTCGCGTGCTGCGGTATGCGGAACACTAAAAGCACCATAGTAGAACACAGAAGAAGATTCTAAGTTGAAGTAATAGCCAGTAAGAAGTAGTACAAATTAAGTTTTAGTTATTGATTATTCACTTTTTAGCCGGATTTGGTGGCTTGGTCATGAGGTGGAACCTTAAGATTTTGCATGATAGGAGGACTAGCAGCCGCGTTGCACGGGAGAATGTGAAAAGTGTTCATATGGAGTAAAAACCTGAGAAATCCGTCCGTTTTCGTCATTTGTTATCGAATCGATTTAAAGCCAGATCGTCACATTGGCCTCTCTTCTCTCTGAAACGGTTACATTAATCGTCTGCAAAGCTATGTCGCGTGCTGCCGTATGCGTAGACACTAAAAGCACCATAGTAGAACACAGAAGAAGCTTCTAAGTTGAAGTAATAGCCAGTAAGAAATAGTACAATTCAATTTTTAATTATCGATTATTCACTTTTTAGCCGGCTTTGGTGGCTTGGATATGACCTAGGACGTTAAGATTTTGCATGAAAGGAGGAGTAGCAGCCGCGTTGCACGGGAGAATGTGAAAAGTGTTCATATGGAGTAAAAACCTGAGAAATCCGTCCGTTTTCGTCATTTGTTATCGAATCGATTTTAAGCCAGATCGTCACATTGGCCGCTTTTCTCTCTGAGACGGTTACATTTATCGTCTGCAAAGATATGTCGCGTGCTGGGGTATGCGGAAACACTAAAAGCACCATAGTAGAACACAGAAGAAGCTTCTAAGTTGAAGTAATAGCCAGTAAGAAGTAGTACAATTCAAGTTTTAGTTGTCGATTATTCACTTTTTAGCCGGCTTTGGTGGCTTGGACATGACCTAGGACATTAGATTTTGATGAAAGGAGGACTAGCAGCCGCGTTGCATGGGAGAATGTGAAAAGTGTTCATATGTAGTAAAAACCTGAGAAATCTGTCCATTTTCGTCATTTGTTATCGAATCGACTTAAAGCCAGATCGTCACATTGGCCGCTTTTCTCTCTGAGACGGTTACATTTATCGTCTGCAAAGCTATGTCGCGTGCTGCGGTATGTGGAGACACTAAAAGCACCATAGTAGAACACAGAAGGAGCTTCTAAGTTGAAGTAATAGCCAGTAAGAAGTAGTACAATTCAAGTTTTAGTTGCCGATTATTCACTTTTTAGCCGGCTTTGGTGGCTTGGACATGACCTAGGACCTTAAGATTTAGCATGAAAGGAGGACTAGCAGCCGCGTTACACGGGAGATTGTGAAAAGTGTTCATATGTAATAAAAACCCGAGAAATCAGTCCGTTTTCGTCATTTGTTATCGAATCGACTCAAAGCCAGATCGTCACGTTGGCCGCTCTTCTCTCTGAGACGGTTACATTTATCGTCTGCAAAGCTATGTCGCTTGCTGCGGTATGCGGGAACACTAAAAGCACCATAGTGGAACACAGAAGAAGCTTCTAAGTTGAAGTAATAGCCAGTAAGAAGTAGTACAATTCAAGTTTTAATTATCGATTATTCACTTTTTAGCCGGATTTGGTGGCTTGAATAAGACCTAGGACCTTAAGATTTTGCATGAAAGGAGGACTAGCAGCCGCGTTGCGCGGGAGAATGTGAAAAGTGTTCATATGGAGTAAAAACCTGAGAAATCCGTCCGTTATCGTCATTTGTTATCGAATCGACTTAAAGCCAGATCGTCACATTGGCCGCTTTTCTCTCTGAGACGGTTACATTTATCGTCTGCAAAGCTATGTCGCGTGCTGCGGTATGCGGGAACACTAAAAGCACCATAGTAGAACACAGAAGAAGCTTCTCAGTTGAAGTAATAGCCAGTCAGAAGTAGTACAATTCAAGTTTTAGTTATCGATTATTCACCTTTTAGCCGGCTTTGGTGGCTTGGACATGACCAAGGACCTTACGATTTTGCATGAAAGGAAGACTAGCAGCCGCGTTGCATGGGAGAATGTGAAAAGTATTCATATGTAGTAAAAACCTGAGAAATCTGTCCATTGTCGTCATTTGTTATCGAATCGACTTAAAGCCAGATCGTTATATTGGCCGCTTTTCTCTCTGAGACGGTTACATTTATCGTCTGCAAAGCTATGTCGCGTGCTGCGGTATGCGGAACACTAAAAGCACCATAGTAGAACACAGAAGAAGATTCTAAGTTGAAGTAATAGCCAGTAAGAAGTAGTACAATTTAAGTTTTAGTTATTGATTATTCACTTTTTAGCCGGATTTGGTGGCTTGGTCATGAGGTGGAACCTTAAGATTTTGCATGATAGGAGGACTAGCAGCCGCGTTGCACGGGAGAATGTGAAAAGTGTTCATATGTAGTAAAAACCTGAGAAACCCGGCCGTTTTCGTCATTTGTTATCGAATCGATTTAAAACCAGATCGTCACATTGGCCGCTCTTCTCTCTGAAACGGTTACATTTATCGTCTGCAAAGCTATGTCGCGTGCTGCGGTATGCGGGAACACTAAAAGCACCATAGTAGAACACAGAAGAAGCTTCTAAGTTGAAGTAATAGCCAGTAAGAAGTAGTACAATTAAAGTTTTAGTTATCGATTATTCACCTTTTAGCCGGCTTTGGTGGCTTGGACATGACCTAGGACCTTTAGATTTTGCATGAAAGGAGGATTAGCAGCCGCGTGGCATGGGAGAATGTGAAAAGTGTTCATATGTAGTAAAAACCTGAGAAATCTGTCCATTTTCGTCATTTGTTATCGAATCGACTTAAAACCAGATCGTCACATTGGCCGCTTTTCTCTCTGAGACGGTTACATTTATCGTCTGCAAAGCTATGTCGCGTGCTGCGGTATGTGGCGACACTAAAAGCACCACAGTAGAACACAGAAGGAGCTTGTAAGTTGAAGTAATAGCCAGTAAGAAGTAGTACAATTCAAGTTTTAGTTGTCGATTATTCACTTTTTAGCCGGTTTTGGTGGCTTGGACATGACCTAGGACCTTACGATTTTGCATGAAAGGAGGACCAGCAGCCGCGTTGCACGGGAGAATGTGAAAAGTGTTCATATGTAGTAAAAACCTGAAAAATCTGTCCATTTTCGTCATTTGTTATTGATTCGACTTAAAGGCAGATCGTCACATTGGCCGCTTTTCTCTCTGAGACGGTTACATTTATCGTCTGCAAAGCTATGGCACTTGCTGCGGTATGTGGAGACACTAAAAGCACCATAGTAGAACACAGAATCAGCTTCTAAGTTGAAGTAATAGCCAGTAAGAAGTAGTACAATTCAAGTTTTAGTTGTCGATTATTCACTTTTTAGCCGGCTTTGGTGGCTTGGACATGACCTAGGACCTTAATATTTTGCATGAAAGGGGGACTAGCAGCCGCGTTGCACGGGAGAATGTGAAAAGTGTTCATATGTAGTAAAAACCTGAGAATTCTGTCCATTTTCGTCATTTGTTATCGAATCGACTTAAAGCCAGATCGTCACATTGGCCGCTTTTCTCTCTGAGACGGTTACATTTATCGTCTGCAAAGCTATGTCGCGTGCTGCGGTATGTGGAGACACTAAAAGCACCATAGTAGAACACAGAAGGAGCTTCTAAGTTGAAGTAATAGCCAGTAAGAAGTAGTACAATTCAAGTTTTAGTTGCCGATTATTCACTTTTTAGCCGGCTTTGGTGGCTTGGACATGACCTAGGACCTTAAGATTTAGCATGAAAGGAGGACTAGCAGCCGCGTTACACGGGAGATTGTGAAAAGTGTTCATATGTAATAAAAACCCGAGAAATCAGTCCGTTTTCGTCATTTGTTATCGAATCGACTCAAAGCCAGATCGTCACGTTGGCCGCTCTTCTCTCTGAAACGGTTACATTTATCGTCTGCAAAGCTATGTCGCTTGCTGCGGTATGCGGGAACACTAAAAGCACCATAGTGGAACACAGAAGAAGCTTCTAAGTTGAAGTAATAGCCAGTAAGAAGTAGTACAATTCAAGTTTTAATTATCGATTATTCACTTTTTAGCCGGATTTGGTGGCTTGAATAAGACCTAGGACCTTAAGATTTTGCATGAAAGGAGGACTAGCAGCCGCGTTGCGCGGGAGAATGTGAAAAGTGTTCATATGGAGTAAAAACCTGAGAAATCCGTCCGTTATCGTCATTTGTTATCGAATCGACTTAAAGCCAGATCGTCACATTGGCCGCTTTTCTCTCTGAGACGGTTACATTTATCGTCTGCAAAGCTATGTCGCGTGCTGCGGTATGCGGGAACACTAAAAGCACCATAGTAGAACACAGAAGAAGCTTCTCAGTTGAAGTAATAGCCAGTCAGAAGTAGTACAATTCAAGTTTTAGTTATCGATTATTCACCTTTTAGCCGGCTTTGGTGGCTTGGACATGACCAAGGACCTTACGATTTTGCATGAAAGGAAGACTAGCAGCCGCGTTGCATGGGAGAATGTGAAAAGTATTCATATGTAGTAAAAACCTGAGAAATCTGTCCATTGTCGTCATTTGTTATCGAATCGACTTAAAGCCAGATCGTTATATTGGCCGCTTTTCTCTCTGAGACGGTTACATTTATCGTCTGCAAAGCTATGTCGCGTGCTGCGGTATGCGGAACACTAAAAGCACCATAGTAGAACACAGAAGAAGATTCTAAGTTGAAGTAATAGCCAGTAAGAAGTAGTACAATTTAAGTTTTAGTTATTGATTATTCACTTTTTAGCCGGATTTGGTGGCTTGGTCATGAGGTGGAACCTTAAGATTTTGCATGATAGGAGGACTAGCAGCCGCGTTGCACGGGAGAATGTGAAAAGTGTTCATATGTAGTAAAAACCTGAGAAACCCGGCCGTTTTCGTCATTTGTTATCGAATCGATTTAAAACCAGATCGTCACATTGGCCGCTCTTCTCTCTGAAACGGTTACATTTATCGTCTGCAAAGCTATGTCGCGTGCTGCGGTATGCGGGAACACTAAAAGCACCATAGTAGAACACAGAAGAAGCTTCTAAGTTGAAGTAATAGCCAGTAAGAAGTAGTACAATTAAAGTTTTAGTTATCGATTATTCACCTTTTAGCCGGCTTTGGTGGCTTGGACATGACCTAGGACCTTTAGATTTTGCATGAAAGGAGGATTAGCAGCCGCGTGGCATGGGAGAATGTGAAATGTGTTCATATGTAGTAAAAACCTGAGAAATCTGTCCATTTTCGTCATTTGTTATCGAATCGACTTAAAACCAGATCGTCACATTGGCCGCTTTTCTCTCTGAGACGGTTACATTTATCGTCTGCAAAGCTATGTCGCGTGCTGCGGTATGTGGCGACACTAAAAGCACCACAGTAGAACACAGAAGGAGCTTGTAAGTTGAAGTAATAGCCAGTAAGAAGTAGTACAATTCAAGTTTTAGTTGTCGATTATTCACTTTTTAGCCGGCTTTGGTGGCTTGGACATGACCTAGGACCTTAATATTTTGCATGAAAGGAGGACTAGCAGCCGCGTTGCACGGGAGAATGTGAAAAGTGTTCATATGTAGTGAAAACCTGAGAAATCCGTCCGTTTTCGTCATTTGTTATCGAATCGACTTAAAGCCAGATCGTCACATTGGCCGCTTTTCTCTCTGAGACGGTTACATTTATCGTCTGCAAAGCTATGTCGCGTGCTGCGGTATGCGGAACACTAAAAGCACCATAGTAGAACACAGAAGAAGATTCTAAGTTGAAGTAATAGCCTGTAAGAAGTAGTACAATTCAAGTTTTAGTTATTGATTATTCACCTTTTAGCCGGCTTTGGTGGCTTGGACATGACCTAGGACCTTAAGATTTTGCATGAAAGGAGGACTAGCAGCCGCGTTGCACGGGAGAATGTGAAAAGTGTTCATATGGAGTAAAAACCTGAGAAACCCGTCCGTTTTCGTCATTTGTTATCGAATCGATTTAAAGCCAGATCGTCACATTGGCCGCTTTTCTCTCTGAGACGGTTACATTTATCGTCTGCAAAGCTATGTCGCGTGCTGCGGTATGTGGGGACACTAAAAGCACCATAGTAGAACACATAATCAGCTTCTAAGTTGAAGTAATAGCCAGTAAGAAGTAGTACAATTCAAGTTTTAGTTGTCGATTATTCACTTTTTAGCCGGCTTTGGTGGCTTGGACATGACCTAGGACCTTAAGATTTTGCATGAAAGGAGGACTAGCAGCCGCGTTGCACGGGAGACTGTGAAAAGTGTTCATATGTAGTGAAAACCTGGGAAATCCGTCCGTTTTCGTTTTTTGTTATCGAATCGACTTAAAGCCAGATCGTTATATTGGCCGCTCTTCTCTCTGAAACGGTTACATTTATCGTCTGCAAAGCTAAGTCGCGTGCTGCGGTATGCGGAATACTAAAAGCACCATAGTAGAACACAGAAGAAGCTTCTATGTTGATGTAATAGCCAGTAAGAAGTAGTACAATTCAAGTTTTAGTTAATGATTATTCACTTTTTAGCCGGATTTGGTGGCTTGGACATGAGGTGAAACCTTAAGATCTTGCATTATAGGAGGACTAGCAGCCGCGTTGC
This sequence comes from Schistocerca gregaria, assembly GCF_023897955.1. Lineage (NCBI taxonomy): Eukaryota > Metazoa > Arthropoda > Insecta > Orthoptera > Acrididae > Schistocerca > Schistocerca gregaria. The sequence continues at coordinate 584,976 of NW_026061808.1, read as the reverse complement.
ACGGGAGAATGTGAAAAGTGTTCGTATGTAGTAAAAAACTGAGAAACCCGGCCGTTTTCGTCATTTGTTATCGAATCGATTTAAAGCCAGATTGTCACATTGGCCGCTCTTCTCTCTGAAACGGTTACATTTATCGTCTGCGAAGCTATGTCGCGTGCTGCGGTATGCGGAGACACTAAAAGCACCATAGTAGAACACAGAAGAAGCTTCTAAGTTGAAGTAATAGCCAGTAAGAAGTAGTACAATTCAAGTTTTAGTTGTCGATTATTCACCTTTTAGCCGGCTTTGGTGGCTTGGACATGACCAAGGACCTTACGATTTTGCATGAAAGGAAGACTAGCAGCCGCGTTGCATGGGAGAATGTGAAAAGTGTTCATATGTAGTAAAAACCTGAGAAATCTGTCCATTGTCGTCATTTGTTATCGAATCGACTTAAAGCCAGATCGTTATATTGGCCGCTTTTCTCTCTGAGACGGTTACATTTATCGTCTGCAAAGCTATGTCGCGTGCTGCGGTATGCGGAACACTAAAAGCACCATAGTAGAACACAGAAGAAGATTCTAAGTTGAAGTAATAGCCAGTAAGAAGTAGTACAATTTAAGTTTTAGTTATTGATTATTCACTTTTTAGCCGGATTTGGTGGCTTGGTCATGAGGTGGAACCTTAAGATTTTGCATGATAGGAGGACTAGCAGCCGCGTTGCACGGGAGAATGTGAAAAGTGTTCATATGTAGTAAAAACCTGAGAAACCCGGCCGTTTTCGTCATTTGTTATCGAATCGATTTAAAACCAGATCGTCACATTGGCCGCTCTTCTCTCTGAAACGGTTACATTTATCGTCTGCAAAGCTATGTCGCGTGCTGCGGTATGCGGGAACACTAAAAGCACCATAGTAGAACACAGAAGAAGCTTCTCAGTTGAAGTAATAGCCAGTCAGAAGTAGTACAATTCAAGTTTTAGTTATCGATTATTCACCTTTTAGCCGGCTTTGGTGGCTTGGACATGACCAAGGACCTTACGATTTTGCATGAAAGGAAGACTAGCAGCCGCGTTGCATGGGAGAATGTGAAAAGTATTCATATGTAGTAAAAACCTGAGAAATCTGTCCATTGTCGTCATTTGTTATCGAATCGACTTAAAGCCAGATCGTTATATTGGCCGCTTTTCTCTCTGAGACGGTTACATTTATCGTCTGCAAAGCTATGTCGCGTGCTGCGGTATGCGGAACACTAAAAGCACCATAGTAGAACACAGAAGAAGATTCTAAGTTGAAGTAATAGCCAGTAAGAAGTAGTACAATTTAAGTTTTAGTTATTGATTATTCACTTTTTAGCCGGATTTGGTGGCTTGGTCATGAGGTGGAACCTTAAGATTTTGCATGATAGGAGGACTAGCAGCCGCGTTGCGCGGGAGAATGTGAAAAGTGTTCATATGTAGTAAAAACCTGAGAAACCCGGCCGTTTTCGTCATTTGTTATCGAATCGATTTAAAACCAGATCGTCACATTGGCCGCTCTTCTCTCTGAAACGGTTACATTTATCGTCTGCAAAGCTATGTCGCGTGCTGCGGTATGCGGGAACACTAAAAGCACCATAGTAGAACACAGAAGAAGCTTCTAAGTTGAAGTAATAGCCAGTAAGAAGTAGTACAATTAAAGTTTTAGTTATCGATTATTCACCTTTTAGCCGGCTTTGGTGGCTTGGACATGACCTAGGACCTTTAGATTTTGCATGAAAGGAGGATTAGCAGCCGCGTGGCATGGGAGAATGTGAAAAGTGTTCATATGTAGTAAAAACCTGAGAAATCTGTCCATTTTCGTCATTTGTTATCGAATCGACTTAAAACCAGATCGTCACATTGGCCGCTTTTCTCTCTGAGACGGTTACATTTATCGTCTGCAAAGCTATGTCGCGTGCTGCGGTATGTGGCGACACTAAAAGCACCACAGTAGAACACAGAAGGAGCTTGTAAGTTGAAGTAATAGCCAGTAAGAAGTAGTACAATTCAAGTTTTAGTTGTCGATTATTCACTTTTTAGCCGGCTTTGGTGGCTTGGACATGACCTAGGACCTTACGATTTTGCATGAAAGGAGGACCAGCAGCCGCGTTGCACGGGAGAATGTGAAAAGTGTTCATATGTAGTAAAAACCTGAAAAATCTGTCCATTTTCGTCATTTGTTATTGATTCGACTTAAAGGCAGATCGTCACATTGGCCGCTTTTCTCTCTGAGACGGTTACATTTATCGTCTGCAAAGCTATGGCACTTGCTGCGGTATGTGGAGACACTAAAAGCACCATAGTAGAACACAGAAGAAGCTTCTAAGTTGAAGTAATAGCCAGTAAGAAGTAGTACAATTCAAGTTTTAGTTGTCGATTATTCACTTTTTAGCCGGCTTTGGTGGCTTGGACATGACCTAGGACCTTAATATTTTGCATGAAAGGAGGACTAGCAGCCGCGTTGCACGGGAGAATGTGAAAAGTGTTCATATGTAGTGAAAACCTGAGAAATCCGTCCGTTTTCGTCATTTGTTATCGAATCGACTTAAAGCCAGATCGTCACATTGGCCGCTTTTCTCTCTGAGACTGTTACATTTATCGTCTGCAAAGCTATGTCGCGTGCTGCGGTATGCGGGAACACTAAAAGCACCATAGTAGAACACAGACGAAGCTTCTCAGTTGAAGTAATAGCCAGTAAGAAGTAGTACAATTCAAGTTTTAGTTATCGATTATTCACCTTTTAGCCGGCTTTGGTGGCTTGGACATGACCAAGGACCTTACGATTTTGCATGAAAGGAAGACTAGCAGCCGCGTTACATGGGAGAATGTGAAAAGTGTTCATATGTAGTAAAAACCTGAGAAATCTGTCCATTGTCGTCATTTGTTATCGAATCGACTTAAAGCCAGATCGTTATATTGGCCGCTTTTCTCTCTGAGACGGTTACATTTATCGTCTGCAAAGCTATGTCGCGTACTGCGGTATGCGGAACACTAAAAGCACCATAGTAGAACACAGAAGAAGATTCTAAGTTGAAGTAATAGCCAGTAAGAAGTAGTACAATTCAAGTTTTAGTTATTGATTATTCACCTTTTAGCCGGCTTTGGTGGCTTGGACATGACCTAGGACCTTAAGATTTTGCATGAAAGGAGGACTAGCAGCCGCGTTGCACGGGAGAATGTGAAAAGTGTTCACATGGAGTAAAAACCTGAGAAACCCGTCCGTTTTCGTCATTTGTTATCGAATCGATTTAAAGCCAGATCGTCACATTGGCCGCTTTTCTCTCTGAGACGGTTACATTTATCGTCTGCAAAGCTATGTCGCGTGCTGCGGTATGTGGGGACACTAAAAGCACCATAGTAGAACACAGAATCAGCTTCTAAGTTGAAGTAATAGCCAGTAAGAAGTAGTACAATTCAAGTTTTAGTTGTCGATTATTCACTTTTTAGCCGGCTTTGGTGGCTTGGACATGACCTAGGACCTTAAGATTTTGCATGAAAGGAGGACTAGCAGCCGCGTTGCACGGGAGACTGTGAAAAGTGTTCATATGTAGTGAAAACCTGGGAAATCCGTCCGTTTTCGTTTTTTGTTATCGAATCGACTTAAAGCCAGATCGTTATATTGGCCGCTCTTCTCTCTGAAACGGTTACATTTATCGTCTGCAAAGCTAAGTCGCGTGCTGCGGTATGCGGAATACTAAAAGCACCATAGTAGAACACAGAAGAAGATTCTAAGTTGAAGTAATAGCCAGTAAGAAGTAGTACAATTCAAGTTTTAGTTAATGATTATTCACTTTTTAGCCGGATTTGGTGGCTTGGACATGAGGTGGAACCTTAAGATCTTGCATTATAGGAGGACTAGCAGCCGCGTTGCACGGGAGAATGTGAAAAGTGTTCGTATGTAGTAAAAAACTGAGAAACCCGGCCGTTTTCGTCATTTGTTATCGAATCGATTTAAAGCCAGATTGTCACATTGGCCGCTCTTCTCTCTGAAACGGTTACATTTATCGTCTGCGAAGCTATGTCGCGTGCTGCGGTATGCGGAGACACTAAAAGCACCATAGTAGAACACAGAAGAAGCTTCTAAGTTGAAGTAATAGCCAGTAAGAAGTAGTACAATTCAAGTTTTAGTTGTCGATTATTCACTTTTTAGCCGGCTTTGGTGGCTTGGACATGACCTAGGATCTTAAGATTTTGCATGAAAGGAGGACCAGCAGCCGCGTTGCACGGGAGAATGTGAAAAGTGTTCATATGTAGTAAAAACCTGAGAAATCTGTCCATTTTCGTCATTTGTTATTGAATCGACTTAAAGCCAGATCGTCACATTGGCCGCTTTTCTCTCTGAGACGGTTACATTTATCGTCTGCAAAGCTATGTGGCGTGCTGCGGTATGTGGAGACACTAAAAGCACCATAGTAGAACACAGAAGAAGCTTCTAAGTTGAAGTAATAGCCAGTAAGAAGTAGTACAATTCAAGTTTTAGTTGTCGATTATTCACTTTTTAGCCGGCTTTGGTGGCTTGGACATGACCTAGGACCTTAAGATTTTGCATGAAAGGAGGACTAGTAGCCGCGTTGCACGGGAGAATGTGAAAAGTGTTCATATGTAGTGAAAACCTGAGAAATCCGTCCGTTTTCGTCATTTGTTATCGAATCGATTAAAGCCAGATCGTTATATTGGCCACTTTTCTCTCTGAGACGGTTACATTTATCGTCTGCAAAGCTATGTCGCGTGCTGCGGTATGCGGAACACTAAAAGCACCATAGTAGAACACAGAAGAAGATTCTAAGTTGAAGTAATAGCCAGTAAGAAGTAGTACAATTTAAGTTTTAGTTATTGATTATTCACTTTTTAGCCGGATTTGGTGGCTTGGACATGAGGTGGAACCTTAAGATTTTGCATTATAGGAGGACTAGCAGCCGCGTTGCACGGGAGAATGTGAAAAGTGTTCATATGGAGTAAAAACCTGAGAAATCCGTCCGTTTTCGTCATTTGTTATCGAATCGATTTAAAGCCAGATCGTCACATTGTCCTCTCTTCCCTCTGACACGGTTACATTAATCGTCTGCAAAGCTATGTCGCGTGCTGCCGTATGCGTAGACACTAAAAGCACCATAGTAGAACACAGAAGAAGCTTCTAAGTTGAAGTAATAGCCAGTAAGAAATAGTACAATTCAATTTTTAATTATCGATTATTCACTTTTTAGCCGGCTTTGGTGGCTTGGATATGACCTAGGACGTTAAGATTTTGCATGAAAGGAGGAGTAGCAGCCGCGTTGCACGGGAGAATGTGAAAAGTGTTCATATGGAGTAAAAACCTGAGAAATCCGTCCGTTTTCGTCATTTGTTATCGAATCGATTTTAAGCCAGATCGTCACATTGGCCGCTTTTCTCTCTGAGACGGTTACATTTATCGTCCGCAAAGATATGTCGCGTGCTGGGGTATGCGGAAACACTAAAAGCACCATAGTAGAATACAGAAGAAGCTTCTAAGTTGAAGTAATAGCCAGTAAGAAGTAGTACAATTCAAGTTTTAGTTGTCGATTATTCACCTTTTAGCCGGCTTTGGTGGCTTGGACATGACCTAGGACCTTTAGATTTTGCATGAAAGGAGGATTAGCAGCCGCGTGGCATGGGAGAATGTGAAAAGTGTTCATATGTAGTAAAAACCTGAGAAATCTGTCCATTTTCGTCATTTGTTATCGAATCGACTTAAAACCAGATCGTCACATTGGCCGCTTTTCTCTCTGAGACGGTTACATTTATCGTCTGCAAAGCTATGTCGCGTGCTGCGGTATGTGGCGACACTAAAAGCACCACAGTAGAACACAGAAGGAGCTTGTAAGTTGAAGTAATAGCCAGTAAGAAGTAGTACAATTCAAGTTTTAGTTGTCGATTATTCACTTTTTAGCCGGCTTTGGTGGCTTGGACATGACCTAGGACCTTACGATTTTGCATGAAAGGAGGACCAGCAGCCGCGTTGCACGGGAGAATGTGAAAAGTGTTCATATGTAGTAAAAACCTGAAAAATCTGTCCATTTTCGTCATTTGTTATTGATTCGACTTAAAGGCAGATCGTCACATTGGCCGCTTTTCTCTCTGAGACGGTTACATTTATCGTCTGCAAAGCTATGGCACTTGCTGCGGTATGTGGAGACACTAAAAGCACCATAGTAGAACACAGAAGAAGCTTCTAAGTTGAAGTAATAGCCAGTAAGAAGTAGTACAATTCAAGTTTTAGTTGTCGATTATTCACTTTTTAGCCGGCTTTGGTGGCTTGGACATGACCTAGGACCTTAATATTTTGCATGAAAGGAGGACTAGCAGCCGCGTTGCACGGGAGAATGTGAAAAGTGTTCATATGTAGTGAAAACCTGAGAAATCCGTCCGTTTTCGTCATTTGTTATCGAATCGACTTAAAGCCAGATCGTCACATTGGCCGCTTTTCTCTCTGAGACTGTTACATTTATCGTCTGCAAAGCTATGTCGCGTGCTGCGGTATGCGGGAACACTAAAAGCACCATAGTAGAACACAGACGAAGCTTCTCAGTTGAAGTAATAGCCAGTAAGAAGTAGTACAATTCAAGTTTTAGTTATCGATTATTCACCTTTTAGCCGGCTTTGGTGGCTTGGACATGACCAAGGACCTTACGATTTTGCATGAAAGGAAGACTAGCAGCCGCGTTACATGGGAGAATGTGAAAAGTGTTCATATGTAGTAAAAACCTGAGAAATCTGTCCATTGTCGTCATTTGTTATCGAATCGACTTAAAGCCAGATCGTTATATTGGCCGCTTTTCTCTCTGAGACGGTTACATTTATCGTCTGCAAAGCTATGTCGCGTACTGCGGTATGCGGAACACTAAAAGCACCATAGTAGAACACAGAAGAAGATTCTAAGTTGAAGTAATAGCCAGTAAGAAGTAGTACAATTCAAGTTTTAGTTATTGATTATTCACCTTTTAGCCGGCTTTGGTGGCTTGGACATGACCTAGGACCTTAAGATTTTGCATGAAAGGAGGACTAGCAGCCGCGTTGCACGGGAGAATGTGAAAAGTGTTCACATGGAGTAAAAACCTGAGAAACCCGTCCGTTTTCGTCATTTGTTATCGAATCGATTTAAAGCCAGATCGTCACATTGGCCGCTTTTCTCTCTGAGACGGTTACATTTATCGTCTGCAAAGCTATGTCGCGTGCTGCGGTATGTGGGGACACTAAAAGCACCATAGTAGAACACAGAATCAGCTTCTAAGTTGAAGTAATAGCCAGTAAGAAGTAGTACAATTCAAGTTTTAGTTGTCGATTATTCACTTTTTAGCCGGCTTTGGTGGCTTGGACATGACCTAGGACCTTAAGATTTTGCATGAAAGGAGGACTAGCAGCCGCGTTGCACGGGAGACTGTGAAAAGTGTTCATATGTAGTGAAAACCTGGGAAATCCGTCCGTTTTCGTTTTTTGTTATCGAATCGACTTAAAGCCAGATCGTTATATTGGCCGCTCTTCTCTCTGAAACGGTTACATTTATCGTCTGCAAAGCTAAGTCGCGTGCTGCGGTATGCGGAATACTAAAAGCACCATAGTAGAACACAGAAGAAGATTCTAAGTTGAAGTAATAGCCAGTAAGAAGTAGTACAATTCAAGTTTTAGTTAATGATTATTCACTTTTTAGCCGGATTTGGTGGCTTGGACATGAGGTGGAACCTTAAGATCTTGCATTATAGGAGGACTAGCAGCCGCGTTGCACGGGAGAATGTGAAAAGTGTTCGTATGTAGTAAAAAACTGAGAAACCCGGCCGTTTTCGTCATTTGTTATCGAATCGATTTAAAGCCAGATTGTCACATTGGCCGCTCTTCTCTCTGAAACGGTTACATTTATCGTCTGCGAAGCTATGTCGCGTGCTGCGGTATGCGGAGACACTAAAAGCACCATAGTAGAACACAGAAGAAGCTTCTAAGTTGAAGTAATAGCCAGTAAGAAGTAGTACAATTCAAGTTTTAGTTGTCGATTATTCACTTTTTAGCCGGCTTTGGTGGCTTGGACATGACCTAGGATCTTAAGATTTTGCATGAAAGGAGGACCAGCAGCCGCGTTGCACGGGAGAATGTGAAAAGTGTTCATATGTAGTAAAAACCTGAGAAATCTGTCCATTTTCGTCATTTGTTATTGAATCGACTTAAAGCCAGATCGTCACATTGGCCGCTTTTCTCTCTGAGACGGTTACATTTATCGTCTGCAAAGCTATGTGGCGTGCTGCGGTATGTGGAGACACTAAAAGCACCATAGTAGAACACAGAAGAAGCTTCTAAGTTGAAGTAATAGCCAGTAAGAAGTAGTACAATTCAAGTTTTAGTTGTCGATTATTCACTTTTTAGCCGGCTTTGGTGGCTTGGACATGACCTAGGACCTTAAGATTTTGCATGAAAGGAGGACTAGTAGCCGCGTTGCACGGGAGAATGTGAAAAGTGTTCATATGTAGTGAAAACCTGAGAAATCCGTCCGTTTTCGTCATTTGTTATCGAATCGATTAAAGCCAGATCGTTATATTGGCCACTTTTCTCTCTGAGACGGTTACATTTATCGTCTGCAAAGCTATGTCGCGTGCTGCGGTATGCGGAACACTAAAAGCACCATAGTAGAACACAGAAGAAGATTCTAAGTTGAAGTAATAGCCAGTAAGAAGTAGTACAATTTAAGTTTTAGTTATTGATTATTCACTTTTTAGCCGGATTTGGTGGCTTGGACATGAGGTGGAACCTTAAGATTTTGCATTATAGGAGGACTAGCAGCCGCGTTGCACGGGAGAATGTGAAAAGTGTTCATATGGAGTAAAAACCTGAGAAATCCGTCCGTTTTCGTCATTTGTTATCGAATCGATTTAAAGCCAGATCGTCACATTGTCCTCTCTTCCCTCTGACACGGTTACATTAATCGTCTGCAAAGCTATGTCGCGTGCTGCCGTATGCGTAGACACTAAAAGCACCATAGTAGAACACAGAAGAAGCTTCTAAGTTGAAGTAATAGCCAGTAAGAAATAGTACAATTCAATTTTTAATTATCGATTATTCACTTTTTAGCCGGCTTTGGTGGCTTGGATATGACCTAGGACGTTAAGATTTTGCATGAAAGGAGGAGTAGCAGCCGCGTTGCACGGGAGAATGTGAAAAGTGTTCATATGGAGTAAAAACCTGAGAAATCCGTCCGTTTTCGTCATTTGTTATCGAATCGATTTTAAGCCAGATCGTCACATTGGCCGCTTTTCTCTCTGAGACGGTTACATTTATCGTCCGCAAAGATATGTCGCGTGCTGGGGTATGCGGAAACACTAAAAGCACCATAGTAGAATACAGAAGAAGCTTCTAAGTTGAAGTAATAGCCAGTAAGGAGTAGTACAATTCAAGTTTTAGTTGTCGATTATTCACTTTTTAGCCGGCTTTGGTGGCTTGGACATGACCTAGGACATTAGATTTTGATGAAAGGAGGACTAGCAGCCGCGTTGCATGGGAGAATGTGAAAAGTGTTCATATGTAGTAAAAACCTGAGAAATCTGTCCATTTTCGTCATTTGTTATCGAATCGACTTAAAGCCAGATCGTCACATTGGCCGCTTTTCTCTCTGAGACGGTTACATTTATCGTCTGCAAAGCTATGTCGCGTGCTGCGGTATGTGGAGACACTAAAAGCACCATAGTAGAACACAGAAGGAGCTTCTAAGTTGAAGTAATAGCCAGTAAGAAGTAGTACAATTCAAGTTTTAGTTGCCGATTATTCACTTTTTAGTCGGCTTTGGTGGCTTGGACATGACCTAGGACCTTAAGATTTAGCATGAAAGGATGACTAGCAGCCGCGTTACACGGGAGATTGTGAAAAGTGTTCATATGTAATAAAAACCCGAGAAATCAGTCCGTTTTCGTCATTTGTTATCGAATCGACTCAAAGCCAGATCGTCACGTTGGCCGCTCTTCTCTCTGAAACGGTTACATTTATCGTCTGCAAAGCTATGTCGCTTGCTGCGGTATGCGGGAACACTAAAAGCACCATAGTAGAACACAGAAGAAGCTTCTAAGTCGAAGTAATAGCCAGTAAGAAGTAGTACAATTCAAGTTTTAGTTGTCGATTATTCACTTTTTAGCCGGCTTTGGTGGCTTGGACATGACCTAGGACCTTAAGATTTTGCATGAAAGAAGGACTAGCAGCCGCGTTGCACGGGAGAATGTGAAAAGTGTTCATATGTAGTAACAACCTGAGAAATCCGTCCGGTTTCGTCTTTGTTATCGAATCGACTTAAAGCCAGATCGTCACATTGGCCGCTTTTCTCTCTGAGACGGTTACATTAATCGTCTGCAAAGCTATGTCGCGTGCTGCGGTATGTGGAGACACTAAAAGCACCATAGTAGAACACAGAAGGAGCTTCTAAGTTGAAGTAATAGCCAGTAAGAAGTAGTACAATTCAAGTTTTAGTTGTCGATTATTCACTTTTTAGCCGGCTTTGTTGGCTTGGACATGACCTAGGACCTTAAGATTTTGCATGAAAGTAGGACTAGCAGCCGCTTTGCACGTTAGAATGTGAAAAGCGTTCATATGTAGTAAAAACCTGAGAAATCAGTCCGTTTTCGTCATTTGTTATCGAATCGACTCAAAGCCAGATCGTCACATTGGCCGCTTTTCTCTCTGAGACGGTTACATTTATCGTCTGCAAAGCTATGTCGCGTGCTGCGGTATGCGGAGACACTAAAAGCACCATAGTAGAACACAGAAGAAGCTTCTAAGTTGAAGTAATAGCCAGTAAGAAGTAGTACAATTCAAGTTTTAATTATCGATTATTCACTTTTTACCGTCTTTGGTGGCTTGGACATGACCTAGGACCTTAAGATTTTGCATGAAAGGAGGAGTAGCAGCCGCGTTGCATGGGAGAATGTGAAAAGTGTTCATATGTAGTAAATACCTGAGAAACCCGTCCGTTTTCGTCATTTGTTATCGAATCGACTTAAAGCCATATCGTCACATTGGCCGCTTTTCTCTCTGAGACGGTTACATTTATCGTCTGCAAAGCTATGTCGCGTGCTGCGGTATGCGGAGACACTAAAAGCACCATATTAGAACACAGAAGAAGCTTCTAAATTGAAGTAATAGCCAGTAAGAAGTAGTACTATTTAAGTTTTAGTTGTCGATTAATCACTTTTTAGCCGGCTTTGGTGGCTTGGACATGACCTAGGACCTTAAGATTTTGCATGAAAGGGAGACTAGCAGCCGCGTTGCATGGGAGAATGTGAAAAGTGTTCATATGTAGTAAAAACCTGAGAAATCCGTCCGTTTTCGTCATTTGTCATCGAATCGTTTTAAAGCCAGATCGTCACAATGGCCGCTCTTCTCTCTGTAGCGGTTACATTTATCGTCTGCAAAGCTATGTCGCGTGCTGCGGTATGCGGAAACACTAAAACCACCATAGTAGAACACAGAAGAAGCTTCTAAGTTCCCCCCATCGGCTCAGCATTCACCTGCTGAGTACGGGCTTGGCGACCCTGGGTCCTGAGCTGGGGACTGGTCTGCGCCGCCGGTGTCCTGTCACCGTAACCCCCGGACATGCTTCAGCGACCACCGTACGGCGCGGCGGTGAAACGTTGTGTGCTGCGGGGAATGGTAATCATGGCTTGACCGTCTCGATTGCGAGGAAGGCCAACCTCTATAAAAACCCCTCAATCTTTCGGTGTGCTCCGCGCCTAGAAGATGCATGGCTGTTGGGGTGGAACAGTCGCAAGTGGGCAACCTCTGGGGCACCTGCCGCACCCCAGTTGTATAAGGCTTACTCAGGCACGCGGGGCTCTGTCTGAGCGGACTTTTAGTTCCCTAGCTGCTCGTGGGACCACAATGGACCCTTCGACCTCTACTTTTCCCCCTACCAGTGGCTTGGGTGGGCCGCTGGTAGGAAAACACACCCAATGGAAAAAGCGGCTACGCGCTGCGAGTCCTCCAGCGCCTGGTGTTGCTAGAGATTTAACAGAATGTAGTAACGGAGCACATGCTGATAATCAGAATGTGTTTTTGATTATTAAAAGGAAGGAGGGTAGCTTTGAGAGGGTTTCTCCCTTTTACATCCACAAGGGTCTTGAGGGAATTGCAGGAACACTGAAATCTGTAAAGCGACTGCGCAATGGGACTCTGTTAGTTGAAACTTCTAGTTCCCGTCAAGTCGCTGCCCTTCGGAAAGCAAATTGTCTAGGAGAGTACGCTGTCGAGACCGAGCTCCACTCCACTTTGAACTATAGTAAGGGTGTTGTGACGTGTAGGGACTTGGTGGATATCCCCATAGACGTGCTAAAATCTGAGTGGGCTGACGAAGGAATTGTTGACGTGCAGCACATTATGAAACGAGTCAATGGGGACCTCGTCAAATCTGACTCGTTTATTCTCACATTCAGTTGCCCGAGACTCCCGGAGCATGTTAAAGCGGGGTTCTTACGTTTGTCCGTACGGCCATATTTCCCCAACCCAATGCGCTGTTTTAAATGTCAGCGCTTTGGGCATACTACGTTGGGGTGCAATGGAATAGCCACGTGTGGTAAATGTGGTCAGCCTGCCCATGATGGAGCCGATTGTTCATCGCCTGTGAAGTGCGTGAATTGCTCTGGGAGTCACCCTGTCTGGAGCCGGATCTGCCCCATCTATCTCGAAGAGCGGAAGGTACAGGAGATTAAAACATCTAAGCGCATCCCCTATGGTGAGGCCAAGAAGATCTTTAAGGCCATGCAACCTCCTGTGTTTTCCACATCTTTCGCTTCCGCTCTCAAAAAACCGGTACAACTGGCCACTGTTGCTACACAAACGGAGGTTGCTAGCGTTAGCACTAAAACCTGCGCTTGCCAGTGCACTTGTGCTGCTGTGGTTGTTTTGCAATCTGCGGCTCTCCCCACTACATCGGACAAGGCCGTGGTTGCTGACATTGAGGTACTTCCAGCCTCCCCCCATATGGCGCCTTCTGCCCAGGCGAGTCAACCTCCAACTGTTGACAAGGCTCTGCATTCCAAGTTCCCCAAGACAAAGCCTCAGAAGATGAAGGTTCTGCCACCTGAGGAGACTAGTCAGCGTCGGTCCGATGATGATGCCATTGTACTGTCTGACATCTCCCGTGGGTCGTCATCGGATCTTATGGACATTGATGTCGACCGGGGGCGATCTTCTCGCCCCAGGAATAAATCTCCGGCCAGTACGGTCTCTCCTCCAAAGCACAGAGGCAGGGTGAAAGTTCAGCCACCCTCATCACTGGCTCCCATATTACAGTGGAACCTGAATGGTTTCAGGACGCATGTGGCCGAATTACAACTCCTCATACGAGAGTGCCCCTTGTGCTTATGTCTCCAAGAGACACATTTTCGGGCCACTGATTCTCCTTCTTTACGCGGCTATACCGCATATCGAAAAGATGATCTGACGGGGCAAGGGCAAAGGGTGGTGTTGCAGTTTTTGTCCGTGATGTGCACCCCTCATCTGAGCTCCCTCTCGTCACCGACTTGCAAGCAGTTGCAGTTGACATTCTTGTGGGTCGGAGGCTCACAGTCTGTTCTGTTTATTTACCACCTCCGGATGCGATAGACACTCAGGCTCTCACGGACCTTATTAGCCAACTCCCTCGCCCATTTCTTCTTCTGGGGGACTTCAACGCTCATAATGTCTTATGGGGCTCTCCGACTACTTGCCCCAGGGGTCGCATTCTGGAAAGCGTCATGATGTCTGAAGAACTGTGCCTCCTCAACTCTGGTGCTCCCACTCATTTCTGTACTGCTTCCGGATCGTCATCGGCTATTGACCTTTCCTTTTGCTCTCCAGCACTCGCGGATTCTGCTCTGTGGGAGGCTGCTGCTGACCTCCATTCTAGTGACCACTTCCCCCTCTGGATTCGCCTCCTGGATGAGGCTGTGGCATTACCAGTGCCGCCCCGGTGGCACCTTTGCAGAGCTGACTGGACACTTTTCAGTCAACTGGCTGTTTTGGAACACCGTGCCAGCGTCCATGAATGGGTAGACCATGTTGCAGCCGTGATCTCTCATGCTGCTGAATCGTCCATCCCACGGTCATCCGGTCATCCCAAGAGGCGTCCTGTCCCTTGGTGGACCACTGAGTGCCACTCAGCCATCCGCGCCCGCCGTGCAGCACTGCGCCGCTTCAAGTGCCGTCCCTCAGCTGACAATCTTGCGGCCTTTCGAGTGGCAAGGGCCAGAGCGCGGCGGGTGATTAAAGAGAGCAAACGACGGTCATGGCAATCGTTCTTGAATTCCATCTCTCGCTCCACTAGTTCTACGAAAGTATGGGAAGCCATCAGGAGGATTTCCGGGAAACTCAGCCAGCTACCTATCACGGCATTGCTGCATCAGGGATGTCTCCTCACGGCGCCGAGAGACATTGCCCAGACACTGGCCATGCATTTTGCGGAATCTACCGCCACTATTAACTGTGATCCAGATTTCTGCCGCTACCGCACTGCCGTCGAAAGGGGTCACTTGGACTTCCGGTCTCTAAATTCTGAACCCTATAACTGCCCCTTCACAATGTGGGAGCTGGATTCTGCGCTGTCTGTGGCTCATGATACTGCGCCTGGTCATGATCAAATCCGGTACAGCATGCTGCGGCACCTGTCGCTGCCATCCAAGGAAGTTCTCCTGAACTGTTTCAATATGATATGGTTATCTGGCACGTACCCTGACTCGTGGAGGGAGGCAATTTTGATTCCCCTCCTCAAACCAGAGAAGGACCGAACGCTTCCCAGTAGTTATCGGGGTATTGCCTTGACGAGCTGTGTTGGGAAGACGTTGGAACGCATGGTCAACCGCCGCCTGGTTTGGCTGCTCGAGACCAGGCAGCTCCTTAGCCCCTCTCAGTGTGGCTTTCGGAGATGTCGTTCCACTATAGACAACTTGACCCTGCTTGAGGCCGCCATCCAGCAGGCCTTTCTACGTAACCAGCATTGTCTAGGGGTCTTCTTTGACATTAATAAGGCGTATGACACTACTTGGCGCCGCCTTATCCTCAATCAACTCCATGAGTGGGGCTTTCGTGGCCGTCTCCCCATCTTCATTCGGTCCTTTCTTTCTCACCGCCTCTTTCGATATCGGGTTGGTAATGTGCTATCGGATTTGTACGTGCAGGAGAATGGTGTTCCTCAGGGCAGCGTTTTAAGTGTCACCCTCTTTGCCGTTGCTATTAACAGTATCACGTCCACTATCCGGAGTCCTGCCCAATGCTCCTTGTTTGTGGACGATTTTGCTGTTTTCTGTTCTTCCTCCAGTCTTGTCAGTGCTAGTCGGCAGTTACAGCTTACGATAAAGCGCTTAGAGGCATGGACTGCAAAGACGGGTTTTACCTTTTCTGCAGACAAATCTGTGTGTGTTCATTTTAATCGTTCTCGGCGTCTTTTTACCTCCCCTGAATTGCGTCTGAGGGACACCGTTCTTCCTTTTAGAGACACTGTGAGGTTCCTGGGCCTCACTTTTGATTCCAAGTTGTCGTGGTTGCCTCACCTTAAAGACCTCAAGGTGCGGGCCCTGAAGGCACTGAATATTTTGAAGTGTCTGAGCCATCAGTCCTGGGGAGCAGATCGGGCGCGTCTGCTGCAGTTTTATAGGGCTTTCGTCCGATCGCGTCTTGACTATGCTTGCACCGTGTATGGGTCAGCAAGGCCTTCGTATCTGAAGATCCTTGACGCAGTACACACCATGAGGGTATCAGGCTGGCCACTGGTGCCTTCCGTACCAGTCCCATCCCCAGCCTGTGTGCTGAGGCAGGGGAACCGCCACTCGCCATCCGGCGGAAACTCCTCATGGTGCGACGGGTGTGTCATTTCCTTGCCTGTCCTACCTCCCCTGCGTACCCTACCGTTGCCCGACTGCCTATGGAACGTCTCTTTTCCAGTCGTCCCAGGGCAACAAAACCATTTGGGATTCGTGCCAAGCATTTGCTTGAGTCCCTTGGTGTGGAGCGTGTGGCCCCCCAACGACAAGGTTTTACTCGCCTGCCTCCCTGGTTGCTCCAGAGGCCCAGCATCCTTTTAGACTTGTCGGAGAACCGGAGGAACTGCACTCCGGCGTTTGTTTTTACCTCCTTATTTTACGATATTTTAAACCAACATCCGGACCATGTACCTGTATTCACAGATGGCTCTAAACAGGGGGACACTGTTGGTTGTGCTGTTGTTTTCCCTGATCGAGTCGTCAAGTTACGGCTTCCTGCGGTGTTTACCATCCTCGATGCCGAATTGTTTGCAATACTGCGGGCATTGGAGCAGATGAGATGTGTTCCCAGTATTAAGTTCCTCATCTGTTCTGACTCCCTGAGTGCCCTTCAGACCATTCAACACTTGTACCCAGCGGATACGGTCGTCCAGAACATCCATGATGCCCTACTCCACCTGCAACGGCAGGGGAAGGAGGTTTCTTTCTGCTGGGTGCCGGGGCACGTGGGTATTAGGGGCAACGAACTGGCGGATGTGGCTGCCAAAGATGCATGTTCCCTCCCTCACGTTGTTGAATGTGCCGTCCCCCTCCATGCTGTAACCTCCCTTTTGCGTTTTCGTGTTATGCATCAATGGGAAGAGGAGTGGTTG
The DNA here is from genome assembly GCF_023897955.1 of Schistocerca gregaria. Lineage (NCBI taxonomy): Eukaryota > Metazoa > Arthropoda > Insecta > Orthoptera > Acrididae > Schistocerca > Schistocerca gregaria. The sequence goes on along the minus strand of NW_026061808.1, from coordinate 568,391 downwards.
GCAGTTTCTGACAATAAGCTGCGTATGGTAAAGGCCAATACGCGACCATGGCGTACGTCCTACCAGTCATACAGGCGGGATGAGGTTCTCCTCACTCGCCTCCGCATTGGACACAGTCCCTTCACGCATGGTTTTTTACTCTGGCGGGAGGACCCCCCAATCTGCAGTGCTTGTGGCGTCCAGATTACTGTCCGCCACATTTTACTTGACTGTCTTTTATTCTCTGACCAGAGGGCGGTGGTTTCCTTGCCACCGGATTTGCCCTCTATTTTGCAAGACGACGCAGCGACTGTGGTTAAGGTTTTACGGTTTTGTGTCCTGTCCAATCTGTTGCCTCGGATTTTAGGGAGAAGGTTTTAATGTGCTGCTGTGTGACTGGCTCACCCAGATTTTAGGTAAGAGGTCCGCCAGTCACGATTACCTCCTTGTTTCACTTCGGTATCTGTTCTCTTTTCCTTGTGTTTCCTTTCCTTTTTTAGTGTGTTTCTTCTCCTCTTGTTTTGCCTCTGTATGTGCGCATTTGGAACTGCGTCAGGCCTGTGTCTTTTAGCCGTTCTCCTTGTTCGGCGTCCGTCTTCGTCCCTTCACCGCCTCTGTTCCTGTTTCTATGCGCTTGGGCGCTGATGACCACGATGTTTAGCGCTCGTAAACCTCAAACACACACACACACACACGCTTCTAAGTTGAAGTAATAGCCAGTAAGAAGTAGTACAATTCAAGTTTTAATTATCGATTATTCACTTTCTAGCCGGCTTTGGTGGCTTGGATATGAACTAGGACCTTACGATTTTGCATGAAAGGAGGACTAGCAGCCGGGTTGCACGGGAGAATGTGAAAAGTGTTCATATGGAGTAAAAACCTGAGAAATCCGTCCGTTTTCGCCATTTGTTATCGAATCGACTTTAAGCCAAATCGTCACATTGGCCGCTTTTCTCTCTGAGACGGTTACATTTATCGTCTGCAAAGCTATGTCGCGTGCTGCCGTATGCGTGGACACTAAAAGCACCATAGTAGAAAACAGAAGAAACTTCTAAGTTGAAGTAATAGCCAGTAAGAAGTAGTACAATTCAAGTTTCAGTTGTCGATTATTCACATTTTAGCCGGCTTTGGTGGCTTGGACATGACCTAGGACATTAAGATTTTGCATGAAAGGAGGACTAGCAGCCGCGTTGCACGGGAGAATGTGAAAAGTGTTCATATGTAGTAAAAACCTGAGAAATCCGTCCGTTTTCGTCATTTGTTATCGAATCGACTTAAAGGCAGATCGTTATATTGGCCGCTTTTCTCTCTGAGACGGTTACATTTATCGTCTGCAAAGCTATGTCGCGTGCTGCGGTATGCGGAGACACTAAAAGCACCATAGTACAACACAGAAGAAGATTCTAAGTTGAAGTAATAGCCAGTAAGAAGTAGTACAATTGAAGTTTTAGTTGTCGATTATTCACTTTTTAGCCGGCTTTGGTGGCTTGGGCATGACATAGGACCTTAAGATTTTGCATGAAAGGAGGACTAGCAGCCGCGTTGCATGGGAGAATGTGAAAAGTGTTCATATGTAGTAAAAACCTGAGAAATCCGTCCCTTTTCGTCATTTGTAATCGAATCGATTTAAAGCCAGATCGTTATATTGGCCGCTTTTCTCTCTGACACGGTTACATATATCGTTTGCAAAGCTATGTCGCGTGCTGCGGTGTGCGGAGACACTAAAAGCACCATAGTAGAACACAGAAGAAGCTTCTAAGTTGAAGTAATAGGCAGTAAGAAGTAGTACTATTTAAGTTTTAGTTGTCGATTAATCACTTTTTAGCCGGTTTTGGTGGCTTGGACATGACCTAGGACCTTAAGATTTTGCATGAAAGGAGGACTAGCAGCCGCGTTGCACGGGAGAATGTGAAAAGTGTTCATATGTAGTAAAAACGTGAGAAATCCGTCCCTTTTCGGCATTTGTTATCGTATCGACTTAAAGCAAGATCGTCACATTGGCCGCTTTTCTCTCTGAGACGGTTACATTTATCGTCTGCAACGCTATGTCGCGTGCTGCGGAATGCGGAGACACTAAAAGCACCATATTAGAATACAGAAGAAGCTTCTAAGTTGAAGTAATAGGCAGTAAGAAGTAGTACTATTTAAGTTTTAGTTGTCGATTAATCACTTTTTAACCGGCTATGGTGGCTTGGACCTGTCCTAGGACCTTAAGATTTTGCATGAAAGGAAGACTAGAAGCCGCGTTGCACGGGAGAATGTGAAAAGTGTTCATATGTAGTAAAAACCTGAGAAATCCGTCCGTTTTCGTCATTTGTTATCGAATCGATTTAAAGCCAGATCGTCACATTGGCCGCTCTTCTATCTGAAACGGTTACATTTATCGTCTGCAAAGCTATGTCGCGTGCTGCGGAATGCGGAAACACTAAAAGCACCACAGTAGAACTCAGAATAAGACTCTAAGTTGAAGTAATAGCCAGTAAGGAGTAGTACAATTCAAGTTTTAATTATAGATTTTTCACATTTTAGCCGGGTTTGGTGGCTTGGATATGACCTAGGAACTTAAGAATTTGCATGAAAGGAGGACTAGCAGCCGCGTTGCACGGGAGAATGTGAAAAGTGTTCATATGTAGTAAAAACCTGAGAAATCCGTCCGTTTTCGTCATTTGTTATCGAATCGATTTAAAGTCAGATCGTCACATTGGCCGCTCTTCTCTCTGAAACGGTTACATTTATCGTCTGCAAAGCTATGTCGCGTGCTGCGGTATGCGGAGACACTAAAAGCACCATATTAGAACACAGAAGAAGCTTATATGTTGAAGTAATAGATAGTAAGAAGTAGTACAATTCAAGTTTTAATTATAGATTATTCACATTTTAGCCGGGTTTGGTGGCTTGGATATGACCTAGGAGCTTAAGAATTTGCATGAAAGGAGGACTAGCAGCCGCGTTGCACGGCAGAATGTGAAAAGTGTTCATATGTAGTAAAAACCTGAGAAATCCGTCCGTTTTCGTCATTTGTTATCGAATCGACTTAAATTCAGATCGACACATTGGCCGCTTTTCTCTCTGAGACGGTTACATTAATCGTCTGCAAAGCTATGTCGCATGCTGCGGTATGCGGAGACACTAAAAGCACCATAGTAGAACGCAGAAGAAGCTTCTAAGTTGAAGTAATAGCCAGTAAGAAGTAGTACAATTCAAGATTTAGTTATCGATTATTCACTTTTTAGCCGGCTTTGGTGGCTTGGACATGAGGTGGAAGCTTAAGATTTTGCATGAAAAGAGGACTAGCAACCGCGTAGCACGGGAGAATGTGAAAAGTGGTCATATGTAGTAAAAAACTGAGAAATCCGTGGGTTTTCGTCATTTGTTATCGTATCGACTTAAAGCCAGATCGTCACATTGGCCGCTTTTCTCTCTGAGACGGTTACATTTATCGTCTGCAAAGCTATGTCGCGTGCTGCGGAATGCGGAGACACTAAAAGCACCGTATTAGAACACAGAAGAAGCTTCTAAGTTGAAGTAATAGGCAGTAAGAAGTAGTACTATTTAAGTTTTAGTTGTCGATTAATCACTTTTTAACCGGCTTTGGTGGCTTGGACCTGTCCTAGGACCTTAAGATTTTGCATGAAAGGAAGACTAGCAGCCGCGTTGCACGGGAGAATGTGAAAAGTGTTCATATGTAGTAAAAACCTGAGAAATCCGTCCGTTTTCGTCATTTGTTATCGAATCGATTTAAAGCCAGATCGTCACATTGGCCGCTCTTCTATCTGAAACGGTTTCATTTATCGTCTGCAAAGCTATGTCGCGTGCTGCGGTATGCGGAAACACTAAAAGCACCACAGTAGAACTCAGAATAAGCTTCTAAGTTGAAGTAATAACCAGTAAGGAGTAGTACAATTCAAGTTTTAATTATAGATTATTCACATTTTAGCCGGGTTTGGTGGCTTGGATATGACCTAGGACCTTAAGAATTAGCATGAAAGGAGGACTAGCAGCCGCGTTGCACGAGAGAATGTGAAATGTGTTCATATGTAGTAAAAACCTTAGAAATCTGTCCATTTTCGCCATTTGTTATCGAATCGACTTAAAGCCAGATCGTCACATTGGCCGCTTTTCTCTCTGAGACGGTTACATTTTTCGTCTGCAAAGCTATGTCGCGTGCTGCGGTATGCGGGGACACTTAAAGCACCATAGTAGAACACAGAAGGAGCTTTTAAGTTGAAGTAATAGCCAGTAAGACGTAGTACAATTCAAGTTTTAGTTGTCGATTATTCACTTTTTAGCCGTCTTTGGTGGCTTGGGCATGACCTAGGCCCTTAAGATTTTGCATGAAAGGAGGACTAGCAGCCGCGTTGCACGGGAGAATGTGAAAAGTGTTCATATGTAGTAAAAACCTGAGAAATCCGTGGGTCTTCGTCATTTGTTATCGTATCGACTTAAAGCCAGATCGTCACATTGGCCGCTTTACTCTCTGAGACCGTTACGTTTATCGTCTGCAAAGCTATGTCGCGTGCTGCGGTATGCGGAGACACTAAAAGCACCATATTAGAACACAGAAGAAGCTTCTAAGTTGAAGTAATAGCCAGTAAGAAGTAGTACAATTCAAGTTGTAGTTGTCGATTAATCACTTTTTAGCTGGCTTTGGTGGGTTGGACATGACGTAGGACCTTAAGATTTTGCATGAAAGGAAGACTAGCAGCCGCGTTGCACGGGAGAATGTGAAAAGTGTTCATATGTAGTAAAAACCTGAGAAATCCGTCCGTTTTCGTCATTTGTTATCGAATCGATTTAAAGCCAGATCGTCACATTGGCCGCTCTTCTATCTGAAACGGTTACATTTATCGTCTGCAAAGCTATGTCGCGTGCTGCGGAATGCGGAAACACTAAAAGCACCACAGTAGAACTCAGAATAAGACTCTAAGTTGAAGTAATAGCCAGTAAGGAGTAGTACAATTCAAGATTTAGTTATCGATTATTCACTTTTTAGCCGGCTTTGGTGACTTGGATATGACCTAGGAACTTAAGAATTTGCATGAAAGGAGGACTAGCAGCCGCGTTGCACGGGAGAATGTGAAAAGTGTTCATATGTAGTAAAAACCTGAGAAATCCGTCCGTTTTCGTCATTTGTTATCGAATCGATTTAAAGTCAGATCGTCACATGGGCCGCTCTTCTCTCTGAAACGGTTACATTTATCGTCTGCAAAGCTATGTCGCGTGCTGCGGTATGCGGAGACACTAAAAGCACCATATTAGAACACAGAAGAAGCTTATATGTTGAAGTAATAGATAGTAAGAAGTAGTACAATTCAAGTTTTAATTATAGATTATTCACATTTTAGCCGGGTTTGGTGGCTTGGATATGACCTAGGAGCTTAAGAATTTGCATGAAAGGAGGACTAGCAGCCGCGTTGCACGGCAGAATGTGAAAAGTGTTCATATGTAGTAAAAACCTGAGAAATCCGTCCGTTTTCGTCATTTGTTATCGAATCGACTTAAAGCCAGATCGTCATATTGGCCGCATTCTCTCTGAGACGGTTACATTAATCGTCTGCAAAGCTATGTCGCGTGCTGCGGTATGCGGAGACACTAAAAGCACCATAGTAGAACAGAGAAGAAGCTTCTAAGTTGAAGTAATAGCCAGTAAGAAGTAGTAATATTTAAGTTTTAGTTGTCGTTTAATCACTTTTTAACCGGCTTTGGTGGCTTTGACATGTCCTTGGACCTTAAGATTTTGCATGAAAATAAGACTAGCAGCCGCTTTGCACGGGAGAATGTGAAAAGTTTTCATATGTAGTAAAAACCTGAGAAATCCGTCCGTTTTCGTCATTTGTTATCGAATCGATTTAAAGCCAGATCGTCACAATGGCCGCTCTTCTCTCTGAAACGGTTACATTTATCGTCTGCAAAGCTATGTCGCGTGCTGCGGTATACGGAAACACTAAAAGCACCACAGTAGAACTCAGAATAAGCTTCTAAGTTGAAGTAATAGCCAGTAAGAAGTAGTACAATTCAAGTTTTAGTTGTCGATTATTCACTTTTTAGACGGCTTTGGTGGCTTGGACATGTCCTAGGACCTTAAGTATTTGCATGAAAGGAAGACTAGCAGCCGCGTTGCACGGGAGAATGTGAAAAGTGTTCATATGTAGTAAAAACCTGAGAAATCTGTCCGTTTTCGTCATTTGTTATCGAATCGCCTTAAAGCCAGATCGTCATATTGGCCGATTTTTTCTCTCTGAGACGGTTACATTAATCGTCTGCAAAGCTATGTCGCGTGCTGCGGTATGCTGAGACACTAAATGCACCATAGTAGAACACAGAAGAAGCTTCTAAGTTGAAGTAATAGCCAGTAAGAAGTAGTACATTTCAAGTTTTAGTTGTCGATTATTCACTTTTTAGCCGGTTTTGGTGGCTTGGACATGACCTAGGACCTTAAGATTTTGCATGAAAGAAGGACTAGCAGCCGCGTTGCACGGGAGAATGTGAAAAGTGTTCATATGTAGTAAAAACGTGAGAAATCCGTCCCTTTTCGGCATTTGTTATCGTATCGACTTAAAGCAAGATCGTCACATTGGCCGCTTTTCTCTCTGAGACGGTTACATTTATCGTCTGCAACGCTATGTCGCGTGCTGCGGAATGCGGAGACACTAAAAGCACCATATTAGAATACAGAAGAAGCTTCTAAGTTGAAGTAATAGGCAGTAAGAAGTAGTACTATTTAAGTTTTAGTTGTCGATTAATCACTTTTTAACCGGCTATGGTGGCTTGGACCTGTCCTAGGACCTTAAGATTTTGCATGAAAGGAAGACTAGCAGCCGCGTTGCACGGGAGAATGTGAAAAGTGTTCATATGTAGTAAAAACCTGAGAAATCCGTCCGTTTTCGTCATTTGTTATCGAATCGATTTAAAGCCAGATCGTCACATTGGCCGCTCTTCTATCTGAAACGGTTACATTTATCGTCTGCAAAGCTATGTCGCGTGCTGCGGTATGCGGAGACACTAAAAGCACCATATTAGAACACAGAAGAAGCTTATATGTTGAAGTAATAGATAGTAAGAAGTAGTACAATTCAAGTTTTAATTATAGATTATTCACATTTTAGCCGGGTTTGGTGGCTTGGATATGACCTAGGAGCTTAAGAATTTGCATGAAAGGAGGACTAGCAGCCGCGTTGCACGGCAGAATGTGAAAAGTGTTCATATGTAGTAAAAACCTGAGAAATCCGTCCGTTTTCGTCATTTGTTATCGAATCGACTTAAATTCAGATCGACACATTGGCCGCTTTTCTCTCTGAGACGGTTACATTAATCGTCTGCAAAGCTATGTCGCATGCTGCGGTATGCGGAGACACTAAAAGCACCATAGTAGAACGCAGAAGAAGCTTCTAAGTTGAAGTAATAGCCAGTAAGAAGTAGTACAATTCAAGATTTAGTTATCGATTATTCACTTTTTAGCCGGCTTTGGTGGCTTGGACATGAGGTGGAAGCTTAAGATTTTGCATGAAAAGAGGACTAGCAACCGCGTAGCACGGGAGAATGTGAAAAGTGGTCATATGTAGTAAAAAACTGAGAAATCCGTGGGTTTTCGTCATTTGTTATCGTATCGACTTAAAGCCAGATCGTCACATTGGCCGCTTTTCTCTCTGAGACGGTTACATTTATCGTCTGCAAAGCTATGTCGCGTGCTGCGGAATGCGGAGACACTAAAAGCACCGTATTAGAACACAGAAGAAGCTTCTAAGTTGAAGTAATAGGCAGTAAGAAGTAGTACTATTTAAGTTTTAGTTGTCGATTAATCACTTTTTAACCGGCTTTGGTGGCTTGGACCTGTCCTAGGACCTTAAGATTTTGCATGAAAGGAAGACTAGCAGCCGCGTTGCACGGGAGAATGTGAAAAGTGTTCATATGTAGTAAAAACCTGAGAAATCCGTCCGTTTTCGTCATTTGTTATCGAATCGATTTAAAGCCAGATCGTCACATTGGCCGCTCTTCTATCTGAAACGGTTTCATTTATCGTCTGCAAAGCTATGTCGCGTGCTGCGGTATGCGGAAACACTAAAAGCACCACAGTAGAACTCAGAATAAGCTTCTAAGTTGAAGTAATAGCCAGTAAGGAGTAGTACAATTCAAGTTTTAATTATAGATTATTCACATTTTAGCCGGGTTTGGTGGCTTGGATATGACCTAGGACCTTAAGAATTAGCATGAAAGGAGGACTAGCAGCCGCGTTGCACGGGAGAATGTGAAAAGTGTTCATATGTAGTAAAAACCTTAGAAATCTGTCCATTTTCGCCATTTGTTATCGAATCGACTTAAAGCCAGATCGTCACATTGGCCGCTTTTCTCTCTGAGACGGTTACATTTTTCGTCTGCAAAGCTATGTCGCGTGCTGCGGTATGCGGGGACACTTAAAGCACCATAGTAGAACACAGAAGGAGCTTTTAAGTTGAAGTAATAGCCAGTAAGACGTAGTACAATTCAAGTTTTAGTTGTCGATTATTCACTTTTTAGCCGTCTTTGGTGGCTTGGGCATGACCTAGGCCCTTAAGATTTTGCATGAAAGGAGGACTAGCAGCCGCGTTGCACGGGAGAATGTGAAAAGTGTTCATATGTAGTAAAAACCTGAGAAATCCGTGGGTCTTCGTCATTTGTTATCGTATCGACTTAAAGCCAGATCGTCACATTGGCCGCTTTACTCTCTGAGACCGTTACGTTTATCGTCTGCAAAGCTATGTCGCGTGCTGCGGTATGCGGAGACACTAAAAGCACCATATTAGAACACAGAAGAAGCTTCTAAGTTGAAGTAATAGCCAGTAAGAAGTAGTACAATTCAAGTTGTAGTTGTCGATTAATCACTTTTTAGCTGGCTTTGGTGGGTTGGACATGACGTAGGACCTTAAGATTTTGCATGAAAGGAAGACTAGCAGCCGCGTTGCACGGGAGAATGTGAAAAGTGTTCATATGTAGTAAAAACCTGAGAAATCCGTCCGTTTTCGTCATTTGTTATCGAATCGATTTAAAGCCAGATCGTCACATTGGCCGCTCTTCTATCTGAAACGGTTACATTTATCGTCTGCAAAGCTATGTCGCGTGCTGCGGAATGCGGAAACACTAAAAGCACCACAGTAGAACTCAGAATAAGACTCTAAGTTGAAGTAATAGCCAGTAAGGAGTAGTACAATTCAAGATTTAGTTATCGATTATTCACTTTTTAGCCGGCTTTGGTGGCTTGGATATGACCTAGGAACTGAAGAATTTGCATGAAAGGAGGACTAGCAGCCGCGTTGCACGGGAGAATGTGAAAAGTGTTCATATGTAGTAAAAACCTGAGAAATCCGTCCGTTTTCGTCATTTGTTATCGAATCGATTTAAAGTCAGATCGTCACATTGGCCGCTCTTCTCTCTGAAACGGTTACATTTATCGTCTGCAAAGCTATGTCGCGTGCTGCGGTATGCGGAGACACTAAAAGCACCATATTAGAACACAGAAGAAGCTTATATGTTGAAGTAATAGATAGTAAGAAGTAGTACAATTCAAGTTTTAATTATAGATTATTCACATTTTAGCCGGGTTTGGTGGCTTGGATATGACCTAGGAGCTTAAGAATTTGCATGAAAGGAGGACTAGCAGCCGCGTTGCACGGCAGAATGTGAAAAGTGTTCATATGTAGTAAAAACCTGAGAAATCCGTCCGTTTTCGTCATTTGTTATCGAATCGACTTAAATTCAGATCGACACATTGGCCGCTTTTCTCTCTGAGACGGTTACATTAATCGTCTGCAAAGCTATGTCGCATGCTGCGGTATGCGGAGACACTAAAAGCACCATAGTAGAACGCAGAAGAAGCTTCTAAGTTGAAGTAATAGCCAGTAAGAAGTAGTACAATTCAAGATTTAGTTATCGATTATTCACTTTGTAGCCGGCTTTGGTGGCTTGGACATGAGGTGGAAGCTTAAGATTTTGCATGAAAAGAGGACTAGCAACCGCGTAGCACGGGAGAATGTGAAAAGTGGTCATATGTAGTAAAAAACTGAGAAATCCGTGGGTTTTCGTCATTTGTTATCGTATCGACTTAAAGCCAGATCGTCACATTGGCCGCTTTTCTCTCTGAGACGGTTACATTTATCGTCTGCAAAGCTATGTCGCGTGCTGCGGAATGCGGAGACACTAAAAGCACCGTATTAGAACACAGAAGAAGCTTCTAAGTTGAAGTAATAGGCAGTAAGAAGTAGTACTATTTAACTTTTAGTTGTCGATTAATCACTTTTTAACCGGCTTTGGTGGCTTGGACCTGTCCTAGGACCTTAAGATTTTGCATGAAAGGAAGACTAGCAGCCGCGTTGCACGGGAGAATGTGAAAAGTGTTCATATGTAGTAAAAACCTGAGAAATCCGTCCGTTTTCGTCATTTGTTATCGAATCGATTTAAAGCCAGATCGTCACATTGGCCGCTCTTCTATCTGAAACGGTTTCATTTATCGTCTGCAAAGCTATGTCGCGTGCTGCGGTATGCGGAAACACTAAAAGCACCACAGTAGAACTCAGAATAAGCTTCTAAGTTGAAGTAATAGCCAGTAAGGAGTAGTACAATTCAAGTTTTAATTATAGATTATTCACATTTTAGCCGGGTTTGGTGGCTTGGATATGACCTAGGACCTTAAGAATTTGCATGAAAGGAGGACTAGCAGCCGCGTTGCACGGGAGAATGTGAAAAGTGTTCATATATAGTAAAAACCTTAGAAATCTGTCCATTTTCGCCATTTGTTATCGAATCGACTTAAAGCCAGATCGTCACATTGGCCGCTTTTCTCTCTGAGACGGTTACATTTTTCGTCTGCAAAGCTATGTCGCGTGCTGCGGTATGCGGGGACACTTAAAGCACCATAGTAGAACACAGAAGGAGCTTTTAAGTTGAAGTAATAGCCAGTAAGACGTAGTACAATTCAAGTTTTAGTTGTCGATTATTCACTTTTTAGCCGTCTTTGGTGGCTTGGGCATGACCTAGCCCCTTAAGATTTTGCATGAAAGGAGGACTAGCACCGCGTTGCACGGGAGAATGTGAAAAGTGTTCATATGTAGTAAAAACCTGAGAAATCCGTGGGTTTTCGTCAATTGTTATCGTATCGACTTAAAGCCAGATCGTCACATTGGCCGCTTTACTCTCTGAGACCGTTACGTTTATCGTCTGCAAAGCTATGTCGCGTGCTGCGGTATGCGGAGACACTAAAAGCACCATATTAGAACACAGAAGAAGCTTCTAAGTTGAAGTAATAGCCAGTAAGAAGTAGTACAATTCAAGTTGTAGTTGTCGATTAATCACTTTTTAGCTGGCTTTGGTGGGTTGGACATGACGTAGGACCTTAAGATTTTGCATGAAAGGAAGACTAGCAGCCGCGTTGCACGGGAGAATGTGAAAAGTGTTCATATGTAGTAACAACCTGAGAAATCCGTCCGGTTTCGTCTTTGTTATCGAATCGACTTAAAGCCAGATCGTCACATTGGCCGCTTTTCTCTCTGAGACTGTTACATTTATCGTCTGCAAAGCTATGTCGCGCGCTGCGGTATGCGGAGACAATAAAAGCACCATATTAGAACACAGAAGAAGCTTCTAAGTTGAAGTAATAGCCAGTAAGAAGTAGTACAATTCAAGTTATAGTTGTCGATTATTCACTTTTTAGCCGGCTTTGGTGGCTTTGACATGACCTAGGACCTTAAGATTTTGCATGAAAGGAGGACTAGCAGCCGCGTTGCACGGGAGAATGTGAAAAGTGTTCATATGTAGTAAAAACCTGAGAAATCTGTCCATTTTCGCCATTTGTTATCGAATCGACTTAAAGCCAGATCGTCACATTGGACGCTTTTCTCTCTGAGACGGTTACATTTTTCGTCTGCAAAGCTATGTCGCGTGCTGCGGTATGCGGAGACACTAAAAGCACCATAGTTGAACACAGAAGAAGCTTCTAAGTTGAAGTAATAGCCAGTAAGAAGTGGTACAATTCAAGTTTTAGTTATCGATTATTCACTTTTTAGCCGGCTTTGGTGGCTTGGACATGAGGTGGAACCTTAAGATTTTGCATGAAAGGAGGACTAGCAGCCGCGTTGCACGGGAGAATGTGAAAAGTGTTCATATGTAGTAAAAACCTGAGAAATCCGTGGGTTTTCGTCATTTGTTATCGTATCGACTTAAAGCCAGATCGTCACATTGGCCGCTTTTCTCTCTGAGACGGTTACATTTATCGTCTGCAAAGCTATGTCGCGTGCTGCGGTATGCGGAGACACTAAAAGCACCATATTAGAACACAGAAGAAGCTTCTAAGTTGAAGTAATAGCCAGTAAGAAGTAGTACAATTCAAGTTGTAGTTGTCGATTAATCACTTTTTAGCTGGCTTTGGTGGCTTGGACATGAGGTGGAACCTTAAGATTTTGCACGAAAAGAGGACTAGCAGCCGCGTTGCAAGGGAGAATGTGAAAAGTGTTCATATGTAGTAAAAACCTGAGAAATCCGTGGGTTTTCGTCATTTGTTATCGTATCGACTTAAAGCCAGATCGTCACATTAGCCGCTTTTCTCTCTGAGGCGGTTACATTTATCGTCTGCAAAGCTATGTCGCGTGCTGCGGTATGCGGAGACACTAAAAGCACCACAGTAGAACTCAGAATAAGCTTCTAAGTTGAAGTAATAGCCAGTAAGAAGTAGTACAATTCAAGTTTTAATTATAGATTATCCACATTTTAGCCGGCTTTGGTGGCTTGGATATGACCTAGGACCTTACGAATTTGCTTGAAAGGAGGAATAGCAGCCACGTTGCACGGGAGAATGTGAAAAGTGTTCATATGTAGTAAAAACCTGAGAATCCGTCCGTTTTCGTCATTTGTTATCGCATCGACTTAAATTCAGATCGACACATTGGCCGCTTTTCCCTCTGAGACGGTTACATTTATCGTCTGCAAAGCTATGTCGCGTGCTGCGGTATGCGGAGACACTAAAAGCACCATAGTAGAACACAGAAGAAGCTTCTAAGTTGAAGTAATAGCCAGTAAGAAGTAGTACAATTCAAGTTTTAGTTGTCGATTATTCACTTTTTAGCCGGCTTTGGTGGCTTGGACATGACCTAGGACCTTAATATTTTGCATGAAAGGAAGACTAGCAGCCGCGTTGCACGGGAGAATGTGAAAAGTGTTCATATGTAGTAAAAACCTGAGAATCCGTCCGTTTTCGTCATTTGTTATAGCATCGACTTAAATTCAGATCGACACATTGGCCGCTTTTTCCTCTGAGACGGTTACATTTATCGTCTGCAAAGCTATGTCCCGTGCTGCGGTATGCGGAGACACTAAAAGCACCATAGTAGAACACAGATGAAGCTTCAAAGTTGAAGTAATAGCCAGTAAGAAGTAGTACAATTCATGTTTTAGTTGTCGATTATTCACTTTTTAGCCGTCTTTAGTGGCTTGGACATGACCTAGGACCTTAAGATTTTGCATGAAAGGAGGACTAGCAGCCGCGTTGCACGGGATAATGTGAAAAGTGTTCATATGTAGTAAAAACCTGAGAAATCGTCCGTTTTCGGGATTTGTTATCGAATCGACTTAAAGCCAGATCGTCATATTGGCCGCTTTTCTCTCTGAGACGGTTACATTAATCGTCTGCAAAGCTATGTCGCGTGCTGCGGTATGCGGAGACACTAAAAGCACCATAGTTGAACACAGAAGAAGCTTCTAAGTTGAAGTAATAGCCAGTAAGAAGTAGTACAATTCAAGTTTTAATTATAGATTATTCACATTTTAGCCGGCTTTGGTGGCTTGGATATGACCTAGGACCTTAAGAATTTGCATGAAAGGAGGACTAGCAGCCGCGTTGCACGGGAGAATGTGAAAAGTGTTCATATGTAGTAAAAACCTGAGAAATCCGTGGGTTTTCGTCATTTGTTATCGTATCGACTTACAGCCAGATCGTCACATTGGCCGCTTTTCTCTCTGAGGCGGTTACATTTATCGTCTGCAAAGGTATATCGCGTGCTGCGGTATGCGGAAACACTAAAAGCATCATATTAGAACACAGAAGAAGCTTCTAAGTTGAAGTAATAGCCAGTAAGAAGTAGTACTATTTAAGTTTTAGTTGTCGATTAATCACTTTTTAACCGGCTTTGGTGGCTTGGACATGTCCTAGGGCATTAAGATTTTGCATGAAATGAAGACTAGCATCCGCGTTGCACGGGAGAATATGAAAAGTGTTCATATGTAGTAAAAACCTGAGAAATCCGTCCGTTTTCGTCTTTTGTTATCGAATCGACTTAAAGCCAGATCGTCATATTGGCCGCATTCTCTCTGAGACGGTTACATTAATCGTCTGCAAAGCTATGTCGCGTGCTGCGGTATGCGGAGACACCAAAAGCACCATAGTAGAAAAGAGAAGAAGCTTCTAAGTTGAAGTAATAGCCAGTATGAAGTAGTACTATTTAAGTTTTAGTTGTCGATTAATCACTTTTTAACCTGCTTTTGTGGCTTGAACATGTCCTAGGAAATACGATTTTGCATGAAAAGAAGACTAGCAGCCGCGTTGCACGGGAGAATGTGAAAAGTGTTCATATGTAGTAAAAACCTGAGAAATCCGTCCGTTTTCGTCATTTGTTATCGAATCGATTTAAAGCCAGATCGTCACATTGGCCGCTCTTCTCTCCGAAACGGTTACATTTATCGTCTGCAAAGCTATGTCGCGTGCTGCGGTATGCGGAGACACTAAAAGCACCATAGTAGAACACAGAAGAAGCTTCTAAGGTGAAGTAATAGCCAGTAAGAAGTAGTACTATTTAAGTTTTAGTTATCGTTTAATCACTTTTTAGTCGGCTTTGGTGGCTTGGACATGAGGTGGAACCTTAAGATTTTGCATGAAACGAAGACTTGCAGCCGCGTTGCACGGGAGAATGTGAAAAGTGTTCATATGTAGTAAAAACCTGAGAATCCGTCCGTTTTCGTCATTTGTTATAGCATCGACTTAAATTCAGATCGACACATTGGCCGCTTTTCTCTCTGAGACGGTTACATTAATCGTCTGCAAAGCTATGTCGCATGCTGCGGTATGCGGAGACACTAAAAGCACCATAGTAGAACACAGAAGAAGCTTCTAAGTTGAAGTAATAGCCTGTAAGAAGTAGTACAATTCAAGTTTTAATTATAGATTATTCACATTTTAGCCGGCTTTGGTGGCTTGGATATGACCTAGGACCTTAAGAATTTGCATGAAAGGGGGACTAGCAGCCGCGTTGCACGGGAGAATGTGAAAAGTGTTCATATGTATTAAAAACCTGAGAAATCCGTCCGTTTTCGTCATTTGTTATCGAATCGACTTAAAGCCAGATCGTCACATTGGCCGCTTTTCTCTCTGAGACGGTTACATTTATCGTCTGCAAAGCTATGTCGCGCGCTGCGGTATGCGGAGACAATAAAAGCACCATAGTAGAACACAGAAGAAGCTTCTAAGTTGAAGTAATAGCCAGTAAGAAGTAGTACAATTCAAGTTTTAGATGTCGATTATTCACTTTTTAGCCGGCTTTGGTGGCTATGACATGACCTAGAACCTTAAGATTTTGCATGAAAGGAGGACTAGCAGCCGCGTTGCACGGGAGAATGTGAAAAGTGTTCATATGTAGTAAAAACCTGAGAAATCTGTCCATTTTCGCAATTTGTTATCGAATCGATTTAAAGCCAGATCGACTCATTGGCCGCTTTTCTCTCTGAGACGGTTACATTTTTCGTCTGCAAAGCTATGTCGCGTGCTGCGGTATGCGGAGACACTAAAAGCACCATAGTTGAACACAGACGAAGCTTCTAAGTTGAAGTAATAGCCAGTAAGAAGTAGTACAATTCAAGTTTTAGTTATCGATTATTCACTTTTTAGCCGGCTTTGGTGGCTTGGACATGAGGTGGAACCTTAAGATTTTGCATGAAAGGAGGACTAGCAGCCGCGTTGCACGGGAGAATGTGAAAAGTGTTCATATGTAGTAAAAACCTGAGAAAACCGTGGGTTTTCGTCATTTGTTATCGTATCGACTTACAGCCAGATCGTCACATTGGCCGCTTTTCTCTCTGAGGCGGTTACATTTATCGTCTGCAAAGGTATATCGCGTGCTGCGGTATGCGGAAACACTAAAAGCATCATATTAGAACACAGAAGAAGCTTCTAAGTTGAAGTAATAGCCAGTAAGAAGTAGTACTATTTAAGTATTAGTTGTCGATTAATCACTTTTTAACCGGCTTTGGTGGCTTGGACATGTCCTAGGACATTAAGATTTTGCATGAAATGAAGACTAGCATCCGCGTTGCACGGGAGAATATGAAAAGTGTTCATATGTAGCAAAAACCTGAGAAATCCGTCCGTTTTCGTCATTTGTTATCGAATCGACTTAAAGCCAGATCGTCATATTGGCCGCATTCTCTCTGAGACGGTTACATTAATCGTCTGCAAAGCTATGTCGCGTGCTGCGGTATGCGGAGACACCAAAAGCACCATAGTAGAAAAGAGAAGAAGCTTCTAAGTTGAAGTAATAGCCAGTATGAAGTAGTACTATTTAAGTTTTAGTTGTCGATTAATCACTTTTTAACCTGCTTTTGTGGCTTGAACATGTCCTAGGAAATACGATTTTGCATGAAAAGAAGACTAGCAGCCGCGTTGCATGGGAGAATGTGAAAAGTGTTCATATGTAGTAAAAACCTGAGAAATCCGTCCGTTTTCGTCATTTGTTATCGAATCGATTTAAAGCCAGATCGTCACATTGGCCGCTCTTCTCTCCGAAACGGTTACATTTATCGTCTGCAAAGCTATGTCGCGTGCTGCGGTATGCGGAGACACTAAAAGCACCATAGTAGAACACAGAAGAAGCTTCTAAGGTGAAGTAATAGCCAGTAAGAAGTAGTACTATTTAAGTTTTAGTTGTCGTTTAATCACTTTTTAGTCGGCTTTGGTGGCTTGGACATGAGGTGGAACCTTAAGATTTTGCATGAAACGAAGACTAGCAGCCGCGTTGCACGGGAGAATGTGAAAAGTGTTCATATGTAGTAAAAACCTGAGAAATCCGTCCGTTTTCGTCATTTGTTATCGAATCGATTTAAAGCCAGAACGTCACAATGGCCGCTCTTCTCTCTGAAACGGTTACATTTATCGTCTGCAAAGCTATGTCGCGTGCTGCGGTATACGGAAACACTAAAAGCACCACAGTAGAACTCAGAATAAGCTTCTAAGTTGAAGTAATAGCCAATAAGAAGTAGTACAATTCAAGTTTTAATTATAGATTATCCACATTTTAGCCGGCTTTGGTGGCTTGGATATGACCTAGGACCTTACGAATTTGCTTGAAAGGAGGAATAGCAGCCACGTTGCACGGGAGAATGTGAAAAGTGTTCATATGTAGTAAAAACCTGAGAATCCGTCCGTTTTCGTCATTTGTTATCGCATCGACTTAAATTCAGATCGACACATTGGCCGCTTTTCCCTCTGAGACGGTTACATTTATCGTCTGCAAAGCTATGTCGCGTGCTGCGGTATGCGGAGACACTAAAAGCACCATAGTAGAACACAGAAGAAGCTTCTAAGTTGAAGTAATAGCCAGTAAGAAGTAGTACAATTCAAGTTTTAGTTGTCGATTATTCACTTTTTAGCCGGCTTTGGTGGCTTGGACATGACCTAGGACCTTAATATTTTGCATGAAAGGAAGACTAGCAGCCGCGTTGCACGGGAGAATGTGAAAAGTGTTCATATGTAGTAAAAACCTGAGAATCCGTCCGTTTTCGTCATTTGTTATAGCATCGACTTAAATTCAGATCGACACATTGGCCGCTTTTTCCTCTGAGACGGTTACATTTATCGTCTGCAAAGCTATGTCGCGTGCTGCGGTATGCGGAGACACTAAAAGCACCATAGTTGAACACAGAAGAAGCTTCTAAGTTGAAGTAATAGCCAGTAAGAAGTAGTACAATTCAAGTTTTAATTATAGATTATTCACATTTTAGCCGGCTTTGGTGGCTTGGATATGACCTAGGACCTTAAGAATTTGCATGAAAGGAGGACTAGCAGCCGCGTTGCACGGGAGAATGTGAAAAGTGTTCATATGTAGTAAAAACCTGAGAAATCCGTGGGTTTTCGTCATTTGTTATCGTATCGACTTACAGCCAGATCGTCACATTGGCCGCTTTTCTCTCTGAGGCGGTTACATTTATCGTCTGCAAAGGTATATCGCGTGCTGCGGTATGCGGAAACACTAAAAGCATCATATTAGAACACAGAAGAAGCTTCTAAGTTGAAGTAATAGCCAGTAAGAAGTAGTACTATTTAAGTTTTAGTTGTCGATTAATCACTTTTTAACCGGCTTTGGTGGCTTGGACATGTCCTAGGACATTAAGATTTTGCATGAAATGAAGACTAGCATCCGCGTTGCACGGGAGAATATGAAAAGTGTTCATATGTAGTAAAAACCTGAGAAATCCGTCCGTTTTCGTCATTTGTTATCGAATCGACTTAAAGCCAGATCGTCATATTGGCCGCATTCTCTCTGAGACGGTTACATTAATCGTCTGCAAAGCTATGTCGCGTGCTGCGGTATGCGGAGACACCAAAAGCACCATAGTAGAAAAGAGAAGAAGCTTCTAAGTTGAAGTAATAGCCAGTATGAAGTAGTACTATTTAAGTTTTAGTTGTCGATTAATCACTTTTTAACCTGCTTTTGTGGCTTGAACATGTCCTAGGAAATACGATTTTGCATGAAAAGAAGACTAGCAGCCGCGTTGCACGGGAGAATGTGAAAAGTGTTCATATGTAGTAAAAACCTGAGAAATCCGTCCGTTTTCGTCATTTGTTATCGAATCGATTTAAAGCCAGATCGTCACATTGGCCGCTCTTCTCTCCGAAACGGTTACATTTATCGTCTGCAAAGCTATGTCGCGTGCTGCGGTATGCGGAGACACTAAAAGCACCATAGTAGAACACAGAAGAAGCTTCTAAGGTGAAGTAATAGCCAGTAAGAAGTAGTACTATTTAAGTTTTAGTTATCGTTTAATCACTTTTTAGTCGGCTTTGGTGGCTTGGACATGAGGTGGAACCTTAAGATTTTGCATGAAACGAAGACTTGCAGCCGCGTTGCACGGGAGAATGTGAAAAGTGTTCATATGTAGTAAAAACCTGAGAATCCGTCCGTTTTCGTCATTTGTTATAGCATCGACTTAAATTCAGATCGACACATTGGCCGCTTTTTCCTCTGAGACGGTTACATTTATCGTCTGCAAAGCTATGTCCCGTGCTGCGGTATGCGGAGACACTAAAAGCACCATAGTAGAACACAGATGAAGCTTCTAAGTTGAAGCAATAGCCAGTAAGAAGTAGTACAATTCATGTTTTAGTTGTCGATTATTCACTTTTTAGCCGGCTTTGGTGGCTTGGCCATGACCTAGGACCTTAAGATTTTGCATGAAAGGAAGACTAGCGCCGCGTTGCACGGGAGCATGTGAAAAGTGTTCATATGTAGTAAAAACCTGAGAAATCCGTCCGTTTTCGTCATTTGTTATCGAATCGATTTAAAGCCAGATCGTCACATTGGCCGCTATTCTGTCTGAAACGGTTACATTTATCGTCTGCAAAGCTATGTCGCGTACTGCGGTATGCGGAAACACTAAAAGCACCATAGTAGAACACAGAAGAAGCTTCTAAGTTGAAGTAATAGCCAGTAAGAAGTAGTACAATTCAAGTTTTAGTTGTCGATTATTCACTTTTTAGCCGGCTTTGGTGGCTTGGACATGTCCTAGGACATTAAGATTTTGCATGAAATGAAGACTAGCATCCGCGTTGCACGGGAGAATATGAAAAGTGTTCTTATGTAGTAAAAACCTGAGAAATCCGTCCGTTTTCGTCATTTGTTATCGAATCGACTTAAAGCCAGATCGTCATATTGGCCGCATTCTCTCTGAGACGGTTACATTAATCGTCTGCAAAGCTATGTCGCGTGCTGCGGTATGCGGAGACACCAAAAGCACCATAGTAGAAAAGAGAAGAAGCTTCTAAGTTGAAGTAATAGCCAGTATGAAGTAGTACTATTTAAGTTTTAGTTGTCGATTAATCACTTTTTAACCTGCTTTTGTGGCTTGAACATGTCCTAGGAAATACGATTTTGCATGAAAGGAAGACTAGCAGCCGCGTTGCACGGGAGAATGTGAAAAGTGTTCATATGTAGTAAAAACCTGAGAAATCCGTCCGTTTTCGTCATTTGTTATCGAATCGATTTAAAGCCAGATCGTCACATTGGCCGCTCTTCTCTCCGAAACGGTTACATTTATCGTCTGCAAAGCTATGTCGCGTGCTGCGGTATGCGGAGACACTAAAAGCACCATAGTAGAACACAGAAGAAGCTTCTAAGTTGAAGTAATAGCCAGTAAGAAGTAGTACTATTTAAGTTTTAGTTGTCGTTTAATCACTTTTTAGCCGGCTTTGGTGGCTTGGACATAAGGTGGAACCTTAAGATTTTGCATGAAACGAAGACTAGCAGCCACGTTGCACGGGAGAATGTGAAAACTGTTCATATGTAGTAAAAACCTGAGAAATCCGTCCGTTTTCGTCATTTGTTATCGAATCGATTTAAAGCCAGATCGTCACAATGGCCGCTCTTCTCTCTGAAACGATTACATTTATCGTCTCCAAAGCTATGTCGCGTGTTGCGGTATACGGAAACACTAAAAGCACCACAGTAGAACTCAGAATAAGCTTCTAAGTTGAAGTAATAGCCAGTTAGAAGTAGTACAATTCAAGTTTTAATTATAGCTTATTCATGTTTTAGCCGGCTTTGGTGGCTTGGATATGACCTAGGACCTTACGAATTTGCTTGAAAGGAGGACTAGCAGCCACGTTGCAACGGGAGAATGTGAAAAGTGTTCATATGTAGTAAAAACCTGAGAATCCGTCCGTTTTCGTCATTTGTTATAGCATCGACTTAAATTCAGATCGACACATTGGCCGCTTTTTCCTCTGAGACGGTTACATTTATCGTCTGCAAAGCTATGTCCCGTGCTGCGGTATGCGGAGACACTAAAAGCACCATAGTAGAACACAGAAGAAGCTTCTAAGTTGAAGTAATAGCCAGTAAGAAGTAGTACAATTCATGTTTTAGTTGTCGATTATTCACTTTTTAGCCGGCTTTGGTGGCTTGGACATGACCTAGGACCTTAAGATTTTGCATGAAAGGAAGACTAGCAGCCGCGTTGCACGGGAGAATGTGAAAAGTGTTCATATGTAGTAAAAACCTGAGAAATCAGTCCGTTTTCGTCATTTGTTATCGAATCGATTTAAAGCCAGATCGTCACAATGGCCGCTCTTCTCTCTGAAACGGTTACATTTATCGTCTGCAAAGCTATGTCGCGTGCTGCGGTATACGGAAACACTAAAAGCACCACAGTAGAACTCAGAATAAGCTTCTAAGTTGAAGTAATAGCCAGTAAGAAGTAGTAAAATTCAAGTTTTAATTATAGATTATTCACATTTTAGCCGGCTTTGGTGGCTTGGATATGACCTAGGACCTTACGAATTTGCTTGAAAGGAGGAATAGCAGCCACGTTGCACGGGAGAATGTGAAAAGTGTTCATATGTAGTAAAAACCTGAGAATCCGTCCGTTTTCGTCATTTGTTATCGCATCGACTTAAATTCAGATCGTCACAATGGCCGCTTTTCCCTCTGAGACGGTTACATTTATCGTCTGCAAAGCTATGTCGCGTGCTGCGGTATGCGGAGACACTAAAAGAACCATAGTAGAACACAGAAGAAGCTTCTAAGTTGAAGTAATAGCCAGTAAGAAGTAGTACAATTCAAGTTTTAGTTGTCGATTATTCACTTTTTAGCCGGCTTTGGTGGCTTGGACATGACCTAGGACCTTAATATTTTGCATGAAAGGAAGACTAGCAGCCGCGTTGCACGGGAGAATGTGAAAAGTGTTCATATGTAGTAAAAACCTGAGAAATCCGTCCGTTTCCGTCATTTGTTATCGAATCGATTTAAAGCCAGATCTTCACATTGGCCGCTCTTCTCTCTGAAACGGTTACATTTATCGTCTGCAAAGCTATGTCGCGTGCTGCGGTATGCGGAGACACTAAAAGCACCATATTAGAACACAGAAGAAGCTAATAAGTTGAAGTAATAGCCAGTAAGAAGTAGTACTATTTAAGTTTTAGTTGTCGATTAATCACTTTTTAACCGGCTTTGGTGGCTTGGACATGTCCTAGGACATTAAGATTTTGCATGAAATGAAGACTAGCATCCGCGTTGCACGGGAGAATATGAAAAGTGTTCATATGTAGTAAAAACCTGAGAAATCCGTCCGTTTTCGTCATTTGTTATCGAATCGACTTAAAGCCAGATCGTCATATTGGCCGCATTCTCTCTGAGACGGTTACATTAATCGTCTGCAAAGCTATGTCGTGTGCTGCGGTATGCGGAGACACCAAAAGCACCATAGTAGAAAAGAGAAGAAGCTTCTAAGTTGAAGTAATAGCCAGTATGAAGTAGTACTATTTAAGTTTTAGGTGTCGATTAATCACTTTTTAACCTGCTTTTGTGGCTTGAACATGTCCTAGGAAATACGATTTTGCATGAAAAGAAGACTAGCAGCCGCGTTGCACGGGAGAATGTGAAAAGTGTTCATATGTAGTAAAAACCTGAGAAATCCGTCCGTTTTCGTCATTTGTTATCGAATCGATTTAAAGCCAGATCGTCACATTGGCCGCTCTTCTCTCCGAAACGGTTACATTTATCGTCTGCAAAGCTATGTCGCGTGCTGCGGTATGCGGAGACACTAAAAGCACCATAGTAGAACACAGAAGAAGCTTCTAAGGTGAAGTAATAGCCAGTAAGAAGTAGTACTATTTAAGTTTTAGTTGTCTTTTAATCACTTTTTAGCCGGCTTTGGTGGCTTGGACATGAGGTGGAACCTTAAGATTTTGCATGAAACGAAGACTAGCAGCCGCGTTGCACGGGAGAATGTGAAAAGTGTTCATATGTAGTAAAAACCTGAGAAATCCGTCCGTTTTCGTCATTTGTTATCGAATCGATTTAAAGCCAGATCGTCACAATGGCCGCTCTTCTCTCTGAAACGGTTACATTTATCGTCTGCAAAGCTATGTCGCGTGCTGCGGTATACGGAAACACTAAAAGCACCACAGTAGAACTCAGAATAAGCTTCTAAGTTGAAGTAATAGCCAGTAAGAAGTAGTACAATTCAAGTTTTAATTATAGATTATTCACATTTTAGCCGGCTTTGGTGGCTTGGATATGACCTAGGACCTTACGAATTTGCTTGAAAGGAGGAATAGCAGCCACGTTGCACGGGAGAATGTGAAAAGTGTTCATATGTAGTAAAAACCTGACAATCCGTCCGTTTTCGTCATTTGTTATCGCATCGACTTAAATTCAGATCGACACATTGGCCGCTTTTCCCTCTGAGACGGTTACATTTATCGTCTGCAAAGCTATGTCGCGTGCTGCGGTATGCGGAGACACTAAAAGCACCATAGTAGAACACAGAAGAAGCTTCTAAGTTGAAGTAATAGCCAGTAAGAAGTAGTACAATTCAAGTTTTAGTTGTCGATTATTCACTTTTTAGCCGGCTTTGGTGGCTTGGACATGACCTAGGACCTTAATATTTTGCATGAAAGGAAGACTAGCAGCCGCGTTGCACGGGAGAATGTGAAAAGTGTTCATATGTAGTAAAAACCTGAGAATCCGTCCGTTTTCGTCATTTGTTATAGCATCGACTTAAATTCAGATCGACACATTGGCCGCTTTTTCCTCTGAGACGGTTACATTTATCGTCTGCAAAGCTATGTCCCGTGCTGCGGTATGCGGAGACACTAAAAGCACCATAGTAGAACACAGAAGAAGCTTCTAAGTTGAAGTAATAGCCAGTGAGGAGTAGTACAATTCATGTTTTAGTTGTCGATTATTCACTTTTTAGCCGGCTTTGGTGGCTTGGCCATGACCTAGGACCTTAAGATTTTGCATGAAAAGAAGACTAGCGCCGCGTTGCACGGGAGCATGTGAAAAGTGTTCATATATAGTAAAAACCTGAGAAATCCGTCCGTTTTCGTCATTTGTTATCGAATCGATTTAAAGCCAGATCGTCACATTGGCCGCTATTCTGTCTGAAACGGTTACATTTATCGTCTGCAAAGCTATGTCGCGTGCTGCGGTATGCGGAAACACTAAAAGCACCATAGTAGAACACAGAAGAAGCTTCTAAGTTGAAGTAATAGCCAGTAAGAAGTAGTACAATTCAAGTTTTAGTTGTCGATTATTCACTTTTTAGCCGGCTTTGGTGGCTTGGACATGTCCTAGGACATTAAGATTTTGCATGAAATGAAGACTAGCATCCGCGTTGCACGGGAGAATATGAAAAGTGTTCATATGTAGTAAAAACCTGAGAAATCCGTCCGTTTTCGTCATTTGTTATTGAATCGACTTAAAGCCAGATCGTCATATTGGCCGCATTCTCTCTGAGACGGTTACATTAATCGTCTGCAAAGCTATGTCGCGTGCTGCGGTATGCGGAGACACCAAAAGCACCATAGTAGAAAAGAGAAGAAGCTTCTAAGTTGAAGTAATAGCCAGTATGAAGTAGTACTATTTAAGTTTTAGTTGTCGATTAATCACTTTTTAACCTGCTTTTGTGGCTTGAACATGTCCTAGGAAATACGATTTTGCATGAAAGGAAGACTAGCAGCCGCGTTGCACGGGAGAATGTGAAAAGTGTTCATATGTAGTAAAAACCTGAGAAATCCGTCCGTTTTCGTCATTTGTTATCGAATCGATTTAAAGCCAGATCGTCACAATGGCCGCTCTTCTCTCTGAAACGGTTACATTTATCGTCTCCAAAGCTATGTCGCGTGTTGCGGTATACGGAAACACTAAAAGCACCACAGTAGAACTCAGAATAAGCTTCTAAGTTGAAGTAATAGCCAGTTAGAAGTAGTACAATTCAAGTTTTAATTATAGATTATTCACATTTTAGCCGGCTTTGGTGGCTTGGATATGACCTAGGACCTTACGAATTTGCTTGAAAGGAGGAATAGCAGCCACGTTGCAAGGGAGAATGTGAAAAGTGTTCATATGTAGTAAAAACCTGAGAATCCGTCCGTTTTCGTCATTTGTTATCGCATCGACTTAAATTCAGATCGACACATTGGCCGCTTTTCCCTCTGAGACGGTTACATTTATCGTCTGCAAAGCTATGTCGCGTGCTGCGGTATGCGGAGACACTAAAAGCACCATAGTAGAACACAGAAGTAGCTTCTAAGTTGAAGTAATAGCCAGTAAGAAGTAGTACAATTCAAGTTTTAGTTGTCGATTATTCACTTTTTAGCCGGCTTTGGTGGCTTGGACATGACCTAGGACCTTCATATTTTGCATGAAAGGAAGACTAGCAGCCGCGTTGCACGGGAGAATGTGAAAAGTGTTCATATGTAGTAAAAACCTGAGAAATCCGTCCGTTTCCGTCATTTGTTATCGAATCGATTTAAGGCCAGATCTTCACATTGGCCGATCTTCTCTCTGAAACGGTTACATTTATCGTCTGCAAAGCTATGTCGCGTGCTGCGGTATGCGGAGACACTAAAAGCACCATATTAGAACACAGAAGAAGCTAATAAGTTGAAGTAATAGCCAGTAAGAAGTAGTACAATTCAAGTTTTAGTTATCGATTAATCACTTTTTAGCTGGCTTTGGTGGGTTGGACATGACCTAGGACCTTAAGATTTTGCATGAAAGGAAGACTAGCGCCGCGTTGCACGGGAGCATGTGAAAAGTGTTCATATGTAGTAAAAACCTGAGAAATCCGTCCGTTTTCGTCATTTGTTATCGAATCGATTTAAAGCCAGATCGTCACATTGGCCGCTATTCTGTCTGAAACGGTTACATTTATCGTCTGCAAAGCTATGTCGCGTGCTGCGGTATGCGGAAACACTAAAAGCACCATAGTAGAACACAGAAGAAGCTTCTAAGTTGAAGTAATAGCCAGTAAGAAGTAGTACAATTCAAGTTTTAGTTGTCGATTATTCACTTTTTAGCCGGCTTTGGTGGCTTGGACATAACCTAGGACCTTACGATTTTGCATGAAAGGAGGACTAGTAGCCGCGTTGCACGGGAGAATGTGAAAAGTGTTCATATGTAGTAAAAACCTGAGAAATCCGTCCATTTTCGTCATTTGTTATCGAATCGCCTTAAAGCCAGATCGTCATATTGGCCGATTTTTTCTCTCTGAGACGGTTACATTAATCGTCTGCAAAGCTATGTCGCGTGCTGCGGTATGCTGAGACACTAAATGCACCATAGTAGAACACAGAAGAAGCTTCTAAGTTGAAGTAATAGCCAGTAAGAAGTAGTACTATTTAAGTTTTAGTTGTCGATTAATCACTTTTTAACCGGCTTTGGTGGCTTGGACATGTCCTAGGACATTAAGATTTTGCATGAAATTAGGACTAGCAGCCGCGTTGCACGGGAGAATGTGAAAAGTGTTCATATGTAGTAAATACCTGAGAAATCCGTCCGTTTTCGTCATTTGTTATCGAATCGACTTAAAGCCAGATCGTCATATTGGCCGCTTTTCTCTCTGAGACTGTTACATTAATCGTCTGCAAAGCTATGTCGCGTGCTGCGGTATGCGGAAACACTAAAAGCACCATAGTAGAACAGAGAAGAAGCTTCTAAGTTGAAGTAATAGCCAGTATGAAGTAGTACTATTTAAGTTTTAGTTGTCGTTTAATCACTTTTTAACCAGCTTTGGTGGCTTGGACATGTCCTAGGACCTTAAGATTTTGCATGAGAGGAAGACTAGCAGCCGCGTTGCACTGGAGAATGTGAAAAGTGTTCATATGTAGTAAAAACCTGAGAAATCCGTCCGTTTTCGTCATTTGTTATCGAATCGATTTAAAGCCAGATCGTCACATTGGCCGCTCTTCTCTCTGAAACGGTTACATTTATCGTCTGCAAAGCTATGTCGCGTGCTGCGGTATGCGGAGACACTAAAAGCACCATAGTAGAAAAGAGAAGAAGCTTCTAAGTTGAAGTAATAGCCAGTATGAAGTAGTACTATTTAAGTTTTAGTTGTCGATTAATCACTTTTTAACCTGCTTTTGTGGCTTGAACATGTCCTAGGAAATACGATTTTGCATGAAAGGAAGACTAGCAGCCGCGTTGCACGAGAGAATGTGAAAAGTGTTCATATGTAGTAAAAACCTGAGAAATCCGTCCGTTTTCGTCATTTGTTATCGAATCGATTTAAAGCCAGATCGTCACAATGGCCGCTCTTCTCTCTGAAACGGTTACATTTATCGTCTCCAAAGCTATGTCGCGTGTTGCGGTATACGGAAACACTAAAAGCACCACAGTAGAACTCAGAATAAGCTTCTAAGTTGAAGTAATAGCCAGTTAGAAGTAGTACAATTCAAGTTTTAATTATAGATTATTCATATTTTAGCCGGCTTTGGTGGCTTGGATATGACCTAGAACCTTACGAATTTGCTTGAAAGGAGGACTAGCAGCCACGTTGCAACGGGAGAATGTGAAAAGTGTTCATATGTAGTAAAAACGTGAGAATCCGTCCGTTTTCGTCATTTGTTATAGCATCGACTTAAATTCAGATCGACACATTGGCCGCTTTTTCCTCTGAGACGGTTACATTTATCGTCTGCAATGCTATGTCCCGTGCTGCGGTATGCGGAGACACTAAAAGCACCATAGTAGAACACAGAAGAAGCTTCTAAGTTGAAGTAATAGCCAGTAAGAAGTAGTACAATTCATGTTTTAGTTGTCGATTATTCACTTTTTAGCCGGCTTTGGTGGCTTGGACATGACCTAGGACCTTAAGATTTTGCATGAAAGGAAGACTAGCAGCCGCCTTGCACGGGAGAATGTGAAAAGTGTTCATATGTAGTAAAAACCTGAGAAATCCGTCCGTTTTCGTCATTTGTTATCGAATCGATTTAAAGCCAGATCGTCACAATGGCCGCTCTTCTCTCTGAAACGGTTACATTTATCGTCTGCAAAGCTATGTCGCGTGCTGCGGTATACGGAAACACTAAAAGCACCACAGTAGAACTCAGAATAAGCTTCTAAGTTGAAGTAATAGCCAGTAAGAAGTAGTACAATTCAAGTTTCAATTATAGATTATTCACATTTTAGCCGGCTTTGGTGGCTTGGATATGACCTAGGACCTTACGAATTTGCTTGAAAGGAGGAATAGCAGCCACGTTGCACGGGAGAATGTGAAAAGTGTTCATATGTAGTAAAAACCTGAGTATCCGTTCGTTTTCGTCATTTGTTATCGCATCGACTTAAATTCAGATCGACACATTGGCCGCTTTTCCCTCTGAGACGGTTACATTTATCGTCTGCAAAGCTATGTCGCGTGCTGCGGTATGCGGAGACACTAAAAGCACCATAGTAGAACACAGAAGAAGCTTCTAAGTTGAAGTAATAGCCAGTAAGAAGTAGTACAATTCAAGTTTTAGTTGTCGATTATTCACTTTTTAGCCGGCTTTGGTGGCTTGGACATGACCTAGGACCTTAATATTTTGCATGAAAGGAAGACTAGCAGCCGCGTTGCACGGGAGAATGTGAAAAGTGTTCATATGTAGTAAAAACCTGAGAAATCCGTCCGTTTCCGTCATTTGTTATCGAATCGATTTAAAGCCAGATCTTCACATTGGCCGCTCTTCTCTCTGAAACGGTTACATTTATCGTCTGCAAAGCTATGTCGCGTGCTGCGGTATGCGGAGACACTAAAAGCACCATATTAGAACACAGAAGAAGCTAATAAGTTGAAGTAATAGCCAGTAAGAAGTAGTACAATTCAAGTTTTAGTTATCGATTAATCATTTTTTAGCTGGCTTTGGTGGGTTGGACATGACCTAGGACCTTAAGATTTTGCATGAAAGGAAGACTAGCGCCGCGTTGCACGGGAGCATGTGAAAAGTGTTCATATGTAGTAAAAACGTGAGAAATCCGTCCGTTTTCGTCATTTGTTATCGAATCGATTTAAAGCCAGATCGTCACATTGGCCGCTATTCTGTCTGAAACGGTTACATTTATCGTCTGCAAAGCTATGTCGCGTGCTGCGGTATGCGGAAACACTAAAAGCACCATAGTAGAACACAGAAGAAGCTTCTAAGTTGAAGTAATAGCCAGTAAGAAGTAGTACAATTCAAGTTTTAGTTGTCGATTATTCACTTTTTAGCCGGCTTTGGTGGCTTGGACATGACCTAGGACCTTACGATTTTGCATGAAAGGAGGACTAGTAACCGCGTTGCACGGGAGAATGTGAAAAGTGTTCATATGTAGTAAAAACCTGAGAAATCCGTCCGTTTTCGTCATTTGTTATCGAATCGCCTTAAAGCCAGATCGTCATATTGGCCGATTTTTTTCTCTCTGAGACGGTTACATTAATCGTCTGCAAAGCTATGTCGCGTGCTGCGGTATGCTGAGACACTAAATGCACCATAGTAGAACACAGAAGAAGCTTCTAAGTTGAAGTAATAGCCAGTAAGAAGTAGTACTATTTAAGTTTTAGTTGTCGATTAATCACTTTTTAACCTGCTTTTGTGGCTTGAACATGTCCTAGGAAATACGATTTTGCATGAAAGGAAGACTAGCAGCCGCGTTGCACGAGAGAATGTGAAAAGTGTTCATATGTAGTAAAAACCTGAGAAATCCGTCCGTTTTCGTCATTTGTTATCGAATCGATTTACAGCCAGATCGTCACATTGGCCGCTCTTCTCACTGAAACGGTTACATTTATCGTCTGCAAAGCTATGTCGCGTGCTGCGGTATGCGGAGACACTAAAAGCACCATAGTAGAAAAGAGAAGAAGCTTCTAAGTTGAAGTAATAGCCAGTATGAAGTAGTACTATTTAAGTTTTAGTTGTCGATTAATCACTTTTTAACCTGCTTTTGTGGCTTGAACATGTCCTAGGAAATACGATTTTGCATGAAAGGAAGACTAGCAGCCGCGTTGCACGAGAGAATGTGAAAAGTGTTCATATGTAGTAAAAACCTGAGAAATCCGTCCGTTTTCGTCATTTGTTATCGAATCGATTTAAAGCCAGATCGTCACAATGGCCGCTCTTCTCTCTGAAACGGTTACATTTATCGGCTGCAAAGCTATGTCGCGTGTTGCGGTATACGGAAACACTAAAAGCACCACAGTAGAACTCAGATTAAGCTTCTAAGTTGAAGTAATAGCCAGTTAGAAGTAGTACAATTCAAGTTTTAATTATAGATTATTCATATTTTAGCCGGCTTTGGTGGCTTGGATATGACCTAGGACCTTACGAATTTGCCTGAAAGGAGGACTAGCAGCCACGTTGCAACGGGAGAATGTGAAAAGTGTTCATATGTAGTAAAAACCTGAGAATCCGTCCGTTTTCGTCATTTGTTATAGCATCGACTTAAATTCAAATCGACACATTGGCCGCTTTTTCCTCTGAGACGGTTACATTTATCGTCTGCAAAGCTATGTCCCGTGCTGCGGTATGCGGAGACACTAAAAGCACCATAGTAGAACACAGAAGAAGCTTCTAAGTTGAAGTAATAGCCAGTAAGAAGTAGTACAATTCATGTTTTAGTTGTCGATTATTCACTTTTTAGCCGGCTTTGGTGGCTTGGACATGACCTAGGACCTTAAGATTTTGCATGAAAGGAAGACTAGCAGCCGCGTTGCACGGGAGAATGTGAAAAGTGTTCATATGTAGTAAAAACCTGAGAAATCCGTCCGTTTTCGTCATTTGTTATCGAATCGATTTAAAGCCAGATCGTCACAATGGCCGCTCTTCTCTCTGAAACGGTTACATTTATCGTCTGCAAAGCTATGTCGCGTGCTGCGGTATACGGAAACACTAAAAGCACCACAGTAGAACTCAGAATAAGCTTCTAAGTTGAAGTAATAGCCAGTAAGACGTAGTACAATTCAAGTTTTAATTATAGATTATTCACATTTTAGCTGGCTTTGGTGGCTTGGATATGACCTAGGACCTTACGAATTTGCTTGAAAGGAGGAATAGCAGCCACGTTGCACGGGAGAATGTGAAAAGTGTTCATATGTAGTAAAAACCTGAGAATCCGTCCGTTTTTGTCATTTGTTATCGCATCGACTTAAATTCAGATCGACACATTGGCCGCTTTTCCCTCTGAGACGGTTACATTTATCGTCTGCAAAGCTATGTCGCGTGCTGCGGTATGCGGAGACACTAAAAGCACCATAGTAGAACACAGAAGAAGCTTCTAAGTTGAAGTAATAGCCAGTAAGAAGTAGTACAATTTAAGTTTTAGTTGTCGATTATTCACTTTTTAGCCGGCTTTGGTGGCTTGGACATGACCTAGGACCTTAATATTTTGCATGAAAGGAAGACTAGCAGCCGCGTTGCACGGGAGAATGTGAAAAGTGTTCATATGTAGTAAAAACCTGAGAAATCCGTCCGTTTCCGTCATTTGTTATCGAATCGATTTAAAGCCAGATCTTCACATTGGCTGCTCTTCTCTCTGAATCGGTTACATTTATCGTCTGCAAAGCTATGTCGCGTGCTGCGGTATGCGGAGACACTAAAAGCACCATATTAGAACACAGAAGAAGCTAATAAGTTGTAGTAATAGCCAGTAAGAAGTAGTACAATTCAAGATTTAGTTATCGATTAATCACTTTTTAGCTGGCTTTTGTGGGTTGGACATGACCTAGGACCTTAAGATTTTGCATGAAAGGAAGACTAGCGCCGCGTTGCACGGGAGCATGTGAAAAGTGTTCATATGTAGTAAAAACCTGAGAAATCCGTCCGTTTTCGTCATTTGTTATCGAATCGACTTACATTCAGATCGACACATTGGCCGCTTTTCTCTCTGAGACGGTTACATTTATCGACTGCAAAGCTATGTCGCGTGCTGCGGTATGCGGAGACACTAAAAGCACCATAGTAGAACACAGAAGAAGCTTCTAAGTTGAAGTAATAGCCAGTATGAAGTAGTACTATTTAAGTTTTAGTTGTCGATTAATCACTTTTTAACCTGCTTTTGTGGCTTGAACATGTCCTAGGAAATACGATTTTGCATGAAAGGAAGACTAGCAGCCGCGTTGCACGAGAGAATGTGAAAAGTGTTCATATGTAGTAAAAACCTGAGAAATCCGTCCGTTTTCGTCATTTGTTATCGAATCGATTTAAAGCCAGATCGTCACAATGGCCGCTCTTCTATTTGAAACGGTTACATTTATCGTCTCCAAAGCTATGTCGCGTGTTGCGGTATACGGAAACACTAAAAGCACCACAGTAAAACTCAGAATAAGCTTCTAAGTTGAAGTAATAGCCAGTTAGAAGTAGTACAATTCAAGTTTTAATTATAGATTATTCATATTTTAGCCGGCTTTGGTGGCTTGGATATGACCTAGGACCTTACGAATTTGCTTGAAAGGAGGACTAGCAGCCACGTTGCAACGGGAGAATGTGAAAAGTGTTCATATGTAGTAAAAACCTGAGAATCCGTCCGTTTTCGTCATTTGTTATCGCATCGACTTAAATTCAGATCGACACATTGGCCGCTTTTCCCTCTGAGACGGTTACATTTATCGTCTGCAAAGCTATGTCGCGTGCTGCGGTATGCGGAGACACTAAAAGCACCATAGTAGAACACAGAAGAAGCTTCTAAGTTGAAGTAATAGCCAGTAAGAAGTAGTACAATTCAAGTTTTAGTTGTCGATTATTCACTTTTTAGCCGGCTTTGGTGGCTTGGACATGACCTAGGACCTTAATATTTTGCATGAAAGGAAGACTAGCAGCCGCGTTGCACGGGAGAATGTGAAAAGTGTTCATATGTAGTAAAAACCTGAGAAATCCGTCCGTTTCCGTCATTTGTTATCGAATCGATTTAAAGCCAGATCTTCACATTGGCCGCTCTTCTCTCTGAAACGGTTACATTTATCGTCTGCAAAGCTATGTCGCGTGCTGCGGTATGCGGAGACACTAAAAGCACCATATTAGAACACAGAAGAAGCTAATAAGTTGAAGTAATAGCCAGTAAGAAGTAGTACAATTCAAGTTTTAGTTATCGATTAATCACTTTTTAGCTGGCTTTGGTGGGTTGGACATGACCTAGGACCTTAAGATTTTGCATGAAAGGAAGACTAGCGCCGCGTTGCACGGGAGCATGTGAAAAGTGTTCATATGTAGTAAAAACCTGAGAAATCCGTCCGTTTTCGTCATTTGTTATCGAATCGATTTAAAGCCAGATCGTCACATTGGCCGCTATTCTCTCTGAAACGGTTACATTTATCGACTGCAAAGCTATGTCGCGTGCTGCGGTATGCGGAAACACTAAAAGCACCATAGTAGAACACAGAAGAAGCTTCTAAGTTGAAGTAATAGCCAGTAAGAAGTAGTACAATTCAAGTTTTAGTTGTCGATTATTTACTTTTTAGCCGGCTTTGGTGGCTTGGACATGACCTAGGACCTTACGATTTTGCATGAAAGGAGGACTAGTAGCCGCGTTGCACGGGAGAATGTGAAAAGTGTTCATATGTAGTAAAAACCTGAGAAATCCGTCCGTTTTCGTCATTTGTTATCGAATCGCCTTAAAGCCAGATCGTCATATTGGCCGATTTTTTCTCTCTGAGACGGTTACATTAATCGTCTGCAAAGCTATGTCGCGTGCTGCGGTATGCTGAGACAGTAAATGCACCATAGTAGAACACAGAAGAAGCTTCTAAGTTGAAGTAATAGCCAGTAAGAAGTAGTACTATTTAAGTTTTAGTTGTCGATTAATCACTTTTTAACCGGCTTTGGTGGCTTGGACATGTCCTAGGACATTAAGATTTTGCATGAAAGGAGGACTAGCAGCCGCGTTGCACTGGAGAATGTGAAAAGTGTTCATATGTAGTAAATACCTGAGAAATCCGTCCGTTTTCGTCATTTGTTATCGAATCGACTTAAAGCCAGATCGTCATATTGGCCGCTTTTCTCTCTGAGACTGTTACATTAATCGTCTGCAAAGCTATGTCGCGTGCTGCGGTATGCGGAAACACTAAAAGCACCATAGTAGAACACAGAAGAAGCTTCTAAGTTGAAGTAATAGCCAGTAAGAAGTAGTACTACTTAAGTTTTAGTTGTCGTTTAATCACTTTTTAACCAGCTTTGGTGGCTTGGACATGTCCTAGGACCATAAGATTTTGCATGAAAGGAAAACTAGAAGCCGCGTTGCCCGGGAGAATGTGAAAAGTGTTCATATGTAGTAAAAACCTGAGTAATCCGTCCGTTTTCTTCATTTGTTATCGAATCGATTAAAAGCCAGATCGTCACATTGGCCGCTCTTCTCTCCGAAACGGTTACATTTATCGCCTGCAAAGCTATGTCGCGTGCTGCGGTATGCGGAGACACTAAAAGCACCATAGTAGAACACAGAAGAAGCTTCTAAGTTGAAGTAATAGCCATTAAGATGTAGTACAATTCAAGTTTTAGTTGTCGATTATTCACTTTGTAGCCTGCTTTGATGGCTTGGAAATGAGGTGGAACCTTAAGATTTTGCATGAAAGGAAGACTAGCAGCCGCGTTGCACGAGAGGGTGTGAAAAGTGTTCATATGTAGTAAAAACCTGAGAAATCCGTCCGTTTTCGTCATTTGTTATCGAATCGATTTAAAGCCAGATCGTCACAATGGCCGCTCTTCTCTCTGAAACGGTTACATTTATCGTCTGCAAAGCTATGTCGAATGCTGCGGTATACGGAAACACTAAAAGCACCACAGCAGAACTCAGAATAAGTTACTAAGTTGAAGTAATAGCCAGTAAGAAGTAGTACAATTCAAGTTTTAATTATAGATTATTCACATTTTAGACGGCTTTGGTGGCTTGGATATGACCTAGGACCTTATGAATTCGCATGAAAGGAGGACTAGCAGCCGCGTTGCACGGGAGAATGTGAAAAGTGTTCATATGTAGTAAAAACCTGAGAATCCGTCCGTTTTCATCATTTGTTATCGAATCGATTTAAAGCTAGATCGTCACATTGGCCGCTATTCTCTCTGAAACGGTTACATTTATCGTCTGGAAAGCTATGTCGCGTGCTGCGGTATGCGGAGACACTAAAAGCACCATATTAGAACACAGAAGAAGCTTCTAAGTTGAAGTAATAGCTAGTAAGAAGTAGTACAATTCAAGTTGTAGTTGTCGATTAATCACTTTTTAGCTGGCTTTGGTGGGTTGGACATGACCTAGGACCTTAAGACTTTGCATGAAAGGAAGAGTAGCGCCGCGTTGCACGGGAAAATGTGAAAAGTGTTCATATGTAGTAAAAACCTGAGAAATCCGTCCGTTTTCGTCATTTGTTATCGAATCGATTTAAAGCCAGATCGTCACATTGGCCGCTCTTCTCTCTGAAACGGTTACATTTATCGTCTGCAAAGCAATGTCGCGTGCTGCGGTATGCGGAAACACTAAAAGCACCATAGTAGAACAGAGAAGAAGCTTCTAAGTTGAAGTAATAGCCAGTAAGAAGTAGTAATATTTAAGATTTAGTTGTCGATTAATCACTTTTTAACTGGCTTTGGTGGCTTGGACATGTCCTAGGACCTTAAGATTTTGCATGAAAGGAAGACTAGCAGCCGCGTTGCACGGGAGAATGTGAAAAGTGTTCATATGTAGTAAAAACCTGAGAAATCCGTCCGTTTTCGTCATTTGTTATCGAATCCACTTAAACTCAGATCGACACATTGGCCGCTTTTCTCTCTGAGACTGTTACATTTATCGTCTGCAAAGCTATGTCGCGTGCTGCGGTATGCGGAGACACTAAAGGCACCATATTAGAACACAGAAGAAGCTTCTAAGTTGAAGTAATAGCCAGTAAAAAGTAGTACTATTTAAGTTTTAGTTGTCGTTGAATCACTTTTTAACCGGCTTTGGTGGCTTGGACATGTCCTAGGACCTTAAGATTTTGCAAGAAATAAGACTAGCAGCCGCGTTGCACGGGAGAATGTGAAAAGTGTTCATATGTAGTAAAAACCTGAGAAATCCGTCCGTTTTCGTCATTTGTTATCGAATCGACTTACATTCAGATCGACACATTGGCCGCTTTTCTCTCTGAGACGGTTACATTTATCGTCTGCAAAGCTATGTCGCGTGCTGCGGTATGCGGAGACACTATAAGCACCATAGTAGAACACAGAAGAAGCTTCTAAGTTGAAGTAATAGCCAGTAAGAAGTATAAAAATTCAAGTTTAAGTTGTCGATTATTCAATTTTTAGCCGGC
This sequence comes from Schistocerca gregaria, assembly GCF_023897955.1. Classification (NCBI taxonomy): domain Eukaryota; kingdom Metazoa; phylum Arthropoda; class Insecta; order Orthoptera; family Acrididae; genus Schistocerca; species Schistocerca gregaria. Next base: position 532,118 of record NW_026061808.1, on the reverse strand, counting down.
TTTGGTGGCTTGGACATGACCTAGGACCTTAAGATTTTGCATGAGAGGAAGACTAGCAGCCGCGTTGCACTGGAGAATGTGAAAAGTGTTCATATGTAGTAAAAACCTGAGAAATCCGTCCGTTTTCGTCATTTGTTATCGAATCGATTTAAAGCCAGATCGTCACATTGGCCGCTCTTCTCTCTGAAACGGTTACATTTATCGTCTGCAAAGCTATGTCGAATGCTGCGGTATACGGAAACACTAAAAGCACCACAGAAGAACTCAGAATAAGTTTCTAAGTTGAAGTAATAGCCAGTAAGAAGTAGTACAATTGAAGTTTTAATTATAGATTATTCACATTTTAGCTGGCTTTGGTGGCTTGGATATGACCTAGGACCTTAAGGATTTGCATGAAAGGAGGACTAGCAGCCGCGTTGCACGGGAGAATGTGAAAAGTGTTCATATGTAGTAAAAACCTGAGAAATCCGTCCATTTTCGTCATTTGTTATCGAATCGATTTAAAGCCAGATCGTCACATTGGCCGCTTTTCTCTCTGAAACGGTTACATTTATCGTCTGCAAAGCTATGTCGCGTGCTGCGGTATGCGGAGACACTAAAAGCACCATAGTAGAAAAGAGAAGAAGCTTCTAAGTTGAAGTAATAGCCAGTATGAAGTAGTACTATTTAAGTTTTAGTTGTCGATTAATCACTTTTTAACCTGCTTTTGTGGCTTGAACATGTCCTAGGAAATACGATTTTGCATGAAAGGAAGACTAGCAGCCGCGTTGCACGAGAGAATGTGAAAAGAGTTCATATGTAGTAAAAACCTGAGAAATCCGTCCGTTTTCGTCATTTGTTATCGAATCGATTTAAAGCCAGATCGTCACATTGGCCGCTCTTCTCTCTGAAACGGTTACATTTATCGTCTGCAAAGCTATGTCGCGTGCTGCGGTATGCGGAGACACTAAAAGCACCATAGTAGAAAAGAGAAGAAGCTTCTAAGTTGAAGTAATAGCCAGTATGAAGTAGTACTATTTAAGTTTTAGTTGTCGATTAATCACTTTTTAACCTGCTTTTGTGGCTTGAACATGTCCTAGGAAATACGATTTTGCATGAAAGGAAGACTAGCAGCCGCGTTGCACGAGAGAATGTGAAAAGTGTTCATATGTAGTAAAAACCTGAGAAATCCGTCCGTTTTCGTCATTTGTTATCGAATCGATTTAAAGCCAGATCGTCACAATGGCCGCTCTTCTCTCTGAAACGGTTACATTTATCGTCTGCAAAGCTATGTCGCGTGTTGCGGTATACGGAAACACTAAAAGCACCACAGTAGAACTCAGAATAAGCTTCTAAGTTGAAGTAATAGACAGTTAGAAGTAGTACAATTCAAGTTTTAATTATAGATTATTCATATTTTAGCCGGCTTTGGTGGCTTGGATATGACCTAGGACCTTACGAATTTGCTTGAAAGGAGGACTAGCAGCCACGTTGCAACGGGAGAATGTGAAAAGTGTTCATATGTAGTAAAAACCTGAGAATCCGTCCGTTTTCGTCATTTGTTATAGCATCGACTTAAATTCAAATCGACACATTGGCCGCTTTTTCCTCTGAGACGGTTACATTTATCGTCTGCAAAGCTATGTCCCGTGCTGCGGTATGCGGAGACACTAAAAGCACCATAGTAGAACACAGAAGAAGCTTCTAAGTTGAAGTAATAGCCAGTAAGAAGTAGTACAATTCATGTTTTAGTTGTCGATTATTCACTTTTTAGCCGGCTTTGGTGGCTTGGACATGACCTAGGACCTTAAGATTTTGCATGAAAGGAAGACTAGCAGCCGCGTTGCACGGGAGAATGTGAAAAGTGTTCATATGTAGTAAAAACCTGAGAAATCCGTCCGTTTTCGTCATTTGTTATCGAATCGATTTAAAGCCAGATCGTCACAATGGCCGCTCTTCTCTCTGAAACGGTTACATTTATCGTCTGCAAAGCTATGTCACGTGCTGCGGTATACGGAAACACTAAAAGCACCACAGTAGAACTCAGAATAAGCTTCTAAGTTGAAGTAATAGCCAGTAAGACGTAGTACAATTCAAGTTTTAATTATAGATTATTCACATTTTAGCTGGCTTTGGTGGCTTGGATATGACCTAGGACCTTACGAATTTGCTTGAAAGGAGGAATAGCAGCCACGTTGCACGGGAGAATGTGAAAAGTGTTCATATGTAGTAAAAACCTGAGAATCCGTCCGTTTCTGTCATTTGTTATCGCATCGACTTAAATTCAGATCGACACATTGGCCGCTTTTCCCTCTGAGACGGTTACATTTATCGTCTGCAAAGCTATGTCGCGTGCTGCGGTATGCGGAGACACTAAAAGCACCATAGTAGAACACAGAAGAAGCTTCTAAGTTGAAGTAATAGCCAGTAAGAAGTAGTACAATTCAAGTTTTAGTTGTCGATTATTCAATTTTTAGCCTGCTTTGGTGGCTTGGACATGACCTAGGACCTTAATATTTTGCATGAAAGGAAGACTAGCTGCCGCGTTGCACGGGAGAATGTGAAAAGTGTTCATATGTAGTAAAAACCTGAGAAATCCGTCCGTTTCCGTCATTTGTTATCGAATCGATTTAAAGCCAGATCTTCACATTGGCCGCTCTTCTCTCTGAATCGGTTACATTTATCGTCTGCAAAGCTATGTCGCGTGCTGCGGTATGCGGAGACACAAAAAGCACCATATTAGAACACAGAAGAAGCTAATAAGTTGAAGTAATAGCCAGTAAGAAGTAGTACAATTCAAGATTTAGTTAACGATTAATCACTTTTTAGCTGGCTTTGGTGGGTTGGACATGACCTAGGACCTTAAGATTTTGCATGAAAGGAAGACTAGCGCCGCGTTGCACGGGAGCATGTGAAAAGTGTTTATATGTAGTAAAAACGTGAGAAATCCGTCCGTTTTCGTCATTTGTTATCGAATCGATTTAAAGCCAGATCGTCACATTGGCCGCTATTCTCTCTGAAACGGTTACATTTATCGTCTGCAAAGCTATGTCGCGTGCTGCGGTATGCGGAAACACTAAAAGCACCATAGTAGAACACAGAAGAAGCTTCTAAGTTGAAGTAATAGCCAGTAAGAAGTAGTACAATTCAAGTTTTAGTTGTCGATTATTCACTTTGTAGCCGGCTTTGATGGCTTGGAAATGAGGTGGAACCTTAAGATTTTGCATGAAAGGAAGACTAGCAGCCGCGTTGCACGAGAGGGTGTGAAAAGTGTTCATATATAGTAAAAACCTGAGAAATCCGTCCGTTTTCGTCATTTGTTATCGAATCGATTTAAAGCCAGATCGTCAAAATGGCCGCTCTTCTCTCTGAAACGGTTACATTTATCGTCTGCAAAGCTATGTCGCGTGCTGCGGTATACGGAAACACTAAAAGCACCACAGTAGAACTCAGAATAAGCTTCTAAGTTGAAGTAATAGCCAGTAAGAAGTAGTACAATTCAAGTTTTAATTATAGATTATTCACATATTAGCCGGCTTTGGTGGCTTGGATATGACCTAGGACCTTATGAATTCGCATGAAAGGAGGACTAGCAGCCGCGTTGCACGGGAGAATGTGAAAAGTGTTCATATGTAGTAAAAACCTGAAAAATCCGTCCGTTTTCGTCATATGTTATCGAATCGATTTAAAGCCAGATCGTCACAGTGGCCGCTCTTCTCTCCGAAACGGTTACATTTATCGTCTGCAAAGCTATGTCGCGTGCTGCGGTATGCGGAAACACTAAAAGCACCATAGTAGAACAGAGAAGAAGCTTCTAAGTTGAAGTAATAGCCAGTAAAATGTAGTACTATTTAAGTTTTAGTTGTCGTTGAATCACTTTTTAACCGGCTTTGGTGGCTTGGACATGTCCTAGGACATTAAGATTTTGCATGACAGGAAGACTAGCAGCCGCGTTGCACGGGAGAATGTGAAAAGTGTTCATATGTAGTAAAAACCTGAGAAATCCGTCCGTTTTCGTCATTTGTTATCGAATCGATTTAAAGCCAGATCGTCACAGTGGCCGCTCTTCTCTCCGAAACAGTTACATTTATCGTCTGCAAAGCTATGTCGCGTGCTGCGGTATGCGGAGACACTATAAGCACCATATTAGAACAGAGAAGAAGCTTCTAAGTTGAAGTAATAGCCAGTAAGAAGTAGTACAATTCAAGTTGTAGTTGCCGATTAATCACTTTTTAGCTGGCTTTGGTGGGTTGGACATGACCAAGGACCTTAAGACTTTGCATGAAAGGAAGAGTAGCGCCGCGTTGCACGGGAGAATGTGAAAAGTGTTCATATGTAGTAAAAACCTGAGAAATCCGTCCGTTTTCGTCATTTGTTGTCGAATCGACTTAAATTCAGATCGACACATTGGCCGCTTTTCTCTCTGAGACTGTTACATTTATCGTCTGCAAAGCTATGTCGCGTGCTGCGGTATGCGGAGACACTAAAAGCACCATATTAGAACACAGAAGAAGCTTCTAAGTTGAAGTAATAGCCAGTAAAAAGTAGTACTATTAAAGTTTTAGTTGTCGTTGAATCACTTTTTAACCGGCTTTGGTGGCTTGGACATGTCCTAGGACCTTAAGATTTTGCAAGAAAGGAAGACTAGCAGCCGCGTTGCACGGGAGAATGTGAAAAGTGTTCATATGTAGTAAAAACCTGAGAAATCCGTCCGTTTTCGTCATTTGTTATCGAATTGATTTAAAGCCAGATCGTCACAATGGCCGCTCTTCTCTCTGAAACGGTTACATTTATCGTCTGCAAAGCTATGTCGAATGCTGCGGTATACGGAAACACTAAAAGCACCACAGCAGAACTTAGAATAAGTTTCTAAGTTGAAGTAATAGCCAGTAAGAAGTAGTACAATTCAAGTTTTAATTATAGATTATTCACATTTTAGACGGCTTTGGTGGCTTGGATATGACCTAGGACCTTAAGGATTTGCATGAAAGGAGGACTAGCAGCCGCGTAGCACGGGAGAATGTGAAAAGTGTTCATATGTAGTAAAAACCTGAGAAATCCGTCCGTTTTCGTCATTTGTTATCGAATCGACTTACATTCAGATCGACACATTGGCCGCTTTTCTCTCTGAGACTGTTACATTTATCGTCTGCAAAGCTATGTCACGTGCTGCGGTATGCGGAGACACTAAAAGCACCATAGTAGAACACAGATGAAGCTTCTAAGTTGAAGTAATAGCCAGTAAGAAGTAGAAAAATTCAAGTTTAAGTTGTCGATTATTCACTTTTTAGCCGGCTTTGGTGGCTTGGACATGACCTAAGACCTTAAGATTTTGCATGAAGGGAAGACTAGCGCCGCGTTGCACGGGAGAATGTGAAAAGTGTTCATATGTAGTAAAAACCTGAGAAATCCGTCCGTTTTCGTCATTTGTTATCGAATCGACTTAAATTCAGATCGACACATTGGCCTCTTTTCTCTCTGAGACGGTTACATTTATCGTCTGCAAAGCTATGTCGCGTGCTGCGTTATGCGGAAACACTAAAAGCACCATAGTAGAACACAGAAGAAGCTTCTAAGTTGAAGTAATAGCCAGTAAGAAGTAGTACAATTCAAGTTTTAGTTGTCGATTATTCACTTTTTAGCCGGCTTTGGTGGCTTGGACATGACCTAGGACCTTACGATTTTGCATGAAAGGAGGACTAGTAGCCGCGTTGTACGGGAGAATGTGAAAAGTGTTCATATGTAGTAAAAACCTGAGAAATCCGTCCGTTTCCGTCATTTGTTATCGAATCGACTTAAAGCCCGATCGTCATATTGGCCGCTTTTCTCTCTGAGACGGTTACATTAATCGTGTGCAAAGCTATGTCGCGTGCTGCGGTATGCGGAGACACTAAAAGCACCATAGTAGAACACAGAAGAAGCACTAAGTTGAAGTAATAGCCAGTAAGAAGTAATACAATTCAAGTTTTAATTATAGATTATTCACATTTTAGACGGCTTTGGTGGCTTGGATATGACCTAGGACCTTAGGGATTTGCATGAAAGGAGGAATAGCAGCCGCGTTGCACGGGAGAATGTGAAAAGTGTTCATATGTAGTAAAAACCTGAGAAATCCGTCCGTTTTCGTATTTTGTTAACGATTCGACTTAAATTCAGATCGACACATTGGCCGCTTTTCTCTCTGAGACGGTTACATTTATCGTCTGCAAAGCTATGTCGCGTGCTGCGGTATGCGGAGACACTAAAAGCACCATAGTAGAACACAGAAGAAGCTTCTAAGTTGAAGTAATAGCCAGTAAGAAGTAGAAAAATTCAAGTTTAAGTTGTCGATTATTCACTTTTTAGCCGGCTTTGGTGGCTTGGACATGACCCAGGACCTTAAGATTTTGCATGAAAGGAGGACTAGCAGCCGCGTTGCACGGGAGAATGTGAAAAGTGTTCATATGTAGTAAAAACCTGAGAAATTCGTCCGTTTTCGTCATTTGTTATCGAATCGACTTAAAGCCAGATCGTCATATTGCCCGCTTTTCTCTCTGAGACGGTTACATTAATCGTCTGCAAAGCTATGTCGCGTGCTGCGGTATGCGGAGACACTAAAAGCACCATAGTAGAACACAGAAGAAGCTTCTAAGTTGAAGTAATAGCCAGTAAGAAGTAGTAATATTTAAGATTTAGTTGTCGATTAATCACTTTTTAACCGGCTTTGGTGGCTTGGACATGTCCTAGGACCTTAAGATTTTGCATGAAAGGAAGACTAGCAGCCGCGTTGCACGGGAGAATGTGAAAAGAGTTCATATGTAGTAAAAACCTGAGAAATCCGTCCGTTTTCGTCATTTGTTATCGAATCGACTTAAATTCAGATCGACACATTGGCCGCTTTTCTCTCTGAGACGGTTACATTAATCGTCTGCAAAGCTATGTCGCATGCTGCGGTATGCGGAGACACTAAAAGCACCATAGTAGAACACAGAAGAAGCTTCTAAGTTGAAGTAATAGCCAGTAAGAAGTAGTACAATTCAAGTTTTAGTTATCGATTATTCACTTTTTAGCCGGCTTTGGTGGCTTGGACATGAGATGGAACCTTAAGATTTTGTACGAAAGGAGGACTAACAACCGCGTTGCACGGGAGAATGTGAAAAGTGTTCATATGTAGTAAAAACCGAAGAAATCCATGGGTTTTCGTCATTTGTTATCGTATCGAATTAAAGCCAGATCGTCACATTGGCCGCTTTTCTCTCTGAGACTGTTACATTTATCGTCTGCAAAGCTATGTCGCGTGCTGCGGTATGCGGAGACACTAAAAGCACCATATTAGAACAGAGAAGAAGCTTCTAAGTTGAAGTAATAGCCAGTAAAAAGTAGTACTATTTAAGTTTTAGTTGTCGTTGAATCACTTTTTAACCGGCTTTGGTGGCTTGGACATGTCCTAGGACCTTAAGATTTTGCAAGAAAGGAAGACTAGCAGCCGCGTTGCACGGGAGAATGTGAAAAGTGTTCATATGTAGTAAAAACCTGAGAAATACGTCCGTTTTCGTCATTTGTTATCGAATCGACTTAAATTCAGATCGACACATTGGCCTCTTTTCTCTCTGAGACGGTTACATTTATCGTCTGCAAAGCTATGTCGAATGCTGCGGTATACGGAAACACTAAAAGCACCACAGTAGAACTCAGAATAAGTTTCTAAGTTGAAGTAATAGCCAGTAAGAAGTAGAAAAATTCAAGTTTAAGTTGTCGATTATTCACTTTTTAGCCGGCTTTGGTGGCTTGGACATGACCTAGGACCTTAAGATTTTGCATGAGAGGAAGACTAGCAGCCGCGTTGCACTGGAGAATGTGAAAAGTGTTCATATGTAGTAAAAACCTGAGAAATCCGTCCGTTTTTGTCATTTGTTATCGAATCGATTTAAAGCCAGATCGTCACATTGGCCGCTCTTCTCTCTGAAACGGTTACATTTATCGTCTGCAAAGCTATGTCGCGTGCTGCGGTATGCGGAGACACTAAAAGCACCATATTAGAACACAGAAGAAGCTTATAAGTTGAAGTAATAGCAAGTAAGAAGTAGTACAATTCAAGTTATAGTTGTCGATTAATCACTTTTTAGCTGGCTTTGGTGGGTTGGACATGACCTAGGACCTTAACATTTTGCATGAAAGGAAGACTAGCGCCGCGTTGCACGGGAGAATGTGAAAAGTGTTCATATGTAGTAAAAACCTGAGAAATCCGTCCGTTTTCGTCATTTGTTATCGAATCGATTTAAAGCCAGATCGTCACAATGGCCGCTCTTCTCTCTGAAACGGTTACATTTATGGTCTGCAAAGCTATGTCGCGTGCTGCGTTATGCGGAAACACTAAAAGCACCATAGTAGATCACAGAAGAAGCTTCTAAGTTGAAGTAATAGCCAGTAAGAAGTAGTACAATTCAAGTTTTAGTTGTCGATTATTCACTTTTTAGCCGGCTTTGGTGGCTTGGACATGACCTAGGACCTTACGATTTTGCATGAAAGGAGGACTAGTAGCCGCGTTGCACGGGAGAATGTGAAAAGTGTTCATATGTAGTAAAAACCTGAGAAATCCGTCCGTTTTCGTCATTTGTTATCGAATCGATTAAAGCCCGATCGTCATATTGGCCGCATTTCTCTCTGAGACGGTTACATTAATCGTGTGCAAAGCTACGTCGCGTGCTGCGGTATGCGGAGACACTAAAAGCACCATAGTAGAACACAGAAGAAGCTTCTAAGTCTAAGTAATCGCCAGTAAGAAGTAGTACAATTCAAGTTTTAGTTATCGATTATTCACGTTTTAGCCAGCTTTGGTGGCTTGGACATGAGGAGGAACCTTAAGATTTTGCATGAAAGGAAGACTAGCAGCCGCGTTGCACGGGAGAATGTGAAAAGTGTTCATATGTAGTAAAAACCTGAGAAATCCGTCCGTTTTCGTCATTTGTTATCGAATCGATTTAAAGCCAGATCGTCACGTTGGCCGCTCTTCTCTCTGAAACGGTTACATTAATCGTCTGCAAAGCTATGTCGCATGCTGCGGTATGCGGAGACACTAAAAGCACCATATTAGAACACAGAAGAAGCTTCTAAGTAGAAGTAATAGCCAGTAAGTAGTAGTACTATTTAAGTTTTAGTTGTCGATTAATCACATTTTAACCGGCTTTGGTGGCTTGGACATGACCTAGGACATTAAGATTTTGCATGACAGGAAGACTAGCAGCCGCGTTGCACGGGAGAATGTGAAAAGTGTTCATATGTAGTAAAAAACTGAGAAATACGTCCGTTTTCGTCATTTGTTATCGAATCGATTTAAAGCCAGATCGTCACAGTGGCCGCTCTTCTCTCCGAAACGTTTACATTTATCGTCTGCAAAGCTATGTCGCGTGCTGCGGTATGCGGAAACACTAAAAGCACCATAGTAGAACAGAGAAGAAGCTTCTAAGTTGAAGTAATAGCCAGTAAAAAGTAGTACTATTTAAGTTTTAGTTGTCGTTGAATCACTTTTTAACCGGCTTTGGTGGCTTGGACATGTCTTAGGACCTTAAGATTTTGCAAGAAAGGAAGACTAGCAGCCGCGTTGCACGGGAGAATGTGAAAAGTGTTCATATGTAGTAAAAACCTGAGAAATCCGTCCGTTTTCGTCATTTGTTATCGAATCGATTTAAAGCCAGATCGTCACAGTGGCCGCTCTTCTCTCCGAAACGTTTACATTTATCGTCTGCAAAGCTATGTCGCGTGCTGCGGTATGCGGAAACACTAAAAACACCATAGTAGAACAGAGAAGAAGCTTCTAAGTTGAAGTAATAGCCAGTAAAAAGTAGTACTATTTAAGTTTTAGTTGTCGTTGAATCACTTTTTAACCGGCTTTGGTGGCTTGGACATGTCTTAGGACCTTAAGATTTTGCAAGAAAGGAAGACTAGCAGCCGCGTTGCACGGGAGAATGTGAAAAGTGTTCATATGTAGTAAAAACCTGAGAAATCCGTCCGTTTTCGTCATTTGTTATCGAATCGATTTAAAGCCAGATCGCCACATTGGCCGCTCTTCTCTCTGAAACGGTTACATTTATGGTCTGCAAAGCTATGTCGCGTGCTGCGTTATGCGGAAACACTAAAAGCACCATAGTAGAACACAGAAGAAGCTTCTAAGTTGAAGTAATAGCCAGTAAGAAGTAGTACAATTCAAGTTTTAGTTGTCGATTATTCACTTTTTAGCCGGCTTTGGTGGCTTGGACATGACCTAGGACCTTACGATTTTGCATGAAAGGAGGACTAGTAGCCGCGTTGCACGGGAGAATGTGAAAAGTGTTCATATGTAGTAAAAACCTGAGAAATCCGTCCGTTTTCGTCATTTGTTATCGAATCGACTTAAAGCCCGATCGTCATATTGGATGCTTTTCTCTCTGAGACGGTTACATTTATCGTCTGCAAAGCTATGTCGCGTGCTGCGGTATGCGGAGACACTAAAAGCACCATATTAGAACACAGAAGAAGCTTATAAGTTGAAGCAATAGCAAGTAAGAAGTAGTACAATTCAAGTTATAGTTGTCGATTAATCACTTTTTAGCTGGCTTTGGTGGGTTGGACATGACCTAGGACCTTAAGATTTTGCATGAAAGGAAGACTAGCAGCCGCGTTGCACGGAGAATGTGAAAAGTGTTCATATGTAGTAACAACCTGAGAAATCCGTCCGTTTTCGTCATTTGTTATCGAATCGTCTTAAAGCCCGATCGTCATATTGGCCGCTTTTCTCTCTGAGACGGTTACATTAATCGTCTGCAAAGCTATGTCGCGTGCTGCGGTATGCGGAGACACTAAAAGGACCATAGTAGAACACAGAAGAAGCACTAAGTTGAAGTAATAGCCAGTAAGAAGTAGTACAATTCAAGTTTTAGTTATCGATTATTCACTTTTTAGCAGGCTTTGGTGGATTGGACATGAGGTGGAACCTTAAGATTTTACATGAAAGGAGGACTAGCAGCCGCGTTGCACGGGAGAATGTGAAAAGTGTTCATATGTAGTAAAAACCTGAGAAATCCGTCCGTTTTCGTCATTTGTTATCGAATCGATTTAAAGCCAGATCGTCACAATGGCTGCTCTTCTCTCTGAAACGGTTACATTTATCGTCTGCAAAGCTATGTCGCGTGCTGCGGTATACGGAAACACTAAAAGCACCACAGTAGAACTCAGAATAAGTTTCTAAGTTGAAGTAATAGCCAGTAAGAAGTAGTACAATTCAGGTTTTAATTATAGATTATTCACATTTTAGCCGACTTTGGTGGCTTGGATATGACCTAGGACCTTAAGGATTTGCATGAAAGGAGGACTAGCAGCCGCGTTGCACGGGAGAATGTGAAAAGTGTTCATATGTAGTAAAAACCTGAGAAATCAGTCCGTTTTCGTCATTTGTTATCGTATCGACTTAAAGCCAGATCGTCACATTGGCCGCTTTTCTCTCTGAGACGGTTACATTTATCGTCAGCAAAGCTATGTCGCGTGCTGCGGTATGCGGAGACACTAAAAGCACCATATTAGAACACAGAAGAAGCTTCTATGTTGAAGTAATAGCCAGTAAGAAGTAGTACAGTTCAAGTTTTAGTTGTCGATTATTCACTTTTTAGCCGGCTTTGGTGGCTTGGACATGACCTAGGACCTTAAGATTTTGCATGAATGGAGGACTAGCTGCCGCGTTGCATGGGAGAATGTGAAAAGTGTTCATATGTAGTAAAAACCTGAGAAATCTGTCCATTTTCGTCATTTGTTATCGAATCGACTTAAAGCCAGATTGTCACATTGGCAGCTTTTCTCTCTGAGACGGTTACATTTTTCGTCTGCAAAGCTATGTCGCGTGCTGCGGTATGCGGAGACACTTAAAGCATCATAGTAGAACACAGAAGGAGCTTTTAAGTTGAAGTAATAGCCAGTAAGAAGTAGTAAAATTCAAGTTTTAGTTGTCGAATATTCACTTATTAGCCGGCTTTGGTGGCTTGGACATGACCTAGGACCTTAAGATTTTGCATGAAAGGAGGACTAGCAGCCGCGTTGCACGGGAGAATGTGAAAAGTGTTCATATGTAGTAAAAACCTGAGTAATCCTTGGGTTTTCATCATAATGTTATCGTATCGACTTAAAGTCAGATAGTCACATAGGCCGCTTTTCTCTCTGATACGGTTACTTTTATCGCCTGCAAAGCTATGTCGCGTGCTGCGGTATGCAGAGACACTAAAAGCACCATATTAGAACACAGAAGAAGCTTCTAAGTTGAAGTAATAACCAGTAAGAAGTAGTACTATTTAAGTTTTAGTTGTCGATTAATCACTTTTTAACCGGCTTTGGTGGCTTGGACATGTCCTAGGACCTCATACTTTTGCAGGAAAGGAAGACTAGCAGCCGCGTTGCACGGGAGAATGTGAAAAGTGTTCATATGTAGTAAAAACCTGAGAAATCCGTCCGTTTTCGTCATTTGTTATCGAATCGATTTAAAGCCAGATCGTCACATTGGCCGCTCTTCTCTCTGAAACGGTTACATTTATCGTCTGCAAAGCTATGTCGCGTGCTGCGGTATGCGGAGACACTAAAAGCACCATATTAGAACACAGAAGAAGCTTATAAGTTGAAGTAATAGCAAGTAAGAAGTACTACAATTCAAGTTGTAGTTGTCGATTAATCACTTTTTAGCTGGCTTTGGAGGGTTGGACATGACCTAGGACCTTAAGATTTTGCATGAAAGGAAGACTAGCGCCGCGTTGCACGGGACAATGTGAAAAGTGTTCATATGTAGTAAAAACCTGAGAAATCCGTCCGTTTTCGTCATTTGTTATCGAATCGATTTAAAGCCAGAACGTCACATTGGCCGCTCTTATCTCTGAACGGTTACATTTATCGTCTGCAAAGCTATGTCGCGTGCTGCGGTATGCGGAAACACTAAAAGCACCATATTAGAACACATAAGAAGCTTATAAGTTGAAGTAATAGCTAGTAAAAAGTTGTACAATTGAAGTTTAGTTGTCGATTAATCACTTTTTAGCCGGCTTTGGTGGCTTGGACATGACCTAGGACCTTAAGATTTTGCATGAATGGAAGACTAGCTGCCGCGTTGCATGGGAGAATGTGAAAAGTGTTCATATGTAGTAAAAACCTGAGAAATCTGTCCATTTTCGTCATTTGTTATCGAATCGACTTAAAGCCAGATCGTCACATTGGCCGCTTTTCTCTCTGAGACGGTTACATTTTTCGTCTGCAAAGCTATGTCGCGTGCTGCGGTATGCGGAAACACTAAAAGCATCATAGTAGAACACAGAAGGAGCTTCTAAGTTGAAGTAATAGCCAGTAAGAAGTAGTACAATTCAAGTTTTAGTTGTCGATTATTCACTTCTTAGCCGGCTTTGGTGGCTTGGACATGACCTAGGACCTTAAGATTTTGCATGAAAGGAGGACTAGCAGCCGCGTTGCACGGGAGAATGTGAAAAGTGTTCATATGTAGTAAAAACCTGAGAAATCCGTCCGTTTTCGTCATTTGTTATCGAATCGACTTAAAGCCAGATCGTCATATTGGCGCTTTTCTCTCTGAGACGGTTACATTAATCGTCTGCAAAGCTATGTCGCGTGCTGCGGTATGCGGAGACACTAAAAGCACCATAGTAGAACACAGAAGAAGGTTCTAAGTTGAAGTAATAGCCAGTAAGAAGTAGTACAATTCAAGTTTTAGTTATCGATTATTCACTTTTTAGCCGGCTTTGGTGGCTTGGACATGAGGTGGAACCTTAAGATTTTACATGAAAGGAGGACTAGCAGCCGCGTTGCACGGGAGAATGTGAAAAGTGTTCATATGTAGTAAAAACCTGAGAAATCCGTGGGTTTTCGTCATTTGCTTTCGTATCGACTTAAAGCCAGAAAGTCACATTGGCCGCTTTTCTCTCTGAGACGATTTATCGTCTGCAAAGCTATGTCGCGTGCTGCGGTATACGGAGACACTAAAAGCACCATATTAGAACACAGAAGAAGCTTCTAAGTTGAAGTAATAGCCAGTAAGAAGTAGTACTATTTAAGTTTTAGTTGTCGATTAATCACTTTTTAACCGGCTTTGCTGGCTTGGACATGTCCTAGGACATTAGGATTTTGCATGAAAGGAAGTCTAGCAGCCGCGTTGCACGGGAGAATGTGAAAAGTGTTCATATGTAGTAAAAACCTGAGAAATCCGTCCGTTTTCGTCATTTGTTGTGGAATCGATTTAAAGCCAGATCGTCACATTGGCCGCTCTTCTCTCTGAAACGGTTACATTTATCGTCTGCAAAGCTATGTCGCGTGCTGCGGTATGCGGAGACACTAAAAGCACCATAGTAGAACAGAGAAGAAGCTTCTAAGTTGAAGTAATAGCCAGTAAGAAGTAGTACAATTCAAGTTTTACTTATCGATTATTCACTTTTTAGCCGGCTTTGGTGGCTTGGACATGAGGTGGAACCTTAAGATTTTACATGAAAGGAGGACTAGCAGCCGCGTTGCACGGGAGAATGTGAAAAGTATTCATATGTAGTAAAAACCTGAGAAATCCGTGGGTTTTCGTCATTTGTTATTGTATCGACATAAAGCCAGATCGTCACATTGGCCGGTTTTCTCTCTGAGACGATTTATCGTCTGCAAAGCTATGTCGCGTGCTGCGGTATGCGGAGACACTAAAAGCACCATATTAGAACACAGAAGAAGCTTCTAAGTTGAAGTAATAGCCAGTAAGAGGTAGTACTATTTAATTTTTAGTTGTCGATTATCAACTTTTTAGCCGGCTTTGGTGGCTTGGACATGACCTAGGACCTTAAGATTTTGCATGAAAGGAAGACTAGCAGCCGCGTTGCACGGGAGAATGTGAAAAGTGTTCATATGTAGTAAAAACCTGAGAAATCCGTCCGTTTTCGTCATTTGTTATCGAATCGGCTTAAAGCCAGATCGTCACATTTGCCGCTATTCTCTCTGGAACGGTTGTACTTATCGTCTGCAAAGCTATGTCGAGTGCTGCGGTATGCGGAGACACTAAAAGCACCATAGTAAAACACAGATGAAGCTTCCAAGTTGATGTAATAGTCAGTATGAAGTAGTACAATTCAAGTTTTTGTTATCGATTATTGACTTTTTCTCTTCTTTGGTGCCTTGGACATGAGGTAGGACCTTAAGATTCTGCATGAAAGGAGGATTAGTAGCCGAGTTGCACAGGAGAATGTGAAAAGTGTTCATATGTAGTACAAACCTGAGAAATCCGTCCGTTTTCGTCATTAGTTATCAAATCAACTTAAAGCCAGATCGTCACATTGGCCACTCTTCTCTCTGAAACGGTTTTACTTATCGTCTGCAAAGCTATGTCGCGTGCTGCGGTATGCGGAGACACTAAAAGCACAATAGTAGAACACAGATGAAGCTTCTAAGATGATGTAATAGTCAGTAAGAAGTAGTACAATTCAAGTTTTAGTTGTCGATTATTCACTTTTTAGCCGGCTTTGGTGGCTTGGACATGACCTAGGACCTTAAGATTTTGCATCAAAGGAAGACTAGCAGCCGCGTTGCACGGGAGAATGTGAAAAGTGTTCATATGTAGTAAAAACCTGAGAAATCCGTACGTTTTCGTCATTTGTAATCGAAATGACTTAAAGCCAGATCGTCACATTTGCCGCTCTTCTCTCTGAAACGGTTGTACTTATCGTCTGCAAAGCTATGTCGCGTGCTGCGGTATGCGGAGACACTAAAAGCACCATAGTAGAACACAGATGAAGCTTCTAAGTTGATATAATAGTTAGTATGAAATAGTATAATTCAAGTTCTGTTATCGATTGTTGACTTTTTATCCATCTTTGGTGCCTTGGACATGAGCTAGAAACTAAAGATTTTGCATGAAAGGAGGACTAGCAGCCGCGTTGCATGGGACAATATGAAAAGTGATCATATGTAGTAAAAACCTGAGAAATCCGTCCGTTTTCGTCATTTGTTATCGAATCGACATAAACCCAGATCGTCACATTGGCCGCTCTTCTCTCTGAAACGGTTGTACTTATCGTCCGCAAAGCTATGTCGCGTGCTGCGGTATGCGGAGACACTAAAAGCACCATAGTAGAACACAGATGAAGCTTCTAATTTGAAGTAATAGCCATTAAGAAGTAGTACAATTCAAGTTTTAGGTATCGATTATTGATTTTTTAGCTGGCTTTTGTGCCTTGGACATGAGCTAGGACCTTAAGATTCTGCATGAAAGGAGGACTAGCAGCCGAGTTGCACGGGAGAATGAGAAAAGTGTTCATATGTAGTAAACACCTGAGAAATCTGTCCGTTTTCGTAATTTGTTATCGAATCGACTTAAAGCCAGATCGTCACATTCGCCGCTCTTCTCCTGAAACGGTTGTACTTATCGTCCGCAAAGCTATGTCGCGTGCTGCGATATGCGGAGACACTAAAAGCACCATAGTAGAACACAGATGAAGCTTCTAAGTTGATGTAATAGCCATTAAGTAGTAGTACAATTCAAGTTTTAGGTATCGATTATTGACTTTTTAGCTGGCTTTGGTGCCTTGGACATGAGCTAGGAACTTAAGTTTCTTCATGAAAGGAGGACTAGCAGCCGAGTTGCACGGGAGAATGTGAAGAGTGTTGATATGTAGTAAAAACCTGAGAAATCCGTCCGTTTTCGTCATTTGTTATAGAATCGACTTAAAGCCAGATCGTCACATTTGCCGCTCTTCTCTCTGAAACGGTTGTACTTATCGTCTGCAAAGCTATGTCGCGTGCTGCGGTATGCGGAGACACTAAAAGCACCATAGTAAAACACAGATGAAGCTTCTAAGTTGATGTAATAGTCAGATTGAAGTAGTATAATTCAAGTTATGTTATCGATTATTGACTTTTTACACATCTTTGGTGCCTTGGACACGAGGTAGAAACTAAAGATTTTGCATGAAAGGAGGACTAGCAGCCGCGTTGCATGGGACAATGTGAAAAGTGATCATATGTAGTAAAAACCTGAGAAATCCGTCCGTTTTCGTCATTTGTTTTCGAATCGACTTAAAGCCAGATCGTCACATTGGCCGCTCTTCTCTCTGAAACGGTTGTACTTATCATCTGCAAAAGTATGTCGCGTGCTGCGGTATGGGGAGACACTAAAAGCACCATAGTAGAACACAGATGAAGTTCTAAGTTGATGTAATAGCCAGTAAGAAGTAGTACAATTCAAGTTTTAGGTATCGATTATTGACTTTTTACCCTTCTTTGGTGCCTTGGACATGAGCTAGGAACTTAAGATTGTGCATGAAAGGAGGACTAGCAGCCGAGTTGCACAGGAGAATGTGAAAAGTGTTCATACGTAGTAAAAACCTGAGAAATCCGTCCGTTTTCGTCATTTCTTATCGAATCGACTTAAAGCCAGATCGTCACATTGGCCGCTCTTCTCTCTGAAACGGTTGTACTTATAGTCCGCAAAGCTATGTTGCGTGCTGCGGTATGCGGAGACAGTAAAAGCACCATAGTAGAACACAGATGAAGCTTCTAATTTGAAGTAATAGCCATTAAGAAGTAGTACAATTCAAGTTTTAGGTATCGATTATTGACTTTTTAGCTGGCTTTGGTGCCTTGGACATGAGCTAGGACCTTCACATTCTGCATGAAAGGAGGACTAGCAGCCGAGTTGCACGGGAGCATGTGAAAAGTGTTCATATGTAGTAAAAACCTGAGAAATCCGTCCGATTTCGTCATTTGTTATCGAATCGACTTAAAGCCAGATCGTCACATTGGCCGCTCTTCTCTCTGAAACGGTTTTACTTATCGTCTGCAAAGCTATGACGCGTGCTGCGGTATGCGGAGACACTAAAAGCACCATAGTAGAACACAGATGAAGCTTCTAAGTTGATGTAATAGTCAGTATGAAGTAGTACAATTCAAGTTTTAGTTATCGATTATTGACTTTTTCCCTTCTTTGGTGCCTTGGACATGAGCTAGGACCTTAAGATTCTGCATGAAAGGAGGATTAGTAGCCGAGTTGCACAGGAGAATGTGAAAAGTGTTCATATGTAATAAAAACCTGAGAAATCCGTCCGTTTTCGTCATTTGTTATCGAATCGACTTAAATCCAGATCGTCACATTGGCCGCTCTTCTTTCTGAAACGGTTGTCCTTATCGTCCGCAAGGCTATGTCGCGTGCTGCGGTATGCGGAGACACTAAAAGCACCATAGTAGAACACAGATGAAGCTTCTAAGTTGATGTAATAGCCAGTAAGAAGTAGTAAAATTGAAGTTTTAGCTATCGATTATTGACTTTTTACCCTTTTTTGGTGCCTTGGACATGAGCTAGGACCTTAAGATTCTGCATGAACGGAGGACTAGCAGCCGCGCTGCACGGGAGAATGTGAAAAGTGTTCATGTGTAGTAAAAACCTGAGAAATCCGTCCGTGTTCGTCATTTGATATCGAATCGACTTAAAGCCCGATCGTCTATTTGGCTACTGTTCTGTCTGAAACGGTTACATTTATTGTCTGCAAACCTAAGTCGCGTGCTGCGGTATGCGGAGACACTAAACGCACCATAGCAGAACACAGATGAAGCATCTAAGTTCATGTAATAGCTAGTAAAAAATAGTACAATTCAAGTTTTAGGTATGGATTATTGACTTTTTAGCTGGCTTTGGTGCCTTGGACATGAGCTAGGAACTTAAGATTCTTCATGAAAGGAGGACTAGCAGCCGTGTTTCACGGGAGAATGTGAAAAGTGTTCATATGTAGTAAAAACCTGAGAAATCCGTCGGTTTTCGTCATTTGTTATCGAATCGACTTAAAGCCAGATCGTGACATTGGCCGCTCTTCTCTCAGAAACGGTTGTACTTATCGTCCGCAAAGCTATGTCGCGTGCTGCGTTATGCGGAGACACTAAAAGCACCATAGTAGAACACAGATGAAGTTTCTAAGTTGATGTAATAGCCAGTAAGAAGTAGTAAAATTCAAGTTTCAGGTATCGATTATTGACCTTTTAGCTGGCTTTGGTGCCTTAGACATGAGCTAGGAACTTAAGATTTTGCATGGAAGGAGGACTAGCAGCTGCGTTGCACGGGAGAATGTGAAAAGTGTTCATATGTAGTAAATACCTGAGAAATCCGTCAGTTTTCGTCATTTGTTATCGAACCGACTTAAAGCCAGATCGTCACATTGGCCGCTTTTCTCTCTGAAACGGTTGTACTTATCGTCTGCAAAGCTATGTCGCGTGGCCTCGGTATGCGGAGACACTGAAAGCACCATAGTAGAACACAGAAGAAGCTTCTATGTTGATGTAATAGCCAGTAAGAAGTAGTACAATTCAAGTTTTAGTTGTCGATTATTCACTTTTTAGCCGACTTTGGTGGCTTGGACACGACCTAGGACCTTACGATTTTGCATGAAAAGGGGACTAGCAGCCGCGTTGCACGGGAAAATGTGAAAAGTGTTCATATGTAGTAAAAACCTGAGAAATCCGTCCGTTTTCGTCATTTGTTATCGAATCGACTTAAAGCCAGATCATCACATTGGCCGCTCTTCTCTCTGAGACGGTTACATTTATCGTCTGCAAGGCTATGTCGCGTGCTGCGGTATGCGAAAACACTATAAGCACCATAGTAGAACACAGAAGAAGCTTCTAAGTTGATGTAATAGCCAGTAAGAAGTAGTACAATTCAAGTTTCAGTTGTCGATTATTCACTTTTTAGCCGGCTATGGTGGCTTGGACATGACCTAGGACCTTAAGATTTTGCATGAAATGAGGACTAGCATCCGCGTTGCACGGGAGAATGTGAAAAGTGTTCATATGTAGTAAGAACCTTAGAAATCCGTCCGTTTTCGTCATTTGTTATCAAATCGACTTAAAGCCAGATCGTCACATTGGAAGCTCTTCTGTCTGAAACGGTTACATTTATCGTCTGCAAAGCTATGTCGCGTGCTGCGGTATGCTGAGACACTAAAAGCACCATAGTAGAAGACAGATGAAGCTTCTAAGTTGATGTAATAGCCAGTAAGAAGTAGTACAATTCAAGTTTCAGTTGTCGATTATTCACTTTTTAGCCGGCTTTGGTGGCTTGGACATGACCTAGGACATTAAGATTTTGCATGAAAGGAGGACTAGCAGCCGCGTTGTACGGGAGAATGTAAAAAGTATTCATATGTAGTAAACACCTGAGAAATCCGTCCGTTTTCGTCATTTGATATCGAAACGACTTAAAGCCAGATCGTCACATTGGCCGCACTTCTGTCTGAAACGGTTACATTTATCGTCTGCAACGCTATGTCGCGTGCTGCGGTATGCGAAGACACTATAAGCACCATAGTAGAACACAGAAGAAGCTTCTATGTTGATGTAATAGCCAGTAAGAAGTAGTACAATTCAAGTTTTAGTTGGCGATTATTCACTTTTTAGCCGACTTTGGTGGCTTGGACATGACCTAGGACCTTACGATTTTGCATGAAAAGAGGACTAGCAGCCGCGTTGCACGGGAGAATGTGAAAAGTGTTCATATGTAGTAAAAACCTGAGAAATCCGTCCGTTTTCGTCATTTGTTATCGAATCGACTTAAAGCCAGATCATCACATTGGCCGCTTTTCTCTCTAAGACGGTTACATTTATCGTCTGCAAAGATATGCTGCGGTATGCGAAGACACTAAAAGCACCATAGCAGAACACAGAAGAAGCTTCTAAGTTGAAGTAATAGCCAGTAAGAAGTAGTACAATTCAAGTTTTAATTGTCGATTATTCACTTTTTAGCCGACTTTGGTGGCTTGGACATGACCTAGGACCTTACGATTTTGCATGAAAAGAGGACTAACAATAGCGTTGCACTGGAGAATGTGAAAAGCGTTCATATGTAGTAAAAACCTGAGAAATCCGTCTGTTTTCGTCATTTGTTATCGAATCGACTTAAAGCCAGATCATCACATTGGCCGCTTTTCTCTCTGAGACGGTTACATTTATCGTCTGCAAAGCTATGTCGCGTGCTGCGGTATGCGAAGACACTATAAGCACCATAGTAGAACACAGAAGAAGCTTCTAAGTTGAAGTAATAGCCAGTAAGAAGTAGTACAATTCTACTTTTAGTTGTCGATTATTCACATTTTAGCCGCCTTCGGTGGCTTGGACATGACCTAGGACCTTAAGATTTTGCATGAAAGGAGGACTAGCAGCCGCGTTGCACGGGAGAATGTGACAAGAGTTCATATGTAGTAAAAACCTGAGAAAGCCGTCCGGTATCGTCATTTGTCATCGAATAGACTTAAAACCAGATTGTCACATTGGCCGCTCTTCTCTCTGAAACAGTTACATTTATCGTCTGCAAAGCTATTTCGCGTGCTGCGGTCTGCGGAGAGACTAAAAGCACCATAGTATAACACAGAAGAAGCTTCTAAGTTGAAGTAATAGCCAGTAAGAAGTAGTACAATTCAAGTTTCAGTTGTCGATTATTCACTTTTTAGCCGGCTTTGGTGGCTTGGACATGACCTAGGACCTTAAGATTTTGCATGAAATGAGGACTAGCAGCCGCGTTGCACGGGAGAATGTGAAAAGTGTTCATATGTAGTAAGAACCTTAGAAATCCGTCCGTTTTCGTCTTTTGTTATCAAATCGACTTAAAGCCAGATCGTCACATTGGAAGCTCTTCAGTCTGAAACGGTTACATTTATCGTCTGCAAAGCTATGTCGCGTGCTGCGGTATGCGGAGACACTAAAAGCACCATAGTAGAAGACAGATGAAGCTTCTATGTTGATGTAATAGCCAGTAAGAAGTAGTACAATTCAAGTTTTAGTTATCAATTATTGACTTTTCAGCTGGTTTTGGTGCTTGGACATGGGCTAGGACCTTAACATTTTGCATGGAAGGAGGAATAGCAGCCGCGTTGTACGGGAGAATGTAAAAAGTGTTCATATGTAGTAAACACCTGAGAAATCCGTCCGTTTTCGTCATTTGATATCGAAATGACTTAAAGCCAGATCGTCACATTGGCCGCACTTCTGTCTGAGACGGTTACATTTATCGTCTGCAAAGCTATGTCGCGTGCTGCGGTATGCGAAGACGCTATAAGCACCATAGTAGATCACAGAAGAAGCTTCTAAGTTGAAGTAATAGCCAGTAAGAAGTAGTACAATTCTACTTTTAGTTGTCGATTATTCACATTTTAGCCGCCTTTGGTGGCTTGGACATGACCTAGGACCTTAAGATTTTGCATGAAAGGAGGACTAGCAGCCGCGTTGCACGGGAGAATGTGAAAAGTGTTCATATGTAGTAAAAACCTGAGAAAGCCGTCCGGTATCGTCATTTGTCATCGAATCGACTTAAAGCCAGATTGTCACATTGGCCGCTCTTCTCTCTGAAACAGTTACATTTATCGTCTGCAAAGCTATTTCGCGTGCTGCGGTCTGCGGAGAGACTAAAAGCACCATAGTAGAACACAGAATAAGCTTCTAAGTTGAAGTAATAGCCAGTAAGAAGTAGTACAATTCAAGTTTCAGTTGTCGATTATTCACTTTTTAGCCGGCTTTGGTGGCTTGGACATGACCTAGGACCTTAAGATTTTGCATGAAATGAGGACTAGCAGCCGCGTTGCACGGGAGACTGTGAAACGTGTTCATATGTAGTAAGAACCTTAGAAATCCGTCCGTTTTCGTCTTTTGTTATCAAATCGACTTAAAGCCAGATCGTCACATTGGAAGCTCTTCAATCTGAAACGGTTACATTTATCGTCTGCAAAGCTATGTCACGTGCTGCGGTATGCGGAGACACTAAAAGCACCATAGTAGAAGACAGATGAAGCTTCTATGTTGATGTAATAGCCAGTAAGAAGTAGTACAATTCAAGTTTTAGTTATCAATTATTGACTTTTCAGCTGGTTTTGGTGCTTGGACATGGGCTAGGACCTTAACATTTTGCATGGAAGGAGGAATAGCAGCCGCGTTGTACGGGAGAATGTAAAAAGTGTTCATATGTAGTAAACACCTGAGAAATCCGTCCGTTTTCGTCATTTGATATCGAAATGACTTAAAGCCAGATCGTCACATTGGCCGCACTTCTGTCTGAAACGGTTACATTTATCGTCTGCAAAGCTATGTCGCGTGCTGCGGTATGCGGAGACACTAAAAGCTCCATAGTAGAAGACAGATGAAGCTTCTAAGTTGATGTAATAGCCAGTAAGAAGTAGTACAATTCAAGTTTTAGTTATCAATTATTGACTTTTCAGCTGGTTTTGGTGCCTTGGACATGAGCTAGGACCTTAACATTTTGCATGAAAGGAGGACTAGCAGCCGCGTTGCACGGGAGAATGTGAAAAGTGTTCATATGTAGTAAAAACCTGAGAAAGCCGTCCGGTATCGTCATTTGTCATCGAATCGACTTAAAGCCAGATTGTCACATTGGCCGCTCTTCTCTCTGAAACAGTTACATTTATCGTCTGCAAAGCTATTTCGCGTGCTGCGGTCTGCGGAGAGACTAAAAGCACCATAGTAGAACACAGAATAAGCTTCTAAGTTGAAGTAATAGCCAGTAAGAAGTAGTACAATTCAAGTTTCAGTTGTCGATTATTCACTTTTTAGCCGGCTTTGGTGGCTTGGACATGACCTAGGACCTTAAGATTTTGCATGAAATGAGGACTAGCAGCCGCGTTGCACGGGAGACTGTGAAACGTGTTCATATGTAGTAAGAACCTTAGAAATCCGTCCGTTTTCGTCTTTTGTTATCAAATCGACTTAAAGCCAGATTATCACATTGGCCGCTTTTCTCTCTAAGACGGTTACATTTATCGTCTGCAAAGCTATGTCGCGTGCTGCGGTATGCGAAGACACAATAAGCACCAGAGTAGAACACAGAAGAAGCTTCTAAGTTGAAGTAATAGCCAGTAAGAAGTAGTACAATTCTACTTTTAGTTGTCGATTATTCACATTTTAGCCGCCTTTGGTGGCTTGGACATGACCTAGGACCATAAGATTTTGCATGAAAGGAGGACTAGCAGCCGCGTTGCACGGGAGAATGTGAAAAGTGTTCATATGTAGTAAAAACCTGAGAAAGCCGTCCGGTATCGTCATTTGTCATCGAATCGACTTAAAGCCAGATGTCACATTGGCCGTTCTTCTCTCTGAAACAGTTACATTTATCGTCTGCAAAGCTATTTCGCGTGCTGCGGTCTGCGGAGAGACTAAAAGCACCATAGTAGAACACAGAATAAGCTTCTAAGTTGAAGTAATAGCCAGTAAGACGTAGTACAATTCAAGTTTCAGTTGTCGATTATTCACTTTTTAGCCGGCTTTGGTGGCTTGGACATGACCTAGGACCTTACGATTTTGCATGAAAAGAGGACTAACAATAGCGTTGTACTGGAGAATGTGAAAAGAGTTCATATGTAGTAAAAACCTGAGAAATCCGTCTGTTTTCGTCATTTGTTACCGAATCGACTTAAAGCCAGATCATCACATTGGCCGCTTTTCTCTCTGAGACGGTTACATTTATCGTCTGCAAAGCTATGTCGCGTGCTGCGGTATGCGAAGACACTATAAGCACCATAGTGGAACACAGAAGAAGCTTCTAAGTTGATGTAATAGCCAGTAAGAAGTAGTACAATTCAAGTTTTAGTTGTCGATTATTCACTTTTTAGCCGCCTTTGGTGGCTTGGACATGACCTAGGACCTTAAGATTTTGCATGTAAGGAGGACTAGCAGCCGTGTTGCACGGGAGAATGTGAAAAGTGTTCATATTTAGAAAAACCTGAGAAATCCGTCCGATTTCGTCATTTGTTATCGAATCGGCTTAAAGCCAGATCGTCACATTGGCCGCTCTTCTCTCTGAAACGGTTACATTTATCGTCAGCAAAGCTATGTCGCGTGCTGCGGTATGCGGAAACACTAAAATCACCATAGTAGAACACAGAAGAAGCTTCTAAGTTGAAGTAATAGCCAGTAAGAAGTAGTACAATTCAAGTTTTAGGTATCGATTTTTGACTTTTTACCCTTTTTTGGTGTCTTGGACATGAGCTAGGAACTTAAGATATTGCATGGAAGGAGGACTAGCAGCTGTGTTGCACGTGATTATGTGAAAAGTGTTCATATGTAGTAAAAACCTGAGAAATCCGTCCGTTTTCGTCATTTGTTATCGAATCGACTTAAAGCCAGATCGTCACATTGGCCGCTTTTCTCTCTGAGACGGTTGTACTTATCGTCTGCAAAGCTATGTCGCGTGCTGCGGTATCCGCAGACACTAAAAGCTCCATAGTAGAACACAGATGAAACTTCTAAGTTGATGTAATAGCCAGTAAGAAGTAGTACAATTCAAGTTTTAGGTATCGATTATTGACTTTTTACCCTTTTTTGGTGCCTTGGACATAAGCTAGGAACTTAAGATTTTGCATGGAAGGAGGACTAGCAGCTGCGTTCCACGGGAGAATGTGAAAAGTGTTCATATGTAGTAAACACCTGAGAAATCCGTCCGTTTTCGTCATTTGTTATCGAATCGGCTTAAAGCCAGATCGTCACATTGACCGCTTTTCTCTCTGAGACGGTTGTACTTATCGTCTGCAAAGCTATGTCGCGTGCTGCGGTATCCGGAGACACTAAACGCTCCATAGTAGAACATAGATGAAACTTCTAAGTTGATGTAATAGGAAGTAAGAAGTAGTACAATTCAAGTTTTAGGTGTCGATTATTGACTTTTTACACTTTTTTGGTGCCTTGGACATGAGCTAGGAACTTAAGATTTTGCATGGAAGGAGGACTAGCAGCTGCGTTCCACGGGAGAATGTGAAAAGTGTTCATATGTAGTAAACACCTGAGAAAACCGTCCGTTTTCGTCATTTGTTATGGAAACGGTTTAAAGCCAGATCGTCACATTGGGCGCTCTTCTGTCTGAAACGGTTACATTTATCGTCTGCAAAGCTATGTCGCGTGCTGCGGTATGCGGAGACACTAAAAGCACCATAGTAGAAGACAGATGAAGCTTCTAAGTTTATGTAATGGCCAGTAAGAAGTAGTACGATTCAAGTTTTAGTTATCAATTATTGACTTTTTAGCTGGCTTTGGTGCCTTGGACATGAGCTAGGACCTTAAAATTTTGCATGAAAGGAGGAATAGCAGCCGCGTTGTACGGGAGAATGTGAAAAGTGTTCATATGTAGTAAAAACCTGAGAAATCCGTCCGTTTTCGTCATTTGTTATCGAATCGACTTAAAGTTAGATCGTCACATTGGCTGCTCTTTTCTCTGAAACTGTTACATTTGTCGTCTGCAAAGCTATGTCGCGTACTGCGGTATGCGGAGAGACTAAAAGCACCATAGTAGAACACAGAAGAAGGTTCTAAGTTGAAGTAATAGCCAGTAAGAAGTAGTACAATTCATATTTTAGTTATCAATTATTCACTTTTTAGCCGACTTTGGTGGCTTGGACATGACCTAGGACCTTAAGATTTTGCATGAAAGGAGGACTAGCAGCCGCGTTGCACGGGAGAATGTGAAAAGTGTTCATATGTAGTAAAAACCTGAGAAATCCGTCCGTTTTCGTCATTTGTTATCGAATCGGCTTCAAGCCAGATCGTCACATTGGCCGCTCTTCTCTCTGAATCGGTTACATTTATCGTCAGCAAAGCCATGTCGCGTGCTGCGGTATGCGGAAACACTAAAATCACCATAGTAGAACACAGAAGAAGCTTCTAAGTTGAAGTAATAGCCAGTAAGATGTAGTACAATTCTAGTTTTACGTATCGATTATTGACTTTTTACCCTTTTTTGGTGCCTTGGACATGAGCTAGGAACTTAAGATATTGCATGGAAAGAGGACTAGCAGCTGCATTGCACGGGAGAATGTGAAGTGTTCATATGTAGTAAACACCTGAGAAATCCGTCCGTTTTCGTCATTTGTTATCGAATCGACTTAAAGCCAGATCGTCACATTGGCCGCTTTTCTCTCTGAGACGGTTGTACTTATCGTCTGCAAAGCTATGTCGCCGTGCTGCGGTATCCGGAGACACTAAAAGCTCCATAGTACAACACAGATGAAACTTCTAAGTTGATGTAATAGCCAGTAAGAAGTAGTACAATTCAAGTTTTAGGTATCGATTATTGACTTTTTACCCTTTTTTTGGTGCCTTTGACATGAGCTAGGAACTTAAGATTTTGCATGGAAGGAGGACTAGCAGCTGCGTTCCACGGGAGAATGTAAAAAGTGTTCATATGTAGTAAACACCTGAGAAATCCGTCCGTTTTCGTCAGTTGTTATCGAATCGGCTTAAATCCAGAGCGTCACATTGGCCGCTCTTCTCTCTGAAACGGTTACATTTATCGACTGCAAAGCTATGTCGCGTGCTGCGGTATGCGGAAACACTAAAATCACCATAGTAGAACACAGAAGAAGCTTCTAAGTTGAAGTAATAGCCAGTAAGAAGTAGTACAATTCTACTTTTAGTTGTCGATTATTCACATTTTAGCCGACTTTGGTGGCTTGGACATGACCTAGGACCTTAAGATTTTGCATGAGAGGAGGACTAGCAGCCGCGTTGCACGGGAGAATGTTAGAAGTGTTCATATGTAGTAAAAACCTGAGAAAGCCGTCCGGTATCGTCCTTTGTCATCGAATCGACTAAAAGCCAGATTGTCACATTGACCGCTCTTCTCTCTGAAACAGTTACATTTATCGTCTGCAAAACTATTTCGCGTGCTGCGGTCTGCGGAGAGACTAAAAGCACCATAGTAGAACACAGAATAAGCTTCTAAGTTGAAGTAATAGCCTGTAAGAAGTAGTACAATTCTTATTTTAGTTGTCAATTATTCACTTTTTAGCCGACTTTGGTGGCTTGGACATGACCTAGGACAATAAGATTTTGCATGAAAGCAGGACTAGCAGAGACGTTGCACGGGAGAATGTGAAAAGTGTTCATATGTAGTAAAAACCTGAGAAATCCGTACGTTTTCGTCATTTGTTATCGAATCGACTTAAAGCCAGATCGTCACATTGGCCGCACTTCTCTCTGAAACGGTTACATTTATCGTCTGCAAAGCTATGTCCCGTGCTGCGGTGTGCGGAGAGAATAAAAGCACCATAGTAGAACACAGAAGTAGCTTCTAAGTTGAAGTAATAGCCAGTAAGAAGTAGTTCAATTCAAGTTTTAGCTGTCGATTATTCACTTTTTAGCCGGCTTTGGTGGCTTGGACATGACCTAGGACCTTAAGATTTTGCATGAAAGGAGGACTAGCAGCCGCGTTGCACGGGAGAATGTGAAAAGTGTTCATATGTAGTAAAAACCTGAGAAATTCGTCCGTTTTCGTCATTTGTTATCGAATCGACTTAAAGCCAGATCGTCACATTGGCCGCTCTTCTCTCTGAAACGGTTACATTTATCGTCTGCAAAGCTATGTCGCATGCTGCGGTATGCGGAAACACTAAAATCACCATAGTAGAACACAGAAGAAGCTTCTAAGTTGAAGTAAAAGCCAGTAAGAAGTAGTACAATTCAAGTTTTAGTTGTCGATTATTCACTTTTTAGCCGGCTTTGGTGGCTTGGACAAGAGGTGGAACCATAAGATTTTGCATGAAAGGAGGAGTAGCAGCCGCGTTGCACGAGAGAATGTGAAAAGGGTTCATATGTAGTATAAACGTGAGAATTCCGTCCGTTTTCGTCATTTCTTATCCAATCGAGTTAAAGGCAGATCGTCACATTGGCCGCTCTTCTCTATGAAATGGTTGTAAATTATCGTCTGCAAAGCTATATCGCGTGCTGCGGTATGCGGAGACATTAAAAGCACCATAGTTGATCAGAGATGAAGCTTCTAAGTTGAAGTAATAGCCAGTAAGAAGTAGTACAATTCAAGTTTTAGTTGTCGATTATTCACTTTTTAGCCGGCTTTGGTGGCTTGGACGTGACCTAGGACCTTAAGATTTTGCATGAAAGGAGGACTAGCAGCCGCGTTGCACGGGAGAATGTGAAAAGTGTTCATATGTAGTAAAAACCTGAGAAATCCGTCCGTTTTCGTCATTTGTTAACGAATCGACTTAAAGCCAGATCGTCACATTTTCCGCATTTCTCTGTGAGACGGTTATATTTATCGTCTGCAAAGCTATGTCGCGTGCTGCGGTATGCGGAGACACTAAAAGCACCATAGTAGAACACAGAAGAAGCTTATAAGTTGAAACAATAGCCAGTAAGAAGCAGTACAATTCAAGTTTTGGTTATCGATTATTGATTTTTAGCCGGCTTTGGTGCCTTGGACAAGAGGTGGAACCATAAGATTTTGCATGAAAGGAGGAGTAGCAGCCGCGTTGCACGAGAGAATGTGAAAAGGGTTCATATGTAGTATAAACGTGAGAATTCCGTCCGTTTTCGTCATTTCTTATCCAATCGAGTTAAAGGCAGATCGTCACATTGGCCGCTCTTCTCTATGAAATGGTTGTAAATTATCGTCTGCAAAGCTATATCGCGTGCTGCGGTATGCGGAGACATTAAAAGCACCATAGTTGATCAGAGATGAAGCTTCTAATTTGATGTAATAGCCAGTAAGTAGTAGTACAATTCAAGTTTTAGGTACCGATTATTGACTTTTTACCCTTTTTTGGTGCCTTGGACATGCGCTAGGAACTTATGATTTAGCATGGAAGGAGGACTAGCAGCTGCGTTGCACGGGAGAATGTGAAAAGTGTTCATATGTAGTAAGAACCTTAGAAATCCGTCCGTTTTCGTCATTTGTTATCGAATCGGCTTAAAGCCAGATCGTCACATTGGCCGCTCTTCTCTATGAAATGGTTGTAAATTATCGTCTGCAAAGCTATATCGCGTGCTGCGGTATGCGGAGACATTAAAAGCACCATAGTTGATCAGAGATGAAGCTTCTAAGTTGATGTAATAGCCAGTAAGTAGTAGTACAATTCAAGTTTTATGTACCGATTATTGACTTTTTACCCTTTTTTGGTGCCTTGGACATGCGCTAGGAACTTATGATTTAGCATGGAAGGAGGACTAGCAGCTGCGTTGCACGGGAGAATGTGAAAAGTGATCATATGTTGTAAGAACCTTAGAAATCCGTCCGTTTTCGTCATTTGTTATCAAATCGACTTAAAGCCAGATCGTCACATTGGGCGCTCTTCTGTTTGAAACGGTTACATTTATCGTCTGCAAAGCTATGTCGCGTGCTGCGGTATGCGGAGAGACTAAAAGCACCATAGTAGAACACAGAATAAGCTTTTAAGTTGAAGTAATAGCCAGTAAGAAGTAGTACAATTCAAGTTTCAGTTGTCGATTATTCACTTTTTAGCCGGCTTTGGTGGCTTGGACATGACCTAGGACCTTAAGATTTTGCATGAAATGAGGACTAGCAGCCGCGTTGCACGGGAGAATGTGAAACGTGTTCATATGTAGTAAGAACCTTAGAAATCCGTCCGTTTTCGTCTTTTGTTATGAAATCGACTTAAAGCCAGATCGTCACATTGGAAGCTCTTCTGTCTGAAACGGTTACATTTATCGTCTGCAAAGCTATGTCGCGTGCTGCGGTATGCGGAGACACTAAAAGCTCCATAGTAGAAGACAGATGAAGCTTCTAAGTTGATGTAATAGCCAGTAAGAAGTAGTACAATTCAAGTTTTAGTTATCAATTATTGACTTTTCAGCTGGTTTTGGTGCCTTGGACATGAGCTAGGACCTTAACATTTTGCATGAAAGGAGGACTAGCAGCCGCGTTGTACGGGAGAATGTAAAAAGTGTTCATATGTAGTAAACACCTGAGAAATCCGTCCGTTTTCGTCATTTGATATCGAAACGACTTAAAGCCAGATCGTCACATTGGCCGCACTTCTGTCTGAAACGGTTACATTTATCGTCTGCAAGGCTATTACGCGTGCTGCGGTATGCGAAGACACTATAAGCACCATAGTAGAACACAGAAGAAGCTTCTAAGTTGAAGTAATAGCCAGTAAGAAGTAGTACAATTCAAGTTTTAGTTGTCGATTATTCACTTTTTAGCCGACTTTGGTGGCTTGGACATGACCTAGGACCTTACGATTTTTCATGAAAAGAGGACTAACAATAGCGTTGTACTGGAGAATGTGAAAAGAGTTCATATGTAGTAAAAACCAGAGAAATCCGTCTGTTTTCGTCATTTGTTATCGAATCGACTTAAAGCCAGATCATCACATTGGCCGCTTTTCTCTCTAAGACGGTTACATTTATCGTCTGCAAAGCTATGTCGCGTGCTGCGGTATGCGAAGACACAATAAGCACCAGAGTAGAACACAGAAGAAGCTTCTAAGTTGAAGTAATAGCCAGTAAGAAGTAGTACAATTCTACTTTTAGTTGTCGATTATTCACATTTTAGCCGCCTTTGGTGGCTTGGACATGACCTAGGACCATAAGATTTTGCATGAAAGGAGGACTAGCAGCCGCGTTGCACGGGAGAAATTGAAAAGTGTTCATATGTAGTAAAAACCTGAGAAAGCCGTCCGGTATCGTCATTTGTCATCGAATCGACTTAAAGCCAGATGTCACATTGGCCGTTCTTCTCTCTGAAACAGTTACATTTATCGTCTGCAAAGCTATTTCGCGTGCTGCGGTCTGCGGAGAGACTAAAAGCACCATAGTAGAACACAGAATAAGCTTCTAAGTTGAAGTAATAGCCAGTAAGACGTAGTACAATTCAAGTTTCAGTTGTCGATTATTCACTTTTTAGCCGGCTTTGGTGGCTTGGACATGACCTAGGACCTTACGATTTTGCATGAAAAGAGGACTAACAATAGCGTTGTACTGGAGAATGTGAAAAGAGTTCATATGTAGTAAAAACCTGAGAAATCCGTCTGTTTTCGTCATTTGTTACCGAATCGACTTAAAGCCAGATCATCACATTGGCCGCTTTTCTCTCTGAGACGGTTACATTTATCGTCTGCAAAGCTATGTCGCGTGCTGCGGTATGCGAAGACACTATAAGCACCATAGTGGAACACAGAAGAAGCTTATAAGTTGAAGTAATAGCCAGTAAGAAGTAGTACAATTCAAGTTTTAGGTATCGATTATTGACTATTTAGCTTGCTTTGGTGAGTTGGACATGAGCTAGGACTTTAAGATTCTGCATGAAAATAGGACTAGCAGCCGAGTTGCAAGGGAGAATCATAAAAGTATTCATATGTAGTAAAAACCTGAGAAATCCGTACGTTTTCGTCATTTGTTATCGAATCGACCTAAAGCCAATTCGTCACATTGGCCGCACGTCTGTCTGAAACGATTACATTTATCGTCTGCAAAGCTATGTCGCGTGCTGCGGTATGCGGAGACACTAAAAGCACCATAGTAGAAGACAGATGAAGCTTCTAAGTTGATGTAATAGCCAGTAAGAAGTAGTACAATTCAAGTTTTAGTTGTCGATTATTGACTTTCTACCCTTTTTAGGTGCCTTGGACATAAGCTAGGAACTTAAGATTTTGCATGGAAGGAGGACTAGCAGCTGCGTTCCACGGGAGAATGTGAAAAGTGTTCATATGTAGTAAACACCTGAGAAATCCGTCCGTTTTCGTCATTTGTTATCGAATCGGCTTAAAGCCAGATCGTCACATTGACCGCTTTTCTCTCTGAGACGGTTGTACTTATCGTCTGCAAAGCTATGTCGCGTGCTGCGGTATCCGGAGACACTAAACGCTCCATAGTAGAACATAGATGAAACTTCTAAGTTGATGTAATAGGAAGTAAGAAGTAGTACAATTCAAGTTTTAGGTGTCGATTATTGACTTTTTACACTTTTTTGGTGCCTTGGACATGAGCTAGGAACTTAAGATTTTGCATGGAAGGAGGACTAGCAGCTGCGTTCCACGGGAGAATGTGAAAAGTGTTCATATGTAGTAAACACCTGAGAAATCCGTCCGTTTTCGTCATTTGTTATCGAATCGACGTAAAGCCAGATCGTCACATTGGCTGCTCTTTTCTCTGAAACTGTTACATTTATCGTCTGCAAAGCTATGTCGCGTACTGCGGTATGCGGAGAGACTAAAAGCACCATAGTAGAACACAGAAGAAGGTTCTAAGTTGAAGTAATAGCCAGTAAGAAGTAGTACAATTCATATTTTAGTTATCAATTATTCACTTTTTAGCCGACTTTGGTGGCTTGGACATGACCTAGGACCTTAAGATTTTGCATGAAAGGAGGACTAGCAGCCGCGTTGCACGGGAGAATGTGAAAAGTGTTCATATGTAGTAAAAACCTGAGAAATCCGTCCGTTTTCGTCATTTGTTATCGAATCGGCTTCAAGCCAGATCGTCACATTGGCCGCTCTTCTCTCTGAATCGATTACATTTATCGTCAGCAAAGCCATGTCGCGTGCTTCGGTATGCGGAAACACTAAAATCACCATAGTAGAACACAGAAGAAGCTTCTAAGTTGAAGTAATAGCCAGTAAGATGTAGTACAATTCTAGTTTTACGTATCGATTATTGACTTTTTACCCTTTTTTGGTGCCTTGGACATGAGCTAGGAACTTAAGATATTGCATGGAAAGAGGACTAGCAGCTGCATTGCACGGGAGAATGTGAAAAGTGTTCATATGTAGTAAAAACCTGAGAAATCCGTCCGTTTTCGTCATTTGTTATCGAATCGGCTTCAAGCCAGATCGTCACATTGGCCGCTCTTCTCTCTGAATCGGTTACATTTATCGTCAGCAAAGCCATGTCGCGTGCTGCGGTATGCGGAAACACTAAAATCACCATAGTAGAACACAGAAGAAGCTTCTAAGTTGAAGTAATAGCCAGTAAGATGTAGTACAATTCTACTTTTACGTATCGATTATTGACTTTTTACCCTTTTTTGGTGCCTTGGACATGAGCTAGGAACTTAAGATATTGCATGGAAAGAGGACTAGCAGCTGCATTGCACGGGAGAATGTGAAGTGTTCATATGTAGTAAACACCTGAGAAATCCGTCCGTTTTCGTCATTTGTTATCGAATCGACTTAAAGCCAGATCGTCACATTGGCCGCTTTTCTCTCTGAGACGGTTGTACTTATCGTCTGCAAAGCTATGTCGCCGTGCTGCGGTATCCGGAGACACTAAAAGCTCCATAGTACAACACAGATGAAACTTCTAAGTTGATGTAATAGCCAGTAAGAAGTAGTACAATTCAAGTTTTAGGTATCGATTATTGACTTTTTACCCTTTTTTTGGTGCCTTTGACATGAGCTAGGAACTTAAGATTTTGCATGGAAGGAGGACTAGCAGCTGCGTTCCACGGGAGAATGTAAAAAGTGTTCATATGTAGTAAACACCTGAGAAATCCGTCCGTTTTCGTCAGTTGTTATCGAATCGGCTTAAATCCAGAGCGTCACATTGGCCGCTCTTCTCTCTGAAACGGTTACATTTATCGACTGCAAAGCTATGTCGCGTGCTGCGGTATGCGGAAACACTAAAATCACCATAGTAGAACACAGAAGAAGCTTCTAAGTTGAAGTAATAGCCAGTAAGAAGTAGTACAATTCTACTTTTAGTTGTCGATTATTCACATTTTAGCCGACTTTGGTGGCTTGGACATGACCTAGGACCTTAAGATTTTGCATGAGAGGAGGACTAGCAGCCGCGTTGCACGGGAGAATGTTAGAAGTGTTCATATGTAGTAAAAACCTGAGAAAGCCGTCCGGTATCGTCCTTTGTCATCGAATCGACTTAAAGCCAGATTGTCACATTGGCCGCTCTTCTCTCTGAAACAGTTACATTTATCGTCTGCAAAACTATTTCGCGTGCTGCGGTCTGCGGAGAGACTAAAAGCACCATAGTAGAACACAGAATAAGCTTCTAAGTTGAAGTAATAGCCAGTAAGAAGTAGTACAATTCAAGTTTCAGTTGTCGATTATTCACTTTTTAGCCGGTTTTGGTGGCTTGGACATGGCCTAGGACCTTAAGATTTTGCATGAAATGAGGACTAGCAGCCGCGTTGCACGGGAGAATGTGAAAAGTGTTCATATGTAGTAAGAACCTTAGAAATCCGTCCGTTTTCGTCTTTTGTTATCAAATCGACTTAAAGCCAGATCATCACATTGGAAGCTCTTCTGTCTGAAACGGTTACATTTGTCGTCTGCAAAGCTATGTCGCGTGCTGCGGTATGCGGAGACACTAAAAGCACCATAGTAGAAGACAGATGAAGCTTCTAAGTTGATGTAATAGCCAGTAAGAAGTAGTACAATTCAAGTTTTAGTTATCAATTATTGACTTTTCAGCTGGTTTTAGTGCCTTGGACATGAGCTAGGACCTTAACATTTTGCATGAAAGGAGGACTAGCAGCCGCGTTGTACGGGAGAATGTAAAAAGTGTTCATATGTAGTAAACACCTGTGAAATCCGTCCGTTTTCGTCATTTTATATCGAAACGACTTAAAGCCAGATCGTCACATTGGCCGCTCTTCTCTCTGAAACGGTTACATTTATCGTCTGCAAAGCTATGTCGCGTACTGCGGTATGCGGAGAGACTAAAAGCACCATAGTAGAACACAGAAGAAGCTTCTAAGTTCAAGTAATAGCCTGTAAGAAGTAGTACAATTCATATTTTAGTTGTCAATTATTCACTTTTTAGCCGACTTTGGTGGCTTGGACATGACCTAGGACAATAAGATTTTGCATGAAAGCAGGACTAGCAGAGACGTTGCACGGGAGAATGTGAAAAGTGTTCATATGTAGTAAAAACCTGAGAAATCCGTACGTTTTCGTCATTTGTTATCGAATCGACTTAAAGCCAGATCGTCACATTGGCCGCACTTCTCTCTGAAACGGTTACATTTATCGTCTGCAAAGCTATGTCCCGTGCTGCGGTGTGCGGAGAGAATAAAAGCACCATAGTAGAACACAGAAGTAGCTTCTAAGTTGAAGTAATAGCCAGTAAGAAGTAGTTCAATTCAAGTTTTAGCTGTCGATTATTCACTTTTTAGCCGGCTTTGGTGGCTTGGACATGACCTAGGACCTTAAGATTTTGCATGAAAGGAGGACTAGCAGCCGCGTTGCACGGGAGAATGTGAAAAGTGTTCATATGTAGTAAAAACCTGAGAAATTCGTCCGTTTTCGTCATTTGTTATCGAATCGACTTAAAGCCAGATCGTCACATTGGCCGCTCTTCTCTCTGAAACGGTTACATTTATCGTCTGCAAAGCTATGTCGCATGCTGCGGTATGCGGAAACACTAAAATCACCATAGTAGAACACAGAAGAAGCTTCTAAGTTGAAGTAAAAGCCAGTAAGAAGTAGTACAATTCAAGTTTTAGTTGTCGATTATTCACTTTTTAGCCGGCTTTGGTGGCTTGGACAAGAGGTGGAACCATAAGATTTTGCATGAAAGGAGGAGTAGCAGCCGCGTTGCACGAGAGAATGTGAAAAGGGTTCATATGTAGTATAAACGTGAGAATTCCGTCCGTTTTCGTCATTTCTTATCCAATCGAGTTAAAGGCAGATCGTCACATTGGCCGCTCTTCTCTATGAAATGGTTGTAAATTATCGTCTGCAAAGCTATATCGCGTGCTGCGGTATGCGGAGACATTAAAAGCACCATAGTTGATCAGAGATGAAGCTTCTAAGTTGAAGTAATAGCCAGTAAGAAGTAGTACAATTCAAGTTTTAGTTGTCGATTATTCACTTTTTAGCCGGCTTTGGTGGCTTGGACGTGACCTAGGACCTTAAGATTTTGCATGAAAGGAGGACTAGCAGCCGCGTTGCACGGGAGAATGTGAAAAGTGTTCATATGTAGTAAAAACCTGAGAAATCCGTCCGTTTTCGTCATTTGTTATCGAATCGACTTAAAGCCAGATCGTCACATTTTCCGCATTTCTCTGTGAGACGGTTATATTTATCGTCTGCAAAGCTATGTCGCGTGCTGCGGTATGCGGAGACACTAAAAGCACCATAGTAGAACACAGAAGAAGCTTATAAGTTGAAACAATAGCCAGTAAGAAGCAGTACAATTCAAGTTTTGGTTATCGATTATTGATTTTTAGCCGGCTTTGGTGCCTTGGACAAGAGGTGGAACCATAAGATTTTGCATGAAAGGAGGAGTAGCAGCCGCGTTGCACGAGAGAATGTGAAAAGGGTTCATATGTAGTATAAACGTGAGAATTCCGTCCGTTTTCGTCATTTCTTATCCAATCGAGTTAAAGGCAGATCGTCACATTGGCCGCTCTTCTCTATGAAATGGTTGTAAATTATCGTCTGCAAAGCTATATCGCGTGCTGCGGTATGCGGAGACATTAAAAGCACCATAGTTGATCAGAGATGAAGCTTCTAATTTGATGTAATAGCCAGTAAGTAGTAGTACAATTCAAGTTTTAGGTACCGATTATTGACTTTTTACCCTTTTTTGGTGCCTTGGACATGCGCTAGGAACTTATGATTTAGCATGGAAGGAGGACTAGCAGCTGCGTTGCACGGGAGAATGTGAAAAGTGTTCATATGTAGTAAGAACCTTAGAAATCCGTCCGTTTTCGTCATTTGTTATCGAATCGGCTTAAAGCCAGATCGTCACATTGGCCGCTCTTCTCTATGAAATGGTTGTAAATTATCGTCTGCAAAGCTATATCGCGTGCTGCGGTATGCGGAGACATTAAAAGCACCATAGTTGATCAGAGATGAAGCTTCTAAGTTGATGTAATAGCCAGTAAGTAGTAGTACAATTCAAGTTTTATGTACCGATTATTGACTTTTTACCCTTTTTTGGTGCCTTGGACATGCGCTAGGAACTTATGATTTAGCATGGAAGGAGGACTAGCAGCTGCGTTGCACGGGAGAATGTGAAAAGTGATCATATGTTGTAAGAACCTTAGAAATCCGTCCGTTTTCGTCATTTGTTATCAAATCGACTTAAAGCCAGATCGTCACATTGGGCGCTCTTCTGTTTGAAACGGTTACATTTATCGTCTGCAAAGCTATGTCGCGTGCTGCGGTATGCGGAGAGACTAAAAGCACCATAGTAGAACACAGAATAAGCTTTTAAGTTGAAGTAATAGCCAGTAAGAAGTAGTACAATTCAAGTTTCAGTTGTCGATTATTCACTTTTTAGCCGGCTTTGGTGGCTTGGACATGACCTAGGACCTTAAGATTTTGCATGAAATGAGGACTAGCAGCCGCGTTGCACGGGAGAATGTGAAACGTGTTCATATGTAGTAAGAACCTTAGAAATCCGTCCGTTTTCGTCTTTTGTTATGAAATCGACTTAAAGCCAGATCGTCACATTGGAAGCTCTTCTGTCTGAAACGGTTACATTTATCGTCTGCAAAGCTATGTCGCGTGCTGCGGTATGCGGAGACACTAAAAGCTCCATAGTAGAAGACAGATGAAGCTTCTAAGTTGATGTAATAGCCAGTAAGAAGTAGTACAATTCAAGTTTTAGTTATCATATATTGACTTTTCAGCTGGTTTTGGTGCCTTGGACATGAGCTAGGACCTTAACATTTTGCATGAAAGGAGGACTAGCAGCCGCGTTGTACGGGAGAATGTAAAAAGTGTTCATATGTAGTAAACACCTGAGAAATCCGTCCGTTTTCGTCATTTGATATCGAAACGACTTAAAGCCAGATCGTCACATTGGCCGCACTTCTGTCTGAAACGGTTACATTTATCGTCTGCAAGGCTATTACGCGTGCTGCGGTATGCGAAGACACTATAAGCACCATAGTAGAACACAGAAGAAGCTTCTAAGTTGAAGTAATAGCCAGTAAGAAGTAGTACAATTCAAGTTTTAGGTGTCGATTATTCACTTTTTAGCCGACTTTGGTGGCTTGGACATGACCTAGGACCTTACGATTTTTCATGAAAAGAGGACTAACAATAGCGTTGTACTGGAGAATGTGAAAAGAGTTCATATGTAGTAAAAACCAGAGAAATCCGTCTGTTTTCGTCATTTGTTATCGAATCGACTTAAAGCCAGATCATCACATTGGCCGCTTTTCTCTCTAAGACGGTTACATTTATCGTCTGCAAAGCTATGTCGCATGCTGCGGTATGCGAAGACACAATAAGCACCAGAGTAGAACACAGAAGAAGCTTCTAAGTTGAAGTAATAGCCAGTAAGAAGTAGTACAATTCTACTTTTAGTTGTCGATTATTCACATTTTAGCCGCCTTTGGTGGCTTGGACATGACCTAGGACCTTAAGATTTTTCATGAAAGGAGGACTAGCAGCCGCGTTGCACGGGAGAATGTGAAAAGTGTTCATATGTAGTAAAAACCTGAGAAAGCCGTCCGGTATCGTCATTTGTCATCGAATCGACTTAAAGCCAGATGTCACATTGGCCGTTCTTCTCTCTGAAACAGTTACATTTATCGTCTGCAAAGCTATTTCGCGTGCTGCGGTCTGCGGAGAGACTAAAAGCACCATAGTAGAACACAGAATAAGCTTCTAAGTTGAAGTAATAGCCAGTAAGACGTAGTACAATTCAAGTTTCAGTTGTCGATTATTCACTTTTTAGCCGGCTTTGGTGGCTTGGACATGACCTAGGACCTTACGATTTTGCATGAAAAGAGGACTAACAATAGCGTTGTACTGGAGAATGTGAAAAGAGTTCATATGTAGTAAAAACCTGAGAAATCCGTCTGTTTTCGTCATTTGTTACCGAATCGACTTAAAGCCAGATCATCACATTGGCCGCTTTTCTCTCTGAGACGGTTACATTTATCGTCTGCAAAGCTATGTCGCGTGCTGCGGTATGCGAAGACACTATAAGCACCATAGTGGAACACAGAAGAAGCTTATAAGTTGAAGTAATAGCCAGTAAGAAGTAGTACAATTCAAGTTTTAGGTATCGATTATTGACTATTTAGCTTGCTTTGGTGAGTTGGACATGAGCTAGGACTTTAAGATTCTGCATGAAAATAGGACTAGCAGCCGAGTTGCAAGGGAGAATCATAAAAGTATTCATATGTAGTAAAAACCTGAGAAATCCGTACGTTTTCGTCATTTGTTATCGAATCGACCTAAAGCCAATTCGTCACATTGACCGCTTTTCTCTCTGAGACGGTTGTACTTATCGTCTGCAAAGCTATGTCGCGTGCTGCGGTATCCGGAGACACTAAACGCTCCATAGTAGAACATAGATGAAACTTCTAAGTTGATGTAATAGGAAGTAAGAAGTAGTACAATTCAAGTTTTAGTTGTCGATTATTGACTTTTTACCCTTTTTTGGTGCCTTGGACATAAGCTAGGAACTTAAGATTTTGCTTGGAAGGAGGACTAGCAGCTGCGTTCCACGGGAGAATGTGAAAAGTGTTCATATGTAGTAAACACCTGAGAAATCCGTCCGTTTTCGTCATTTGTTATCGAATCGGCTTAAAGCCAGATCGTCACATTGACCGCTTTTCTCTCTGAGACGGTTGTACTTATCGTCTGCAAAGCTATGTCGCGTGCTGCGGTATCCGGAGACACTAAACGCTCCATAGTAGAACATAGATGAAACTTCTAAGTTGATGTAATAGGAAGTAAGAAGTAGTACAATTCAAGTTTTAGGTGTCGATTATTGACTTTTTACACTTTTTTGGTGCCTTGGACATGAGCTAGGAACTTAAGATTTTGCATGGAAGGAGGACTAGCAGCTGCGTTCCACGGGAGAATGTGAAAAGTGTTCATATGTAGTAAACACCTGAGAAATCCGTCCGTTTTCGTCATTTGTTATCGAATCGGCTTAAAGCCAGATCGTCACATTGACCGCTTTTCTCTCTGAGACGGTTGTACTTATCGTCTGCAAAGCTATGTCGCGTGCTGCGGTATCCGGAGACACTAAACGCTCCATAGTAGAACATAGATGAAACTTCTAAGTTGATGTAATAGGAAGTAAGAAGTAGTACAATTCAAGTTTTAGGTGTCGATTATTGACTTTTTACACTTTTTTGGTGCCTTGGACATGAGCTAGGAACTTAAGATTTTGCATGGAAGGAGGACTAGCAGCCGCGTTGCACGGGGAGAATGTGAAAAGTGTTCATATGTAGTAAAAACCTGAGAAATCCGTCCGTTTTCGTCATTTGTTATCGAATCGGCTTCAAGCCAGATCGTCACATTGGCCGCTCTTCTCTCTGAATCGATTACATTTATCGTCAGCAAAGCCATGTCGCGTGCTTCGGTATGCGGAAACACTAAAATCACCATAGTAGAACACAGAAGAAGCTTCTAAGTTGATGTAATAGCCAGTAAGAACTAGTACAATTCAAGTTTTAGTTGTCGATTATTCACTTTTTAGCCGACTTTGGTGGCTTGGACATGACCTAGGACCTTACGATTTTGCATTAAAAGAGGACTAGCAGCCGCGTTGCACGGGAGAATGTGAAAAGTGTTCGTATGTAGTAAGAATTTTAGAAATCCGTCCGTTTTCGTCATTTGTTATCGAATCGACTTAAAGCCAATTCGTCACATTGGCCGCACTTCTGTCTGAAACGG
Source organism: Schistocerca gregaria (assembly GCF_023897955.1). NCBI lineage: Eukaryota > Metazoa > Arthropoda > Insecta > Orthoptera > Acrididae > Schistocerca > Schistocerca gregaria. Next base: position 490,779 of record NW_026061808.1, on the reverse strand, counting down.
TTGCATTTATCGTCTGCAAAGCCATGTCGCGTGCTGCTGTATGCGGAGACACTAGAAGCACCATAGTATAACACAGAAGAAGCTTCTAAGTTGAAGTAATAGCCAGTAAGAAGTAGTACAATTCAAGTTTTAGTTGTCGATTATTCACTTTTTAGCCGGCTTTGGTGGCTTGGACGTGACCTAGGACCTTAAGATTTTGCATGAAAGGAGGACTAGCAGCCGCGTTGAACGGGAGAATGTGAAAATGTTCATATGTAGTAAAAACCTGAGAAATCCGTCCGTTTTCGTCATTTGTTATCAAATCGACTTAAAGCCAGATCGTCACATTTGGCGCTCTTCTGTCTGAAACGGTTACATTTATCGTCTGCAAAGCTATGTCGCGTACTGCGGTATGCGGAGAGACTAAAAGCACCATAGTAGAACACAGAAGAAGCTTCTAAGTTGAAGTAATAGCCAGTAAGAAGTAGTACAATTCATATTTTAGTTGTCAATTATTCACTTTTTAGCCGACTTTGGTGGCTTGGACATGACCTAGGACAATAAGATTTTGCATGAAAGCAGGACTAGCAGAGACGTTGCACGGGAGAATGTGAAAAGTGTTAATATGTAGTAAAAACCTGAGAAATCCTTACGTTTTCGTCATTTGTTATCGAATCGACTTAAAGCCAGATCGTCACATTGGCCGCACTTCTCTCTGAAACGGTTACATTTATCGTCTGCAAAGCTATGTCCCGTGCTGCGGTGTGCGGAGAGAATAAAAGCACCATAGTAGAACACAGAAGTAGCTTCTAAGTTGAAGTAATAGCCAGTAAGAAGTAGTTCAATTCAAGTTTTAGCTGTCGATTATTCACTTTTTAGCCGGCTTTGGTGGCTTGGACATGACCTAGGACCTTAAGATTTTGCATGAAAGGAGGACTAGCAGCCGCGTTGCACGGGAGAATGTGAAAAGTGTTCATATGTAGTAAAAACCTGAGAAATTCGTCCGTTTTCGTCATTTGTTATCGAATCGACTTAAAGACAGATCGTCACATTGGCCGCTCTTCTCTCTGAAACGGTTACATTTATCGTCTGCAAAGCTATGTCGCATGCTGCGGTATGCGGAAACACTAAAATCACCATAGTAGAACACAGAAGAAGCTTCTAAGTTGAAGTAAAAGCCAGTAAGAAGTAGTACAATTGAAGTTTTAGTTGTCGATTATTCACTTTTTAGCCGGCTTTGGTGGCTTGGACAAGAGGTGGAACCATAAGATTTTGCATGAAAGGAGGAGGAGCAGCCGCGTTGCACGAGAGAATGTGAAAAGGGTTCATATGTAGTATAAACGTGAGAATTCCGTCCGTTTTCGTCATTTCTTATCCAATCGACTCAAAGCCAGATCGTCACATTGGCCGCTCTTCTCTCTGAATCGTTTACATTTATAATCTGCAAAGCTATGTCGCGTGCTGCGGTATGCGGAGAGACTAAAAGCACCATAGTAGAACTCAGAAGAAGCTTTTATGTTGATGTAATAGCCAGTAAGAAGTAGTACTATTCAAGTTTTAGCTATCGATTATTGACATTTTACCCTTCTTTGGTGCCTTAACATGAGCTAGGAACTTAAGATTTTGCATGAAAGGAGGACTAGCAACCGCGTTGCAAGGGAGAATGTGAAAAGTGTTCATATGTAGTAAAAACCTGAGAAATCTGTCCGTTTTCGTCATTTGTTATCGAATCGACTTAAAGCCAGATCGTCACATTGGCCGCAGCTCTGTCTGAAAACGTTACATTTATCGTATGCAAAGCTATGTCGCGTGCTGCGGTATGCGGAGACACAAAAAGCACCGTAGTAGAACACAGGTGAAGCTTCTAAGTTGATGAAATAACTAGTAAGAAGTAGTACAATTCTAGTTTTAGGTATCGATTGTTGACTTTTTACCCTTCTTTGGTGCCTTGGACATGAGCTAGGAACATAATATTTTGCATGAAAGGAGGACTAGCAGCCGCGTTGCACGGGAGAATGTGGAAAGTGTTCATATGTAGTAAAAACCTGAGAAATATGTCTGTTTTCGTCATTTGTTATCGAATCGACTTAAAGCCAGATCGTCACATTGTCCCCTCTCCTCTCTGAAACGGTTGTACTTATCGTCTGCAAAGCTATGACGCGTGCTGCGGTATGCAGAGACACTAAAAGCACCATAGTAGAACACAGATGAAGCTTCTATGTTGATGTAATAGAGAGTAAGAAGTAGTACAATGCAAGTATTAGGTATCGATTATTGACTATTTAGTTGGCTTTGGTGCCTTGAACATGAGCTAGGAACTTAAGATTTTGCATGAAAGGAGGACTAGCAGCCGCGTTTTATGGGTGAATGTGAAAAGTGTTCATATGTAGTAAAAACCTGAGAAATCCGTCCGTTTTCGTCATATGTTATCGAATCGACTTAAAGCCAGGTCGTCACATTGGCCGCTCTTCTCTCTGAAACGGTTGTACTTACCGTCTGCAAAGCTATGTCGCGTGCTGCGGTATGTGGAGACACTAAAAGCACCATAGTGGATCACAGATGAAGCATCTAAGTTGATGTAATAGCCAGTATGAAGTAGTATAACTCAAGTTTTATCTATCGACTATTGACTTCTAGCTGGCTTTGGTGCCTTGGACACGAGGTAGGATCTTCAGATTCTGCATGAAAGGAGGATTAGCAGCCGCGTTGCAAGGGAGAAAATGAAAAGTGTTCATATGTAGTAAAAACCTGAGAAATCCGTCCGTTTTCGTCATTTGTTTTCGAATGGACTTAAAGCCAGATCGCCACATTGGCCGCTCTTCTGTCTGAAACGGTTGTACTTATCGTTTGCAAAGCTATGTCGCGTGCTGCGGTATGCGGAGACACTACAAGCACCATAGTGGAAAACAGATGAAGCATCTAAGTTGATGTAATAGCCAGTAAGAAGTAGTATAATTCAAGTTTTATCTACGGATTATTGACTTTCTGGATTTGGTGCCTTGGACATGAGCTAGTACCTTAAGTTTCTGCATGAAAGGAGCACTAGCAGCCAAGTTGCACGGGAGAAAGTGAAAAGTGTTCATACGTAGTAAAAACCAGAGAAATCCGTCCGTTTTCGTAATTTGTTATCGAATCGACTTTAAGCCAGATCGTCACATTGGCCGCTCTTCTCTCTGAAACGGTTGTACTTATCGTTTGCAAAGCTATGTCGCGTGCTGCGGTATGTGGAGACACTAAAACCACCGTAGTAGAATACAGATGAAGCTTCTAAGTTGATGTAATAGCTAGTAAGATGTAGTACAATTCAAGTTTCAGTTATCGATTATTGACTTTTTTGCTAGCTTTGGTGCCTTGGACATGAGCTAGGACCTTAAGATACTGCATGAAAGGAGGATTAGCAGCCGCGTTGCAAGGGAGAAAATGAAAAGTGTTCATATGTAGTAAAAACCTGAGAAATCCGTCCGTTTTCGTCATTTGTTTTCGAATGGACTTAAAGCCAGATCGCCACATTGGCCGCTCTTCTGTCTGAAACGGTTACATTTATCGTCTGCAAAGCTATGTGGCTTGCTGCGGTATGCGGAGCCACTAAAAGCACCATAGTGGAACACAGATGAAGCATCTAAGTTGATGTAATAGCCAGTAAGCAGTAGTATAATTCAAGTTTTATCTATCGATTATTGACTTTTTAGCTGGCTTTCGTGCCTTGGACATGAGGTAGGATCTTCAGATTCTGCATGAAGGGAGGACTAGCAGCCGCGTTGCACGGGAGAATGTTAAAAGTGTTCATATGTAGTAAAAACCTGAGAAATCCGTCCGTTTTCGTCAGTTTCTATCGAATCGACTTAAAGCCAGATCGTCATATTGGCTGCTCTTTTCTCTGAAACGGTTGTACTTATCGTCTGCAAAGCTATGTCGCTTGCTGCGGTATGTGGAGACACCAAAAGCACCATAGTAGAACACAGAAGAAGCTTCTAAGTTGATGTAATAGCCAGTAAGAAGTAGTACAATTCAAGTTTTAGGTATCAATTATTGACTTTTTAGCTGGCTTTGGTGCCTTGGTCATGAGCTAGGAACTTAAGATTTTGCATGAAAGGGGACTAGCAGCCGCGTTGCACGGGAGAATGTGAAAAGTGTTCATATGTAGTAAAAACCTGAGTAAACCGTACGTTTTCGTAATTTGTTGTCGAATCGATTTAAAGCCAGATCGTCACATTGGCCGCTCTTCTTTCTGAAACAGTTACATTTATCGTCTGCAAAGCTATGTCGCGTGCTGCGGTATGTGGAGACACTAAAAGTACCACAGTAGAACACAGATGAAGCTTCTAAGTTGATGTAATAGCCAGTAAGAAGTACTACAATTCAAGTTTTAGGTATCGATTATTGACTTTTTACCCTTCTCTGGTGCCTTGGACATGGGCTAGGAACTTAGGATTTTGAATGAAAGGAGGACTAGCAGCCGCGTTGCAAGGGAGAATATGAAAAGTGTTCATATGTAGTAAAAACCTGAGAAATCCGTCCGTTTTCGTCATTTGTTACCGAATGGACTTATGCCAGATCGCAACATTGGCCGCTCTTCTGTCTGAAACGGTTACATTTATCGTCTGCAAAGCTATGTGGCGTGCTGCGGTATGCGGAGACACTAAAAGCACCATAATGGAACACAGATGAAGCATCTAAGTTGATGTAATAGCCAGTAAGAAGTAGTATAATTCAAGTTTTATCTATCGATTATTGACTTTTTAGCCGGCTTTGGTGCCTTGGACATGAGGTAGGATCTTCAGATTCTACATGAAGGGAGGACTGGCAGTCGCGTTGCACGGGAGAATGTGAAAAGTGTTCATATGTAGTAAAAACCTGAGAAATCCGAACGTTTTCGTCATTTTCTATCGAATCGACTTAAAGCCAGATCGTCATATTGGCCGCTCTTCTCTCTGAAACGGTTGTACTTATCGTCTGCAAAGCTATGTCGCTTGCTGCGGTATGTGGAGACACTAAAAGCACCATAGTAGAACACAGATGAAGCTTCTAAGTTGATGTAATTGCCAGTAAGAAGTAGTACAATTCAAGTTTTAGGTATCGATTATTGACTTTTTAGGTGGCTTTGGTGCCTTGGACATGAGCTAGGAACTTAAGATTTTGCATGAAAGGGGGACTAGCAGCCGCGTTGCACGGGAGAATGTGAAAAGTGTTCATATGTAGTAAAAACCTGAGTAAACCGTACGTTTTCGTAATTTGTTGTCGAATCGTCTTAAAGCCAGATGGTCACATTGGCCGCTCTTCTTTCTGAAACGGTTACATTTATCGTCTGCAAAGCTATGTCGCGTGCTGCGGTATGTGGAGACACTAAAAGTACCACAGTAGAACACAGACGAAGCTTCTAAGTTGATGTAATAGCTAGTAAGATGTAGTACAAGTCAAGTTTCAGTTATCGATTATTGACTTTTTTGCTAGCTTTTGTGCCTTGGACATGAGCTAGGACTTTAAGATTTTGCATGAAAGGAGGACTAGCAGCCGCGTTGCAAGGGAGAAAATGAAAAGTGTTCATATGTAGTAAAAACCTGAGAAATCCGTCCGTTTTCGTCAGTTGTTATCGAATGGACTTAAAGCCAGATCGCCACATTGGCCGCTCTTCTGTCTGAAACGGTTACATTTATCGTCTGCAAAGCTATGTGGCGTGCTGCGGTATGCGGAGACACTAAAAGCACCATAGTGGAACACAGATGAAGCATCTAAGTTGATGTACTAGCCAGTAAGAAGTAGTATAATTCAAGTTTTATCTATCGATTATTGACTTTTTAGCTGGCTTTGGTGCCTTGGACATGAGGTAGGATCTTCAGATTCTGCATGAAGGGAGGACTAGCAGCCGCGTTGCACGGGTGAATGTGAAAAGTGTTCATATGTAGTAGAAACCTGAAAAAACCGTCCGTTGAAGTCATTTGTTATCGAATTGACTTGAAGACAGATCGTCACGTTGGCCGCACTTCTCTCTGAAACGGTTGTACTTATCGTCTACAAGGCTATGTCGCGTGCTGCGGTATGCGGAGACACTAAAAGCACCATAGTAGAACACAGATGAAGCTTCTAAGTTGATGTAATAGCCAGTATGAAGTAGTATAATTCAAGTTTTAGGTATCGATTATTGACTTGTTACCTTTCTTTGGTGCCTTGAGCTAGGAACTTAAGATTTTGCATGAAAAGAAAACTCGCAGCCGCGTTGCACGGGAGAATGTGAAAAGTGTTCATATGTAAAAAAAAACCTAAGAAATCCGTCCGTTTTCGGCATTTGTTATCGAATCGACATAAAGCCAGAACGTCACATTAGCCGCTCTTCTCTCTGAAACGGTTGTATTTATCATCTGCATTGCTATGTCGCGAGCTGCGGTATGCGGAGACACTAAAAGCACCATAGTAGAACACAGATGAAGCTCCTAAGTTGATAAAATATCCAGTAAGAAGTAGTACAATTCAAGTTTTATATATCGGTTATAGACTTTTTAGCTGGCTTTGCTGTCTTGGACATGAGATAGGATCTTAAGATTCTGCATGAAAGGAGGACTAGAAACCCAGTTGCATGGGAGAATGTGAAAAGTGTTAATATGTAAAAAAACTCTAAGAAATCCGTCCGTTATCGTCGTTTGTTATCGAATCGACTTAAAGCCAGATCATCAAATTTGCTGCTCTTCTCTCTGAAACGGTTGTACTTATCGTCTGCATAGTTATGTCGCGTGCTGCGGTATGCGGAGACACTAAAAGCACCATAGTAGAACACAGATGAAGCTTCTATGTTGCTGTAATATCCTCTAAGAAGTAGTACAATTCGAGTTATATATATCGATTATAGACTTTTTAGCTGGCTTTGGTGCCTTGGACATGAGCTAGGACCTTGAGATTCTGCATGAAAGGAGGACTAGCAGCCGCGTTGCACGGGAGAATGTGAAAAGTGTTCATATGTAGTAAAATCCTGAGAAATCCGTCCGTTTTCGTCATTTGTTATCGAATCGACTTAAAGCCAGATCGTCACATTGGCCGCTCTTCTGTCTGAAACGGTTACATTTATTGTCTGCAAAGCTATGTCGCGTGCTGCGGTATGCGGAGACACTAAAAGCACCATAGTTGAACACAGATCAAGCTTCTAAGTTGATGTAATAGCCAGTATGAAGTAGTACAATTCAAGTTTTAGGTATCGATTATTGACTTTTTACCCTTCTTTGGTGCCTTGGATATGAGCTAGGAACTTAAGATTTTGCATGAAAGGAGGACTAGCAGCCGAGTGGCACGGGAGAATGTGAAAAGTGTTCGTATGTAAAAAAAAAACCCTAAGAAATCCGTCCGTTTTCGGCATTTGTTATCGAATCGACATAAAGCAGAAACGTCACATTAGCCGCTCTTCCCTATGAAACGGATTTATTTATCGTCTGCATTGCAATGTCGCGAGCTGCGGTATGCGGAGACACTAAAAGCACCATAGTAGAACACAGATGAAGCTCCTAAGTTGATATAATATCCTGTAAGACGTAGTACAATTCAAGTTTTATATATCGGTTATAGACTTTTTAGCTGGCTTTGGTGTCTTGGACATGAGCTAGGACCTTAAGATTCTGCATGAAAGGAGGACTAGCAGCCGAGTTGCACGGGAGAATGTGAAAAGTGTTCCTATGTAGTAAAAACCTAAGACATCCGTCCGTTTTCGGCATTTGTTATCGCATAGACTTAAAGCCAGAACGTCACATTGGCCGCTCTTCTTTCTGAAACGGTTGTACTTATCGTCTGCATAGCTATGTCGCGTGCTGCGGTATGCGGAGACACTAAAAGCACCATAATAGAACACAGATAAAGCTTCTAAGTTGATGTAATATCCACTAAGAAGAAGTACAATTCAAGTTTTATATATCGATTATAGACTTTTTAGCTGGCTTTGGTGCCTTGGACATGAGCTAGGACCTTAAGATTCTGCATGAAAGGATGACTAGCAGCCGCGTTGCACGGGAGAATGTCAAAAGTGTTCATATGTGGTAAAAACTTAGAAATCCGTCCGATTTCGTCATTTGTTATCGAATCCACTTAAAGCCAGATCGTCACATTGGCCGCCCTTCTCTCTGAAACGGTTGTACTTATCGTCTGCATAGTTATGTCGCGTGCTGCGGTATGCGGAGACACTAAAAGCACCATAGTAGAACACAGATGAAGCTTCTATGTTGCTGTAATATCCTCTAAGAAGTAGTACAATTCAAGTTTTATATATCGATGATAGACTTTTCAGCTGGCTTTGGTGCCTTGGACATCAGCTAAGACCTTGAGATTCTGCATGAAAGGAGGACTAGCAGCCGCGTTGCACGGGAGAATGTGAAAAGTGTCCATATTTATTAAAAAAACTTAGAAATCCGTCCGATTTCGTCATTTGTTATCGAATCCACTTAAAGCCAGATCGTCACATTGGCCGCCCTTCTCTCTGAAACGGTTGTACTAATCGTCTGCAATGCTATGTCGCGTGCTGCGGTATGCGGAGGCACTAAAAGCATCATAGTGCAACACAGATGAAGCTTCTATGTTGCTGTAATATCCTCTAAGAAGTAGTACAATTCAAGTTTTATATATCGATGATAGACTTTTCAGCTGGCTTTGGTGCCTTGGACATCAGCTAAGACCTTGAGATTCTGCATGAAAGGAGGACTAGCAGCCGCGTTGCACGGGAGAATGTGAAAAGTGTCCATATTTATTAAAAAAACTTAGAAATCCGTCCGATTTCGTCATTTGTTATCGAATCCACTTAAAGCCAGATCGTCACATTGGCCGCAGTTCTCTCTGAAACGGTTGTACTTATCGTCTGCAAAGCTATGTCGTGTGCTGCGGTATGTGGAGACACTAAAAGCATCATAGTGGAACACAGATGAAGCTTCTAAGTTGATGTAATAGTCAGTAAGATGTAGTACAATACACGTTTTAGGTATCGATTATTGACTTTTTACCCTTCTTTGGTGCCTTGGACATGAGCTAGGAACTGAAAATTTTGCATGAAAGGAGGACTAGCAGCCGCGTTGCACGTGAGAATGTGAAAAGTGTTCATATGTAGTAAAAACCTGAGAAATCCGTCCGTTTTCGTCATTTGTTATCGAATCGACTTAAAGCCAGATCGTCACATTGGCCGCACTTCTGTCTGAAACGGTAACATTTATCGTGTGCAAAGCTATGTCGCGTGCTGCGGTATGCGGAGACACTAAAAGCACCATCTTAGAACTTAGATGAAGCATCTAAGTTGATGTAATAGCCAGTAAGGTGTAGTACAATACAAGTTTAGGTATCGATTATTGACTTTTTACCCTTCTTTGGTGCCTTGGACATGAGCTAGGAAATTAAGATATTGCATGAAAGGAGGACTAGCAGCCGCGTTGCACGGGAGAATGTGATAAGTTTTCATATGTAGTAAAAACCTGAGAAATCCGTCCGTTTTCGTCGTTTGTTATCGAATCGACTTAAAGCCAGATCGTCATATTGGTCGCTCTTCTCTCTGAAACGGTTGTACTTATCGTCTGCAAAGCTATGTCGCGAGCTGCGGTATGCGGAGACACTAAAAGCACCATAGTGGAACACAGATGAAGCATCCAAGTTGATGTAATAGCCAGTATGAAGTAGTACAGTTCAAGTTTTACTAATCGATTATTGACTTTTTACCCTCCTTTGGTGCCTTGGACATGAGCTAGGAACTTAAGATTCTGCATGAAATGAGGACAAGCAGCCGAGTTGCACGGGAGAATGTGAAAAGTGTTCATATGTAAAAAAAAACCCTAAGAAATCCGTCCGTTTTCGGCATTTGTTATCGAATCGACATAAAGCCAGAACGTCACATTAGCCGCTCTTCTCTCTGAAACGGTTGTGTTTATCGTCTGCATTGCTATGTCGCGAGCTGCGGTATGCGGAGACACTAAAAGCACCATAGTAGAACACAGATGAAGCTCCTAAGTTGATATTATATCCAGTAAGAAGTAGTACAATTCAAGTTTTATATATCGGTTATAGACTTTTTAGCTGGCTTTGCTGTCTTGGACATGAGCTAGGATCTTAAGATTCTGCATGAAAGGAGGACTAGAAACCCAGTTGCATGGGAGAATGTGAAAAGTGTTCATATGTAAAAAAAAACCTAAGAAATCCGTCCGTTATCGTCGTTTGTTATCGAATCGACTTAAAGCCAGATCATCAAATTTGCTGCTCTTCTCTCTGAAACGGTTGTACTTATCGTGTGCAAAGCTATGTCGCGAGCTTCGGTATGCGGAGACACTAAAAGCACCATAGTAGAACACAGATGAAGCTTCCAAGTTGATGTAATAGCCAGTATGAAGTAGTACAGTTCAAGTTTTACTTATCGATTATTGACTTTGTACCCTCCTTTGGTGCCTTGGACATGAGCTAGGACCTTAAGATTTTGCATGAAAGGAGGACTAGCAGCCGCGTTGCACGGGAGAATGTGAAAAGTGTCCATATGTAGTAAAAAACTGAGAAATCCGTCCGTTATCGTCATTTGTTATCGAATCGACTTAAAGCCAGATCGTCACATTGGCCGCACTTCTCTCTGAAACGGTTGTACTTATCGTCTGCATAGTTATGTCGCGTGCTGCGGTATGCGGAGACACTAAAAGCACCATAGTAGAACACAGATGAAGCTTCTATGTTGCTGTAATATCCTCTAAGAAGTAGTACAATTCGAGTTTTATATATCGATTATAGACTTTTTAGCTGGCTTTGGTGCCTTGGACATGGGCTAGGACCTTGAGATTCTGCATGAAAGGAGGACTAGCAGCCGCGTTGCACGGGAGAATGTGAAAAGTGTTCATATGTAGTAAAAACCTGAGAAATCCGTCCGTTTTCGTCATTTGTTATCGAATCGACTTAAAGCCAGATCGTCACATTAGCCGCCCTTTTCTCTGAAACAGTTGTACTTATCGTCTGCAAAGCTATGTCGTGTGCTGCGGTATGCGGAGACACTAAAAGCATCATAGTAGAACACAGATGAAGCTTTAAGTTGATGTAATAGCCAGTAAGATGTAGTACAATACAAGTTTTAGGTATCGAATATTGACTTTTTACCCTTCTTTGGTGCCTTGGACATGAGCTAGGAACATAACATTTTGCATGAAAGGAGGACAAGCAGCCGCGTTGCACGTGAGAATGTAAAAAGTGTTCATATGTAGTAAAAACCTGAGAAATCCGTCCGTTTTCGTCATTTGTTATCGAATCGACTTAAAGCCAGATCGTCACATTGGCTGCACTTCTGTCTGAAACGGTTGTACTAATCGTCTGCAAAGCTATGTCGCGTGCTGCGGTATGCGGAGACACTAAAAGCACCATAGTAGAACACAGATGAAGCTCCTAAGTTGATATAATATCCAGTAAGAAGTAGTACAATTCAAGATTTATATATCGGTTATAGACTTTTTAGCTGGCTTTGGTGTCTTGGACATGAGGTAGGACCATAAGATTCTGCATGAAAGGAGGACTAACAGCCCAGTTGCACGGGAGAATGTGAAAAATGTTCATATGTAGTAAAAACCTGAGAAATCCGTCCGTTTTCGTCATTTGTTATCGAATCGACTTAAAGCCAGATCGTCACATTGGCCGCTCTTCTGTCTGAAACGGTTACATTTATTGTCTGCAAAGCTATGTCGCGTGCTGCGGTATGCGGAGACACTAAAAGCACCATAGTAGAACACAGATGAAGCTTCTAAGTTGATGTAATAGCCAGTAAGAAGTAGTACAATTCAAGTTTCAGTTATCGATTATTCACTTTTTAGCTGGCTTTGGTGCCTTGGACATGAGCTAGGACCTTAAGATTCTGCATGAAAGGAGGACTAGCAGCCGCGTTGCACGGGGGAATGTGAAAAATGTTCATATGTAGTAGAAACCTGAGAAAACCGTCCGTTGTCGTCATTTGTTATCGAATTGACTTGAAGACAGATCGTCTCATTGGCCGCTCTTCTCTCTGAAACGGTTTTACTTCATCGTCTACAAGGCTATGTCGCGTGCAGCGGTATGCGGAGACACTAAAAGCACCATAGTAGAACACAGATGAAGCTTCTAAGTTGATGTAATAGCCAGTAAGAAGTAGTACAATTCGAGTTTTAGGTATCGATTATTGACTTTTTAGCTGGCTTTGGTGCCTTGGACATGAGCTAGGAAATTAAGATATTGCATGAAAGGAGGACTAGCAGCCGCTTTGCACGGGAGAATGTGATAAGTTTTCATATGTAGTAAAAACCTGAGAAATCCGTCCGTTTTCGTCGTTTGTTATCGAATCGACTTAAAGCCAGATCGTCATATTGGTCGCTCTTCTCTCTGAAACGGTTGTACTTATCGTCTGCAAAGCTATGTCGCGAGCTGCGGTATGCGGAGACACTAAAAGCACCATAGTGGAACACAGATGAAGCATCCAAGTTGATGTAATAGCCAGTATGAAGTAGTACAGTTCAAGTTTTACTAATCGATTATTGACTTTTTACCCTCCTTTGGTGCCTTGGACATGAGCTAGGAACTTAAGATTCTGCATGAAATGAGGACAAGCAGCCGAGTTGCACGGGAGAATGTGAAAAGTGTTCATATGTAAAAAAAAACCCTAAGAAATCCGTCCGTTTTCGGCATTTGTTATCGAATCGACATAAAGCCAGAACGTCACATTAGCCGCTCTTCTCTCTGAAACGGTTGTGTTTATCGTCTGCATTGCTATGTCGCGAGCTGCGGTATGCGGAGACACTAAAAGCACCATAGTAGAACACAGATGAAGCTCCTAAGTTGATATTATATCCAGTAAGAAGTAGTACAATTCAAGTTTTATATATCGGTTATAGACTTTTTAGCTGGCTTTGCTGTCTTGGACATGAGCTAGGATCTTAAGATTCTGCATGAAAGGAGGACTAGAAACCCAGTTGCATGGGAGAATGTGAAAAGTGTTCATATGTAAAAAAAACCCTAAGAAATCCGTTCGTTATCGTCGTTTGTTATCGAATCGACTTAAAGCCAGATCATCAAATTTGCTGCTCTTCTCTCTGAAACGGTTGTACTTATCGTGTGCAAAGCTATGTCGCGAGCTTCGGTATGCGGAGACACTAAAAGCACCATAGTAGAACACAGATGAAGCTTCTATGTTGCTGTAATATCCTCTAAGAAGTAGTACAATTCGAGTTTTATATATCGATTATAGACTTTTTAGCTGGCTTTGGTGCCTTGGACATGAGCTGGGTCCTTGAGATTCTGCATGAAAGGAGGACTAGCAGCCGCGTTGCACGGGAGAATGTGAAAAGTGTTCATATGTAGTAAAAACCTGAGAAATCCGTCCGTTTTCGTCATTTGTTATCGAATCGACTTAAAGCCAGATCGTCACATTAGCCGCCCTTTTCTCTGAAACAGTTGTACTTATCGCCTGCAAAGCTATGTCGTGTGCTGCGGTATGCGGAGACACTAAAAGCATCATAGTAGAACACAGATGAAGCTTTAAGTTGATGTAATAGCCAGTAAGATGTAGTACAATACAAGTTTTAGGTATCGAATATTGACTTTTTACCCTTCTTTGGTGCCTTGGACATGAGCTAGGAACATAACATTTTGCATGAAAGGAGGACAAGCAGCCGCGTTGCACGTGAGAATGTAAAAAGTGTTCATATGTAGTAAAAACCTGAGAAATCCGTCCGTTTTCGTCATTTGTTATCGAATCGACTTAAAGCCAGATCGTCACATTGGCTGCACTTCTGTCTGAAACGGTTGTACTAATCGTCTGCAAAGCTATGTCGCGTGCTGCGGTATGCGGAGACACTAAAAGCACCATAGTAGAACACAGATGAAGCTCCTAAGTTGATATAATATCCAGTAAGAAGTAGTACAATTCAAGATTTATATATCGGTTATAGACTTTTTAGCTGGCTTTGGTGTCTTGGACATGAGGTAGGACCATAAGATTCTGCATGAAAGGAGGACTAACAGCCCAGTTGCACGGGAGAATGTGAAAAGTGTTCATATGTAGTAAAAACCTGAGAAATCCGTCCGTTTTCGTCATTTGTTATCGAATCGACTTAAAGCCAGATCGTCACATTGGCCGCTCTTCTGTCTGAAACGGTTACATTTATTGTCTGCAAAGCTATGTCGCGTGCTGCGGTATGCGGAGACACTAAAAGCACCATAGTAGAACACAGATGAAGCTTCTAAGTTGATGTAATAGCCAGTAAGAAGTAGTACAATTCAAGTTTCAGTTATCGATTATTTACTTTTTAGCTGGCTTTGGTGCCTTGGACATGAGCTAGGACCTTAAGATTCTGCATAAAAAGGAGGACTAGCAGCCGCGTTGCACGGGGGAATGTGAAAAATGTTCATATGTAGTAGAAACCTGAGAAAACCGTCCGTTGTCGTCATTTGTTATCGAATTGACTTGAAGACAGATCGTCACATTGGGCGCTCTTCTCTCTGAAACGGTTTTACTTCATCGTCTACAAGGCTTTGTCGCGTGCAGCGGTATGCGGAGACACTAAAAGCACCATAGTAGAACACAGATGAAGCTTCTAAGTTGATGTAATAGCCAGTAAGAAGTAGTACAATTCGAGTTTTAGGTATCGATTATTGACTTTTTAGCTGGCTTTGGTGCCTTGGACATGAGCTAGGACCTTAAGATTCTGCATGAAAGGAGGACAAGCAGCCGAGTTGCACGGGAGAATGTAAAAAGTGTTCATATTTAGTAAAAACCTGAGAAATCCGTCAGTTTTCGTCATTTGTTATCAAATCGACTTAAAGCCAGATCCTCACATTGGCCGCTCTTCTCTCTGAAAAAGTTGTACCTATCGTGTGCAAAGCTATGTCGCGTGCTGCGGTATGCGGAGACACTAAAAGCACCATAGTAGAACACAGATCAAGTTTCTAAGTTGATGTAATAGCCAGTATGAAGTAGTACAATTCAAGTTTTAGGTATCGATTATTGACTTTTTACCCTTCTTTGGTGCCTTGGATATGAGCTAGGAACTTAAGATTTTGCATGAAAGGAGGACTAGCAGCCGAGTGGCACGGGAGAATGTGAAAAGTGTTCATATGTAAAAAAAAGTCCTAAGAAATCCGTCCGTTTTCGGCATTTGTTATCGAATCGACATAAAGCAGAAACGTCACATTAGCCGCTCTTCCCTATGAAACGGATGTATTTATCGTCTGCATTGCTATGTCGCGAGCTGCGGTATGCGGAGACACTAAAAACACCATAGTAGAACACAGATGAAGCTCCTAAGTTGATATTATATCCAGTAAGAAGTAGTACAATTCAAGTTTTATATATCGGTTATAGACTTTTTAGCTGGCTTTGCTGTCTTGGACATGAGCTAGGATCTTAAGATTCTGCATGAAAGGAGGACTAGAAACCCAGTTGCATGGGAGAATGTGAAAAGTGTTCATATGTAAAAAAAAAACCCTAACAAATCCGTCCGTTATCGTCGTTTGTTATCGAATCGACTTAAAGCCAGATCATCAAATTTGCTGCTCTTCTCTCTGAAACGGTTGTACTTATCGTGTGCAAAGCTATGTCGCGAGCTTCGGTATGCCAAGACACTAAAAGCACCATAGTAGAACACAGATGAAGCTTCCAAGTTGATGTAATAGCCAGTATGAAGTAGTACAGTTCAAGTTTTACTTATCGATTATTGACTTTGTACCCTCCTTTGGTGCCTTGGACATGAGCTAGGACCTTAAGATTTTGCATGAAAGGAGGACTAGCAGCCGCGTTGCACGGGAGAATGTGAAAAGTGTCCATATGTAGTAAAAAACTGAGAAATCCGTCCGTTTTCGTCATTTGTTATCGAATCGACTTAAAGCCAGATCGTCACATTGGCCGCACTTCTCTCTGAAACGGTTGTACTTATCGTCTGCATAGTTATGTCGCGTGCTGCGGTATGCGGAGACACTAAAAGCACCATAGTAGAACACAGATGAAGCTTCTATGTTGCTGTAATATCCTCTAAGAAGTAGTACAATTCGAGTTTTATATATCGATTATAGACTTTTTAGCTGGCTTTGGTGCCTTGGACATGAGCTAGGACCTTGAGATTCTGCATGAAAGGAGAACTAGCAGCCGCGTTGCACGGGAGAATGTGAAAAGTGTTCATATGTAGTAAAAACCTGAGAAATCCGTCCGTTTTCGTCATTTGTTATCGAATCGACTTAAAGCCAGATCGTCACATTGGCTGCACTTCTGTCTGAAACGGTTGTACTAATCGTCTGCAAAGCTATGTCGCGTGCTGCGGTATGCGGAGACACTAAAAGCACCATAGTAGAACACAGATGAAGCTCCTAAGTTGATATAATATCCAGTAAGAAGTAGTACAATTCAAGATTTATATATCGGTTATAGACTTTTTAGCTGGCTTTGGTGTCTTGGACATGAGGTAGGACCATAAGATTCTGCATGAAAGGAGGACTAACAGCCCAGTTGCACGGGAGAATGTGAAAAGTGTTCATATGTAGTAAAAACCTGAGAAATCCGTCCGTTTTCGTCATTTGTTATCGAATCGACTTAAAGCCAGATCGTCACATTGGCCGCTCTTCTGTCTGAAACGGTTACATTTATTGTCTGCAAAGCTATGTCGCGTGCTGCGGTATGCGGAGACACTAAAAGCACCATAGTAGAACACAGATGAAGCTTCTAAGTTGATGTAATAGCCAGTAAGAAGTAGTACAATTCAAGTTTCAGTTATCGATTATTCACTTTTTAGCTGGCTTTGGTGCCTTGGACATGAGCTAGGAACTTACGATTTTGCATGAAAGGAGGACTAGCAGCCGAGTGGCACGGGAGAATGTTAAAAGTGTTCATATGTAAAAAAAAATCCTAAGAAATCCGTCTATTTGCGCATTTGTTATCGAATCGACATAAAGCAGAAACGTCACCTTAGCCGCTCTTCCCTATGAAACGGATGTATTTATCGTCTGCATTGCTATGTCGCGAGCTGCGGTATGCGGAGACACTAAAAGCACCATAGTAGAACACAGATGAAGCTCCTAAGTTGATATAATGTCCATTAAGACGTAGTACATTTCAAGTTTTATATATCGGTTATAGACATTTTAGCTGGCTTTGGTGTCTTGGACATGAGCTAGGACCTTAAGATTCTGCATGAAAGGAGGACTAGCAGCCCAGTTGCATGGGAGAATGTGAAAAGTCTTCATAAGTAGTAAAAACCTGAGAAATCCGTCCGTTTTCGTCGTTTGTTATCGAATCGACTTAAGGCCAGATCGTGACATTGGCCGCTCTTCTCTCTGAAACGTTTGTACTTATCGTCTGCATAGCTATGTCGCGTGCTGCGGTATGCGGAGACACTAAAAGCATCATAGTAGAACACAGATGAAGATTCTAAGTTGATGTAATAGCCAGGAAGATGTAGTACAATTCAAGTTTTAGGTATCGATTATTGACTTCTTACCCTCCTTTCGTGTCTTGGACATGAGCTAGGAACTTAAGATTTTGCATGAAAGGAGGACTAGCAGCCGAGTTGCACAGGAGAATGTGAAAAGTGTCCATATGTAGTAAAAAACTGAGAAATCGGTCCAATTTCGTCATTTGTTATCGAATCGACTTAAGCCAGATCGTCACATTGGCCGCTCTTCTGTCTGAAACGGTTACATTTATCGGGTGCAAAGCTATGTGGCGTGCTACGGTATGCGGAGACACTAAAAGCACCACAGTAGAACACTGATGAAGCGTCTAAGTTGATATAATAGTCAGTAAGAAGTAGTACAATTCAAGTTTTAGGTGTCGATTATTGACTTTTTAGATGGCTTTGGTGCCTTGGACTTGAGCTAGGACCTTAAGATTCTGCATGAAAGGAGGACTAGCAGCCGCGTTGCACGGGAGAATGTGAAAAGTGTTCATATGTAGTAAAAACCTGAGAAATCCGTCCGTTTTCGTTATTGTTACCGAATCGACTTAAAGCCAGATCGTCATATTTGCTGCTCTTCTCTCTGACACGGTTGTACTTATCGTCTGCAAAGCTATGTCGTGTGCTGCGGTATGCAGAGACACTAAAAGCATCATAGTAGAACACAGATGAAGCTTCTAAGTTGATATAATAGCCAGTAAGATGTGGTACAATACAAGTTTTAGGTACCGGTTATTGACTTTTTACCCTTCATTGGTGCCTTGGACATGAGCCAGGAACTTAAAATTTTGCATGAAAGGAGGACTAGCAGCCGCGTTGCACGTGAGAATGTGAAAAGTGTTCATATGTAGTAAAAACCTGAGAAATCCATCCGTTTTCATCATTTGTTATCGAATCGACTTAAAGCCAGATCGTCACATTGACCGCACTTCTGTCTGAATTGGTTGTACTAATCGTCTGCAAAGCTATGTCGCGTGCTGCGGTATGCGGAGGCACTAAAAGCACCATATTAGATTTTAGATGAAGCATCTAAGTTGATGTAATAGCTAGTAAGATGTAGTACAATTCAAGTTTTAGGTATCGATTAATGACTTCTTACCCTCCTTTCGTCACTTGGACATGAGCTAGGAACTTAAGATTTTGCATGAAAGGAGGACTAGCACTCGAGGTGCACGGGAGAATGTGAAAAGTGGCCATATGTAGTAAAAAACTGAGATATCCGTCCGATTTCGACATTTGTTATCGAATCGACTTAAGCCGGATCGTCACATTGGCCGCTCTTCTGTCTGAAACGGTTACATTTATCGTCTGCAAAGCTATGTCGTGTGCTGCGGTATGTGGAGACACTAAAAGCATCGTAGTGGAACACAGATGAAGCTTCTAAGTTGATGTAATAGTCAGTAAGATGTAGTACAATACAAGTTTTAGGTATCGATTATTGACTTTTTAGATGGCTTTAGTGCCTTGGACATGAGCTAGGACCTAAAGATTCTGCATGAAAGGAAGACTAGCAGCCGAGTTGCACGGGGAATGTGAAAAGTGTTCATATGTAGTAAAAACCTAAGAAATCCGTCCGTTTTCGGCATTTGTTATCGCATCGACTTAAAGCCAGAACGTCACATTGGCCGCTTTTCTTTCTGAAACGGTTGTACTTATCGTCTGCATAGCTATGTCGTGTGCTGCGGTATGCGGAGACACTAAAACCACCATAATAGAACACAGATAAAGCTTCTAAGTTGATGTAATATCCACTAAGAAGTAGTACAATTCAAGTTTTATATATCGATTATAGACTTTTTAGCTGGCTTTGGTGCCTTGGACATGAGCTAGGACCTTAAGATTCTGCATGAAAGGATGACTAGCACCCACGTTGCACGGGAGAATGTCAAAAGTGTTCATATGTAGTAAAAACTTAGAAATCCGTCCGTTTTCGTCATTTTTTATCGAATCGACTTAAAACCAGATCGTCACATTGGCCGCCCTTCTCTCTGAATTGGTTGTACTAATCGTCTACAAAGCTATGTTGCGTGCTGCGGTATGCGGAGGCACTAAAAGCATCATAGTGCAACACAGATGAAGCTTCTATGTTGCTGTAATATCCTCTAAGAAGTAGTACAATTCAAGTTTTATATATCGATGATAGACTTTTCAGCTGGCTTTGGTGCCTTGGACATCAGCTAAGACCTTGAGATTCTGCATGAAAGGAGGACTAGCAGCCGCGTTGCACGGGAGAATGTGAAAAGTGTCCATATTTATTAAAAAACTTAGAAATCCGTCCGATTTCGTCATTTGTTATCGAATCCACTTAAAGCCAGATCGTCACATTGGCCGCCCTTCTCTCTGAAACGGTTGTACTTGTCGTCTGCAAAGCTATGTCGTGTGCTGCGGTATGCGGAGACACTAAAACAACCATAATAGAACACAGATAAAGCTTCTAAGTTGATGTAATATCCACTAAGAAGTAGTACAATTCAAGTTTTATATATCGATTGTAGACTTTTTAGCTGGCTTTGGTGCCTTGGACATGAGCTAGGACCTTAAGATTCTGCATGAAAGGATGACTAGCACCCGCGTTGCACGGGAGAATGTCAAAAGTGTTCATATGTAGTAAAAACTTAGAAATCCATCAGTTTTCGTCATTTGTTATCGAATCGACTTAAAACCAGATCGTCACATTGGCCGCCCTTCTCTCTGAAACGGTTGTACTTATCGTGTGCAAAGCTATGTCGCGTGCTGCGGTATGCGGAGGCACTAAAAGCATCATAGTGCAACACAGATGAAGCTTCTATGTTGCTGCAATATCCTCTAAGAAGTAGTACAATTCAAGTTTTATATATCGATGATAGACTTTTCAGCTGGCTTTGGTGCCTTGGACATCAGCTAAGACCTTGAGATTCTGCATGAAAGGAGGACTAGCAGCCGCGTTGCACGGGAGAATGTGAAAAGTGTCCATATTTATTAAAAAACTTAGAAATCCGTCCGTTTTCGTCATTTGTTATCGAAACGACTTAAAGCCAGATCGTCACATTGGCCGCCCTTCTCTCTGAAACGGTTGTACTTGTCGTCTGCAAAGCTATGTCGTGTGCTGCGGTATGTGGAGACACTAAAAGCATCATAGTGGAACACAGATGAAGCTTCTAAGTTGATGTAATAGTCAGTAAGATGTAGTACAATACAAGTTTTAGGTATCGATTATTGACTTTTTACCCTTCTTTGGTGCCTTGGACATGAGCTAGGAACTTAAAATTTTGCATGAAAGGAGGACTAGCAGCCGCGTTGCACGTGAGAATGTGAAAAGTGTTTATATGTAGTAAAAACCTGAGAAATCGGTCCGTTTTCGTCATTTGTTATCGAATCGACTTAAAGCCAGATAGTCACATTGGCCGCCCTTCTCTCAGAAACGGTTGTACTAATCGTCTGCAAAGCTATGTCGCGTGCTGCGGCATGCGGAGACACTAAAAGCACCATAGCAGAACACAGATGAAGCTCCTAAGTTAATATAATATCCAGTAAGAAGTTTACAATTCAAGTTTTATATATCGGTTATAGACTTTTTAGCTGGCTTTGGTGTCTTGTACATGAGCTAGGAACTTAAGATTTTGCATGAAAGAAGGACTAGCAGCCGCGTTGCACGGGAGAATGTGAAAAGTGTTCCTATGTAGTAAAAACCTGAGAAATCCGTCCGTTTTCGTCATTTGTTATCGAATCGACTTAAAGCCAGATCGTCACATTGGCCGCACTTCTTTCTGAAACGGTTACATTTGTCGTCTGCAAAGCTATGTCGTGTGCTGCGGTATGCGGAGACACTAAAAGCACCATATTAGATTTTAGATGAAGCATCTAAGTTGATGTAATAGCTAGTAAGATGTAGTACAATTTAAGTTTTAGGTATCGATTATTGACTTCTTACCCTCCTTTCGTCACATGGACATGAGCTAGGAACTTAAGATTCTGCAGGAAAGGATGACTAGCAGCCGCGTTGCACGGGAGAATGTCAAAAGTGTTCATATGTAGTAAAAACTTAGAAATCCGTCCGTTTTCGTCATTTGTTATCGAATCGACTTAAAGCCAGATCGTCACATTGGCTGCACTTCTGTCTGAAACGGTTGTACTAATCGTCTGCAAAGCTATGTCGCGTGCTGCGGTATGCGGAGACACTAAAAGCACCATAGTAGAACACAGATGAAGCTCCTAAGTTGATATAATATCCAGTAAGAAGTAGTACAATTCAAGATTTATATATCGGTTATAGACTTTTTAGCTGGCTTTGGTGTCTTGGACATGAGGTAGGACCATAAGATTCTGCATGAAAGGAGGACTAACAGCCCAGTTGCACGGGAGAATGTGAAAAGTGTTCATATGTAGTAAAAACCTGAGAAATCCGTCCGTTTTCGTCATTTGTTATCGAATCGACTTAAAGCCAGATCGTCACATTGGCCGCTCTTCTGTCTGAAACGGTTACATTTATTGTCTGCAAAGCTATGTCGCGTGCTGCGGTATGCGGAGACACTAAAAGCACCATAGTAGAACACAGATGAAGCTTCTAAGTTGATGTAATAGCCAGTAAGAAGTAGTACAATTCAAGTTTCAGTTATCGATTATTCACTTTTTAGCTGGCTTTGGTGCCTTGGACATGAGCTAGGAACTTACGATTTTGCATGAAAGGAGGACTAGCAGCCGAGTGGCACGGGAGAATGTTAAAAGTGTTCATATGTAAAAAAAAATCCTAAGAAATCCGTCTATTTTCGGCATTTGTTATCGAATCGACATAAAGCAGAAACGTCACCTTAGCCGCTCTTCCCTATGAAACGGATGTATTTATCGTCTGCATTGCTATGTCGCGAGCTGCGGTATGCGGAGACACTAAAAGCACCATAGTAGAACACAGATGAAGCTCCTAAGTTGATATAATGTCCATTAAGACGTAGTACATTTCAAGTTTTATATATCGGTTATAGACATTTTAGCTGGCTTTGGTGTCTTGGACATGAGCTAGGACCTTAAGATTCTGCATGAAAGGAGGACTAGCAGCCCAGTTGCATGGGAGAATGTGAAAAGTCTTCATAAGTAGTAAAAACCTGAGAAATCCGTCCGTTTTCGTCGTTTGTTATCGAATCGACTTAAGGCCAGATCGTGACATTGGCCGCTCTTCTCTCTGAAACGTTTGTACTTATCGTCTGCATAGCTATGTCGCGTGCTGCGGTATGCGGAGACACTAAAAGCATCATAGTAGAACACAGATGAAGATTCTAAGTTGATGTAATAGCCAGGAAGATGTAGTACAATTCAAGTTTCAGTTATCGATTATTCACTTTTTAGCTGGCTTTGGTGCCTTGGACATGAGCTAGGAACTTACGATTTTGCATGAAAGGAGGACTAGCAGCCGAGTGGCTCGGGAGAATGTTAAAAGTGTTCATATGTAAAAAAAAATCCTAAGAAATCCGTCTATTTTCGGCATTTGTTATCGAATCGACATAAAGCAGAAACGTCACCTTAGCCGCTCTTCCCTATGAAACGGATGTATTTATCGTCTGCATTGCTATGTCGCGAGCTGCGGTATGCGGAGACACTAAAAGCACCATAGTAGAACACAGATGAAGCTCCTAAGTTGATATAATGTCCATTAAGACGTAGTACATTTCAAGTTTTATATATCGGTTATAGACATTTTAGCTGGCTTTGGTGTCTTGGACATGAGCTAGGAACTTAAGATTTTGCATGAAAGGAGGACTAGCAGCCGAGTTGCACAGGAGAATGTGAAAAGTGTCCATATGTAGTAAAAAACTGAGAAATCGGTCCAATTTCGTCATTTGTTATCGAATCGACTTAAGCCAGATCGTCACATTGGCCGCTCTTCTGTCTGAAACGGTTACATTTATCGGGTGCAAAGCTATGTGGCGTGCTACGGTATGCGGAGACACTAAAAGCACCACAGTAGAACACTGATGAAGCGTCTAAGTTGATATAATAGTCAGTAAGAAGTAGTACAATTCAAGTTTTAGGTGTCGATTATTGACTTTTTAGATGGCTTTGGTGCCTTGGACTTGAGCTAGGACCTTAAGATTCTGCATGAAAGGAGGACTAGCAGCCGCGTTGCACGGGAGAATGTGAAAAGTGTTCATATGTAGTAAAAACCTGAGAAATCCGTCCGTTTTCGTTATTGTTACCGAATCGACTTAAAGCCAGATCGTCATATTTGCTGCTCTTCTCTCTGACACGGTTGTACTTATCGTCTGCAAAGCTATGTCGTGTGCTGCGGTATGCAGAGACACTAAAAGCATCATAGTAGAACACAGATGAAGCTTCTAAGTTGATATAATAGCCAGTAAGATGTGGTACAATACAAGTTTTAGGTACCGGTTATTGACTTTTTACCCTTCATTGGTGCCTTGGACATGAGCCAGGAACTTAAAATTTTGCATGAAAGGAGGACTAGCAGCCGCGTTGCACGTGAGAATGTGAAAAGTGTTCATATGTAGTAAAAACCTGAGAAATCCATCCGTTTTCATCATTTGTTATCGAATCGACTTAAAGCCAGATCGTCACATTGACCGCACTTCTGTCTGAATTGGTTGTACTAATCGTCTGCAAAGCTATGTCGCGTGCTGCGGTATGCGGAGGCACTAAAAGCACCATATTAGATTTTAGATGAAGCATCTAAGTTGATGTAATAGCTAGTAAGATGTAGTACAATTCAAGTTTTAGGTATCGATTAATGACTTCTTACCCTCCTTTCGTCACTTGGACATGAGCTAGGAACTTAAGATTTTGCATGAAAGGAGGACTAGCACTCGAGGTGCACGGGAGAATGTGAAAAGTGGCCATATGTAGTAAAAAACTGAGATATCCGTCCGATTTCGACATTTGTTATCGAATCGACTTAAGCCGGATCGTCACATTGGCCGCTCTTCTGTCTGAAACGGTTACATTTATCGTCTGCAAAGCTATGTCGTGTGCTGCGGTATGTGGAGACACTAAAAGCATCGTAGTGGAACACAGATGAAGCTTCTAAGTTGATGTAATAGTCAGTAAGATGTAGTACAATACAAGTTTTAGGTATCGATTATTGACTTTTTAGATGGCTTTAGTGCCTTGGACATGAGCTAGGACCTAAAGATTCTGCATGAAAGGAAGACTAGCAGCCGAGTTGCACGGGGAATGTGAAAAGTGTTCATATGTAGTAAAAACCTAAGAAATCCGTCCGTTTTCGGCATTTGTTATCGCATCGACTTAAAGCCAGAACGTCACATTGGCCGCTTTTCTTTCTGAAACGGTTGTACTTATCGTCTGCATAGCTATGTCGTGTGCTGCGGTATGCGGAGACACTAAAACCACCATAATAGAACACAGATAAAGCTTCTAAGTTGATGTAATATCCACTAAGAAGTAGTACAATTCAAGTTTTATATATCGATTATAGACTTTTTAGCTGGCTTTGGTGCCTTGGACATGAGCTAGGACCTTAAGATTCTGCATGAAAGGATGACTAGCACCCACGTTGCACGGGAGAATGTCAAAAGTGTTCATATGTAGTAAAAACTTAGAAATCCGTCCGTTTTCGTCATTTGTTATCGAATCGACTTAAAACCAGATCGTCACATTGGCCGCCCTTCTCTCTGAATTGGTTGTACTAATCGTCTACAAAGCTATGTTGCGTGCTGCGGTATGCGGAGGCACTAAAAGCATCATAGTGCAACACAGATGAAGCTTCTATGTTGCTGTAATATCCTCTAAGAAGTAGTACAATTCAAGTTTTATATATCGATGATAGACTTTTCAGCTGGCTTTGGTGCCTTGGACATCAGCTAAGACCTTGAGATTCTGCATGAAAGGAGGACTAGCAGCCGCGTTGCACGGGAGAATGTGAAAAGTGTCCATATTTATTAAAAAACTTAGAAATCCGTCCGATTTCGTCATTTGTTATCGAATCCACTTAAAGCCAGATCGTCACATTGGCCGCCCTTCTCTCTGAAACGGTTGTACTTGTCGTCTGCAAAGCTATGTCGTGTGCTGCGGTATGCGGAGACACTAAAACAACCATAATAGAACACAGATAAAGCTTCTAAGTTGATGTAATATCCACTAAGAAGTAGTACAATTCAAGTTTTATATATCGATTGTAGACTTTTTAGCTGGCTTTGGTGCCTTGGACATGAGCTAGGACCTTAAGATTCTGCATGAAAGGATGACTAGCACCCGCGTTGCACGGGAGAATGTCAAAAGTGTTCATATGTAGTAAAAACTTAGAAATCCGTCAGTTTTCGTCATTTGTTATCGAATCGACTTAAAACCAGATCGTCACATTGGCCGCCCTTCTCTCTGAAACGGTTGTACTTATCGTGTGCAAAGCTATGTCGCGTGCTGCGGTATGCGGAGGCACTAAAAGCATCATAGTGCAACACAGATGAAGCTTCTATGTTGCTGCAATATCCTCTAAGAAGTAGTACAATTCAAGTTTTATATATCGATGATAGACTTTTCAGCTGGCTTTGGTGCCTTGGACATCAGCTAAGACCTTGAGATTCTGCATGAAAGGAGGACTAGCAGCCGCGTTGCACGGGAGAATGTGAAAAGTGTCCATATTTATTAAAAAACTTAGAAATCCGTCCGTTTTCGTCATTTGTTATCGAATCGACTTAAAGCAAGATCGTCACATTGGCCGCCCTTCTCTCTGAAACGGTTGTACTAATCGTCTGCAAAGCTATGTCGCGTGCTGCGGTATGCGAAGACACTAAAAGCACCATAGTAGAACACAGATGAAGCTTCTAAGTTGATGTAATAGCCAGTAAGGTGTAGTACAATTCAAGTTTTAGGTATCGATTATTGACTTTTTACCCTCCTATCGTGCCTTGGACATGAGCTAGGAACTTAAGATTTTGCATGAAAGGAGGACTAGCAGACGCGTTGCACGAGAGGATGTAAAAGTGTTCGTATGTAGAAAAAACCTGAGAAATCCGTCCGTTTTCGTCATTTGTTATCGAATCCACTTAAAGCCAGATCGTCACATTGGCCGCCCTTCTCTCTGAAACGGTTGTACTTATCGTCTGCAAAGCTATGTCGTGTGCTGCGGTATGTGGAGACACTAAAAGCATCATAGTGGAACACAGATGAAGCTTCTAAGTTGATGTAATAGTCAGTATGATGTAGTACAATACAAGTTTTAGGTATCGATTATTGACTTTTTACCCTTCTTTGGTGCCTTGGACATGAGCTAGGAACTTAAAATTTTGCATGAAAGGAGGACTAGCAGCCGCGTTGCACGTGAGAATGTGAAAAGTATTCATATGTAGTAAAAACCTGAGAAATCCGTCCGTTTTCGTCATTTGTTATCGAATCGACTTAAAGCCAGATCGTCACATTGGCCGCACTTCTGTCTGAAACGGTTACATTTATCGTGTGCAAAGCTATGTCGCGTGCTGCGGTATGCGGAGACACTAAAAGCACCATCTTAGAACTTAGATGAAGCATCTAAGTTGATGTAATAGCCAGTAAGATGTAGTACAATACAAGTTTTAGGTATCGATTATTGGCTTTTTACCCTTCTTTGGTGCCTTGGACATGAGCTAGGAACTTAAAATTTTGCATGAAAGGAGGACTAGCAGCCGCGTTGCACGTGAGAATGTGAAAAGTGTTCATATGTAGTAAAAACCTGAGAAATCGGTCCGTTTTCGTCATTTGTTATCGAATCGACTTAAAGCCAGATAGTCACATTGGCCGCCCTTCTCTCAGAAACGGTTGTACTAATCGTCTGCAAAGCTATGTCGCGTGCTGCGGCATGCGGAGACACTAAAAGCACCATAGCAGAACACAGATGAAGCTCCTAATTTAATATAATATCCAGTAAGAAGTTTACAATTCAAGTTTTATATATCGGTTATAGACTTTTTAGCTGGCTTTGGTGTCTTGTACATGAGCTAGGAACTTAAGATTTTGCATGAAAGGAGGACTAGCAGCCGCGTTGCACGGGAGAATGTGAAAAGTGTTCCTATGTAGTAAAAACCTGAGAAATCCGTCCGTTTTCGTCATTTGTTATCGAATCGACTTAAAGCCAGATCGTCACATTGGCCGCACTTCTTTCTGAAACGGTTACATTTGTCGTCTGCAAAGCTATGTCGCGTGCTGCGGTATGCGGAGACACTAAAAGCACCATATTAGATTTTAGATGAAGCATCTAAGTTGATGTAATAGCTAGTAAGATGTAGTACAATTTAAGTTTTAGGTATCGATTATTGACTTCTTACCCTCCTTTCGTCACATGGACATGAGCTAGGAACTTAAGATTCTGCAGGAAAGGATGACTAGCAGCCGCGTTGCACGGGAGAATGTCAAAAGTGTTCATATGTAGTAAAAACTTAGAAATCCGTCCGTTTTCGTCATTTGTTATCGAATCGACTTAAAGCCAGATCGTCACATTGGCCGCCCTTCTCTCTGAAACGGTTGTACTAATCGTCTGCAAAGCTATGTCGCGTGCTGCGGTATGCGAAGACACTAAAAGCACCATAGTAGAACACAGATGAAGCTTCTAAGTTGATGTAATAGCCAGTAAGGTGTAGTACAATTCAATTTTTATGTATCGATTATTGACTTTTTACCCTCCTCTCGTGCCTTGGACATAAGCTAGGAACTTAAGATTCTGCATGAAAGGAGGACTAGCAGCCGCGTTGCACGAGAGGATGTAAAAGTATTCCTATGTAGAAAAATCCGAGAAATCCGTCCGTTTTCGTCATTTGTTATCGAATCGACTTAAAGCAAGATCGTCACATTGGCCGCCCTTCTCTCTGAAACGGTTGTACTAATCGTCTGCAAAGCTATGTCGCGTGCTGCGGTATGCGAAGACACTAAAAGCACCATAGTAGAACACAGATGAAGCTTCTAAGTTGATGTAATAGCCAGTAAGGTGTAGTACAATTCAAGTTTTAGGTATCGATTATTGACTTTTTACCCTCCTTTCGTGCCTTGGACATGAGCTAGGAACTTAAGATTTTGCATGAAAGGAGGACTAGCAGACGCGTTGCACGAGAGGATGTAAAAGTGTTCGTATGTAGAAAAAACCTGAGAAATCCGTCCGTTTTCGTCATTTGTTATCGAATCGACTTAAAACCAGATCGTCACATTGGCCGCCCTTCTCTCTGAAACGGTTGTACTAATCGTCTGCAAAGCTATGTCGCGTGCTGCGGTATGCGGCGGCACTAAAAGCATCATAGTGCATCACAGATGAAGCTTCTATGTTGCTGTAATATCCTCTAAGAAGTAGTACAATTCACGTTTTATATATCGATGATAGACTTTTCAGCTGGCTTTGGTGCCTTGGAAATCAGCTAAGACCTTGAGATTCTGCATGAAAGGAGGACTAGCAGCCGCGTTGCACGGGAGAATGTGAAAAGTGTCCATATTTATTAAAAAACTTAGCAATCCGTCCGATTTCGTCATTTGTTATCGAATCCACTTAAAGCCAGATCGTCACATTGGCCGCCCTTCTCTCTGAAACGGTTGTACTTATCGTCTGCAAAGCTATGTCGTGTGCTGCGGTATGTGGAGACACTAAAAGCATCATAGTGGAACACAGATGAAGCATCTAAGTTGATGTAATAGCCAGTAAGATGTAGTACAATACAAGTTTTAGGTATCGATTATTGACTTTTTACCCTTCTTTGGTGCCTTGGACATGAGCTAGGACCTTGAGATTCTGCATGAAAGGAGGACTAGCAGCCGCGTTGCAGGGGAGAGTGTGATAAGTCTTCATATGTAGTAAAAACCTGAGAAATCCGTCCGTTTTCGTCGTTTGTTATCGAATCGACTTAAAGCCAGATCGTCATATTGGCCGCTCTTCTCTCTGAAACGGTTGTACTTATCGGCTACAAAGCTACGTCGCGAGCTGCGGTATGCGGAGACACTAAAAGCACCATAGTGGAACACAGATGAAGCATCCAAGTTGATGTAATAGCCAGTATGAAGTAGTACAGTTCAAGTTTTACTAATCGATTATTGACTTTTTACCCTTCTTTGGTGCCTTGGATATGAGCTAGGAACTTAAGATTTTGCATGAAAGGAGGACTAGCAGCCGAGTGGCACGGGAGAATGTGAAAAGTGTTCATATGTAAAAAAAAGTCCTAAGAAATCCGTCCGTTTTCGGCATTTGTTATCGAATCGACATAAAGCAGAAACGTCACATTAGCCGCTCTTCCCTATGAAACGGATGTATTTATCGTCTGCATTGCTATGTCGCGAGCTGCGGTATGCGGAGACACTAAAAACACCATAGTAGAACACAGATGAAGCTCCTAAGTTGATATTATATCCAGTAAGAAGTAGTACAATTCAAGTTTTATATATCGGTTATAGACTTTTTAGCTGGCTTTGCTGTCTTGGACATGAGCTAGGATCTTAAGATTCTGCATGAAAGGAGGACTAGAAACCCAGTTGCATGGGAGAATGTGAAAAGTGTTCATATGTAAAAAAAAAAACCCTAACAAATCCGTCCGTTATCGTCGTTTGTTATCGAATCGACTTAAAGCCAGATCATCAAATTTGCTGCTCTTCTCTCTGAAACGGTTGTACTTATCGTGTGCAAAGCTATGTCGCGAGCTTCGGTATGCCAAGACACTAAAAGCACCATAGTAGAACACAGATGAAGCTTCCAAGTTGATGTAATAGCCAGTATGAAGTAGTACAGTTCAAGTTTTACTTATCGATTATTGACTTTGTACCCTCCTTTGGTGCCTTGGACATGAGCTAGGACCTTAAGATTTTGCATGAAAGGAGGACTAGCAGCCGCGTTGCACGGGAGAATGTGAAAAGTGTCCATATGTAGTAAAAAACTGAGAAATCCGTCCGTTTTCGTCATTTGTTATCGAATCGACTTAAAGCCAGATCGTCACATTGGCCGCACTTCTCTCTGAAACGGTTGTACTTATCGTCTGCATAGTTATGTCGCGTGCTGCGGTATGCGGAGACACTAAAAGCACCATAGTAGAACACAGATGAAGCTTCTATGTTGCTGTAATATCCTCTAAGAAGTAGTACAATACGAGTTTTATATATCGATTATAGACTTTTTAGCTGGCTTTGGTGCCTTGGACATGAGCTAGGACCTTGAGATTCTGCATGAAAGGAGAACTAGCAGCCGCGTTGCACGGGAGAATGTGAAAAGTGTTCATATGTAGTAAAAACCTGAGAAATCCGTCCGTTTTCGTCATTTGTTATCGAATCGACTTAAAGCCAGATCGTCACATTGGCTGCACTTCTGTCTGAAACGGTTGTACTAATCGTCTGCAAAGCTATGTCGCGTGCTGCGGTATGCGGAGACACTAAAAGCACCATAGTAGAACACAGATGAAGCTCCTAAGTTGATATAATATCCAGTAAGAAGTAGTACAATTCAAGATTTATATATCGGTTATAGACTTTTTAGCTGGCTTTGGTGTCTTGGACATGAGGTAGGACCATAAGATTCTGCATGAAAGGAGGACTAACAGCCCAGTTGCACGGGAGAATGTGAAAAGTGTTCATATGTAGTAAAAACCTGAGAAATCCGTCCGTTTTCGTCATTTGTTATCGAATCGACTTAAAGCCAGATCGTCACATTGGCAGCTCTTCTGTCTGAAACGGTTACATTTATTGTCTGCAAAGCTATGTCGCGTGCTGCGGTATGCGGAGACACTAAAAGCACCATAGTAGAACACAGATGAAGCTTCTAAGTTGATGTAATAGCCAGTAAGAAGTAGTACAATTCAAGTTTCAGTTATCGATTATTCACTTTTTAGCTGGCTTTGGTGCCTTGGACATGAGCTAGGAACTTACGATTTTGCATGAAAGGAGGACTAGCAGCCGAGTGGCACGGGAGAATGTTAAAAGTGTTCATATGTAAAAAAAAATCCTAAGAAATCCGTCTATTTTCGGCATTTGTTATCGAATCGACATAAAGCAGAAACGTCACCTTAGCCGCTCTTCCCTATGAAACGGATGTATTTATCGTCTGCATTGCTATGTCGCGAGCTGCGGTATGCGGAGACACTAAAAGCACCATAGTAGAACACAGATGAAGCTCCTAAGTTGATATAATGTCCATTAAGACGTAGTACATTTCAAGTTTTATATATCGGTTATAGACATTTTAGCTGGCTTTGGTGTCTTGGACATGAGCTAGGACCTTAAGATTCTGCATGAAAGGAGGACTAGCAGCCCAGTTGCATGGGAGAATGTGAAAAGTCTTCATAAGTAGTAAAAACCTGAGAAATCCGTCCGTTTTCGTCGTTTGTTATCGAATCGACTTAAGGCCAGATCGTGACATTGGCCGCTCTTCTCTCTGAAACGTTTGTACTTATCGTCTGCATAGCTATGTCGCGTGCTGCGGTATGCGGAGACACTAAAAGCATCATAGTAGAACACAGATGAAGATTCTAAGTTGATGTAATAGCCAGGAAGATGTAGTACAATTCAAGTTTTAGGTATCGATTATTGACTTCTTACCCTCCTTTCGTGTCTTGGACATGAGCTAGGAACTTAAGATTTTGCATGAAAGGAGGACTAGCAGCCGAGTTGCACAGGAGAATGTGAAAAGTGTCCATATGTAGTAAAAAACTGAGAAATCGGTCCAATTTCGTCATTTGTTATCGAATCGACTTAAGCCAGATCGTCACATTGGCCGCTCTTCTGTCTGAAACGGTTACATTTATCGGGTGCAAAGCTATGTGGCGTGCTACGGTATGCGGAGACACTAAAAGCACCACAGTAGAACACTGATGAAGCGTCTAAGTTGATATAATAGTCAGTAAGAAGTAGTACAATTCAAGTTTTAGGTGTCGATTATTGACTTTTTAGATGGCTTTGGTGCCTTGGACTTGAGCTAGGACCTTAAGATTCTGCATGAAAGGAGGACTAGCAGCCGCGTTGCACGGGAGAATGTGAAAAGTGTTCATATGTAGTAAAAACCTGAGAAATCCGTCCGTTTTCGTTATTGTTACCGAATCGACTTAAAGCCAGATCGTCATATTTGCTGCTCTTCTCTCTGACACGGTTGTACTTATCGTCTGCAAAGCTATGTCGTGTGCTGCGGTATGCAGAGACACTAAAAGCATCATAGTAGAACACAGATGAAGCTTCTAAGTTGATATAATAGCCAGTAAGATGTGGTACAATACAAGTTTTAGGTACC
Source organism: Schistocerca gregaria (assembly GCF_023897955.1). NCBI lineage: Eukaryota > Metazoa > Arthropoda > Insecta > Orthoptera > Acrididae > Schistocerca > Schistocerca gregaria. Next base: position 458,265 of record NW_026061808.1, on the reverse strand, counting down.
GGTTATTGACTTTTTACCCTTCATTGGTGCCTTGGACATGAGCCAGGAACTTAAAATTTTGCATGAAAGGAGGACTAGCAGCCGCGTTGCACGTGAGAATGTGAAAAGTGTTCATATGTAGTAAAAACCTGAGAAATCCATCCGTTTTCATCATTTGTTATCGAATCGACTTAAAGCCAGATCGTCACATTGACCGCACTTCTGTCTGAATTGGTTGTACTAATCGTCTGCAAAGCTATGTCGCGTGCTGCGGTATGCGGAGGCACTAAAAGCACCATATTAGATTTTAGATGAAGCATCTAAGTTGATGTAATAGCTAGTAAGATGTAGTACAATTCAAGTTTTAGGTATCGATTAATGACTTCTTACCCTCCTTTCGTCACTTGGACATGAGCTAGGAACTTAAGATTTTGCATGAAAGGAGGACTAGCACTCGAGGTGCACGGGAGAATGTGAAAAGTGGCCATATGTAGTAAAAAACTGAGATATCCGTCCGATTTCGACATTTGTTATCGAATCGACTTAAGCCGGATCGTCACATTGGCCGCTCTTCTGTCTGAAACGGTTACATTTATCGTCTGCAAAGCTATGTCGTGTGCTGCGGTATGTGGAGACACTAAAAGCATCGTAGTGGAACACAGATGAAGCTTCTAAGTTGATGTAATAGTCAGTAAGATGTAGTACAATACAAGTTTTAGGTATCGATTATCGACTTTTTAGATGGCTTTAGTGCCTTGGACATGAGCTAGGACCTAAAGATTCTGCATGAAAGGAAGACTAGCAGCCGAGTTGCACGGGGAATGTGAAAAGTGTTCATATGTAGTAAAAACCTAAGAAATCCGTCCGTTTTCGGCATTTGTTATCGCATCGACTTAAAGCCAGAACGTCACATTGGCCGCTTTTCTTTCTGAAACGGTTGTACTTATCGTCTGCATAGCTATGTCGTGTGCTGCGGTATGCGGAGACACTAAAACCACCATAATAGAACACAGATAAAGCTTCTAAGTTGATGTAATATCCACTAAGAAGTAGTACAATTCAAGTTTTATATATCGATTATAGACTTTTTAGCTGGCTTTGGTGCCTTGGACATGAGCTAGGACCTTAAGATTCTGCATGAAAGGATGACTAGCACCCACGTTGCACGGGAGAATGTCAAAAGTGTTCATATGTAGTAAAAACTTAGAAATCCGTCCGTTTTCGTCATTTGTTATCGAATCGACTTAAAACCAGATCGTCACATTGGCCGCCCTTCTCTCTGAATTGGTTGTACTAATCGTCTACAAAGCTATGTTGCGTGCTGCGGTATGCGGAGGCACTAAAAGCATCATAGTGCAACACAGATGAAGCTTCTATGTTGCTGTAATATCCTCTAAGAAGTAGTACAATTCAAGTTTTATATATCGATGATAGACTTTTCAGCTGGCTTTGGTGCCTTGGACATCAGCTAAGACCTTGAGATTCTGCATGAAAGGAGGACTAGCAGCCGCGTTGCACGGGAGAATGTGAAAAGTGTCCATATTTATTAAAAAACTTAGAAATCCGTCCGATTTCGTCATTTGTTATCGAATCCACTTAAAGCCAGATCGTCACATTGGCCGCCCTTCTCTCTGAAACGGTTGTACTTGTCGTCTGCAAAGCTATGTCGTGTGCTGCGGTATGCGGAGACACTAAAACAACCATAATAGAACACAGATAAAGCTTCTAAGTTGATGTAATATCCACTAAGAAGTAGTACAATTCAAGTTTTATATATCGATTGTAGACTTTTTAGCTGGCTTTGGTGCCTTGGACATGAGCTAGGACCTTAAGATTCTGCATGAAAGGATGACTAGCACCCGCGTTGCACGGGAGAATGTCAAAAGTGTTCATATGTAGTAAAAACTTAGAAATCCGTCAGTTTTCGTCATTTGTTATCGAATCGACTTAAAACCAGATCGTCACATTGGCCGCCCTTCTCTCTGAAACGGTTGTACTTATCGTGTGCAAAGCTATGTCGCGTGCTGCGGTATGCGGAGGCACTAAAAGCATCATAGTGCAACACAGATGAAGCTACTATGTTGCTGCAATATCCTCTAAGAAGTAGTACAATTCAAGTTTTATATATCGATGATAGACTTTTCAGCTGGCTTTGGTGCCTTGGACATCAGCTAAGACCTTGAGATTCTGCATGAAAGGAGGACTAGCAGCCGCGTTGCACGGGAGAATGTGAAAAGTGTCCATATTTATTAAAAAACTTAGAAATCCGTCCGTTTTCGTCATTTGTTATCGAAACGACTTAAAGCCAGATCGTCACATTGGCCGCCCTTCTCTCTGAAACGGTTGTACTTGTCGTCTGCAAAGCTATGTCGTGTGCTGCGGTATGTGGAGACACTAAAAGCATCATAGTGGAACACAGATGAAGCTTCTAAGTTGATGTAATAGTCAGTAAGATGTAGTACAATACAAGTTTTAGGTATCGATTATTGACTTTTTACCCTTCTTTGGTGCCTTGGACATGAGCTAGGAACTTAAAATTTTGCATGAAAGGAGGACTAGCAGCCGCGTTGCACGTGAGAATGTGAAAAGTGTTTATATGTAGTAAAAACCTGAGAAATCGGTCCGTTTTCGTCATTTGTTATCGAATCGACTTAAAGCCAGATAGTCACATTGGCCGCCCTTCTCTCAGAAACGGTTGTACTAATCGTCTGCAAAGCTATGTCGCGTGCTGCGGCATGCGGAGACACTAAAAGCACCATAGCAGAACACAGATGAAGCTCCTAAGTTAATATAATATCCAGTAAGAAGTTTACAATTCAAGTTTTATATATCGGTTATAGACTTTTTAGCTGGCTTTGGTGTCTTGTACATGAGCTAGGAACTTAAGATTTTGCATGAAAGAAGGACTAGCAGCCGCGTTGCACGGGAGAATGTGAAAAGTGTTCCTATGTAGTAAAAACCTGAGAAATCCGTCCGTTTTCGTCATTTGTTATCGAATCGACTTAAAGCCAGATCGTCACATTGGCCGCACTTCTTTCTGAAACGGTTACATTTGTCGTCTGCAAAGCTATGTCGCGTGCTGCGGTATGCGGAGACACTAAAAGCACCATATTAGATTTTAGATGAAGCATCTAAGTTGATGTAATAGCTAGTAAGATGTAGTACAATTTAAGTTTTAGGTATCGATTATTGACTTCTTACCCTCCTTTCGTCACATGGACATGAGCTAGGAACTTAAGATTCTGCAGGAAAGGATGACTAGCAGCCGCGTTGCACGGGAGAATGTCAAAAGTGTTCATATGTAGTAAAAACTTAGAAATCCGTCCGTTTTCGTCATTTGTTATCGAATCGACTTAAAGCCAGATCGTCACATTGGCTGCACTTCTGTCTGAAACGGTTGTACTAATCGTCTGCAAAGCTATGTCGCGTGCTGCGGTATGCGGAGACACTAAAAGCACCATAGTAGAACACAGATGAAGCTCCTAAGTTGATATAATATCCAGTAAGAAGTAGTACAATTCAAGATTTATATATCGGTTATAGACTTTTTAGCTGGCTTTGGTGTCTTGGACATGAGGTAGGACCATAAGATTCTGCATGAAAGGAGGACTAACAGCCCAGTTGCACGGGAGAATGTGAAAAGTGTTCATATGTAGTAAAAACCTGAGAAATCCGTCCGTTTTCGTCATTTGTTATCGAATCGACTTAAAGCCAGATCGTCACATTGGCCGCTCTTCTGTCTGAAACGGTTACATTTATTGTCTGCAAAGCTATGTCGCGTGCTGCGGTATGCGGAGACACTAAAAGCACCATAGTAGAACACAGATGAAGCTTCTAAGTTGATGTAATAGCCAGTAAGAAGTAGTACAATTCAAGTTTCAGTTATCGATTATTCACTTTTTAGCTGGCTTTGGTGCCTTGGACATGAGCTAGGAACTTACGATTTTGCATGAAAGGAGGACTAGCAGCCGAGTGGCACGGGAGAATGTTAAAAGTGTTCATATGTAAAAAAAAATCCTAAGAAATCCGTCTATTTTCGGCATTTGTTATCGAATCGACATAAAGCAGAAACGTCACCTTAGCCGCTCTTCCCTATGAAACGGATGTATTTATCGTCTGCATTGCTATGTCGCGAGCTGCGGTATGCGGAGACACTAAAAGCACCATAGTAGAACACAGATGAAGCTCCTAAGTTGATATAATGTCCATTAAGACGTAGTACATTTCAAGTTTTATATATCGGTTATAGACATTTTAGCTGGCTTTGGTGTCTTGGACATGAGCTAGGACCTTAAGATTCTGCATGAAAGGAGGACTAGCAGCCCAGTTGCATGGGAGAATGTGAAAAGTCTTCATAAGTAGTAAAAACCTGAGAAATCCGTCCGTTTTCGTCGTTTGTTATCGAATCGACTTAAGGCCAGATCGTGACATTGGCCGCTCTTCTCTCTGAAACGTTTGTACTTATCGTCTGCATAGCTATGTCGCGTGCTGCGGTATGCGGAGACACTAAAAGCATCATAGTAGAACACAGATGAAGATTCTAAGTTGATGTAATAGCCAGGAAGATGTAGTACAATTCAAGTTTTAGGTATCGATTATTGACTTCTTACCCTCCTTTCGTGTCTTGGACATGAGCTAGGAACTTAAGATTTTGCATGAAAGGAGGACTAGCAGCCGAGTTGCACAGGAGAATGTGAAAAGTGTCCATATGTAGTAAAAAACAGAGAAATCGGTCCAATTTCGTCATTTGTTATCGAATCGACTTAAGCCAGATCGTCACATTGGCCGCTCTTCTGTCTGAAGCGGTTACATTTATCGGGTGCAAAGCTATGTGGCGTGCTACGGTATGCGGAGACACTAAAAGCACCACAGTAGAACACTGATGAAGCGTCTAAGTTGATATAATAGTCAGTAAGAAGTAGTACAATTCAAGTTTTAGGTGTCGATTATTGACTTTTTAGATGGCTTTGGTGCCTTGGACTTGAGCTAGGACCTTAAGATTCTGCATGAAAGGAGGACTAGCAGCCGCGTTGCACGGGAGAATGTGAAAAGTGTTCATATGTAGTAAAAACCTGAGAAATCCGTCCGTTTTCGTTATTGTTACCGAATCGACTTAAAGCCAGATCGTCATATTTGCTGCTCTTCTCTCTGACACGGTTGTACTTATCGTCTGCAAAGCTATGTCGTGTGCTGCGGTATGCAGAGACACTAAAAGCATCATAGTAGAACACAGATGAAGCTTCTAAGTTGATATAATAGCCAGTAAGATGTGGTACAATACAAGTTTTAGGTACCGGTTATTGACTTTTTACCCTTCATTGGTGCCTTGGACATGAGCCAGGAACTTAAAATTTTGCATGAAAGGAGGACTAGCAGCCGCGTTGCACGTGAGAATGTGAAAAGTGTTCATATGTAGTAAAAACCTGAGAAATCCATCCGTTTTCATCATTTGTTATCGAATCGACTTAAAGCCAGATCGTCACATTGACCGCACTTCTGTCTGAATTGGTTGTACTAATCGTCTGCAAAGCTATGTCGCGTGCTGCGGTATGCGGAGGCACTAAAAGCACCATATTAGATTTTAGATGAAGCATCTAAGTTGATGTAATAGCTAGTAAGATGTAGTACAATTCAAGTTTTAGGTATCGATTAATGACTTCTTACCCTCCTTTCGTCACTTGGACATGAGCTAGGAACTTAAGATTTTGCATGAAAGGAGGACTAGCACTCGAGGTGCACGGGAGAATGTGAAAAGTGGCCATATGTAGTAAAAAACTGAGATATCCGTCCGATTTCGACATTTGTTATCGAATCGACTTAAGCCGGATCGTCACATTGGCCGCTCTTCTGTCTGAAACGGTTACATTTATCGTCTGCAAAGCTATGTCGTGTGCTGCGGTATGTGGAGACACTAAAAGCATCGTAGTGGAACACAGATGAAGCTTCTAAGTTGATGTAATAGTCAGTAAGATGTAGTACAATACAAGTTTTAGGTATCGATTATTGACTTTTTAGATGGCTTTAGTGCCTTGGACATGAGCTAGGACCTAAAGATTCTGCATGAAAGGAAGACTAGCAGCCGAGTTGCACGGGGAATGTGAAAAGTGTTCATATGTAGTAAAAACCTAAGAAATCCGTCCGTTTTCGGCATTTGTTATCGCATCGACTTAAAGCCAGAACGTCACATTGGCCGCTTTTCTTTCTGAAACGGTTGTACTTATCGTCTGCATAGCTATGTCGTGTGCTGCGGTATGCGGAGACACTAAAACCACCATAATAGAACACAGATAAAGCTTCTAAGTTGATGTAATATCCACTAAGAAGTAGTACAATTCAAGTTTTATATATCGATTATAGACTTTTTAGCTGGCTTTGGTGCCTTGGACATGAGCTAGGACCTTAAGATTCTGCATGAAAGGATGACTAGCACCCACGTTGCACGGGAGAATGTCAAAAGTGTTCATATGTAGTAAAAACTTAGAAATCCGTCCGTTTTCGTCATTTGTTATCGAATGGACTTAAAACCAGATCGTCACATTGGCCGCCCTTCTCTCTGAATTGGTTGTACTAATCGTCTACAAAGCTATGTTGCGTGCTGCGGTATGCGGAGGCACTAAAAGCATCATAGTGCAACACAGATGAAGCTTCTATGTTGCTGTAATATCCTCTAAGAAGTAGTACAATTCAAGTTTTATATATCGATGATAGACTTTTCAGCTGGCTTTGGTGCCTTGGACATCAGCTAAGACCTTGAGATTCTGCATGAAAGGAGGACTAGCAGCCGCGTTGCACGGGAGAATGTGAAAAGTGTCCATATTTATTAAAAAACTTAGAAATCCGTCCGATTTCGTCATTTGTTATCGAATCCACTTAAAGCCAGATCGTCACATTGGCCGCCCTTCTCTCTGAAACGGTTGTACTTGTCGTCTGCAAAGCTATGTCGTGTGCTGCGGTATGCGGAGACACTAAAACAACCATAATAGAACACAGATAAAGCTTCTAAGTTGATGTAATATCCACTAAGAAGTAGTACAATTCAAGTTTTATATATCGATTGTAGACTTTTTAGCTGGCTTTGGTGCCTTGGACATGAGCTAGGACCTTAAGATTCTGCATGAAAGGATGACTAGCACCCGCGTTGCACGGGAGAATGTCAAAAGTGTTCATATGTAGTAAAAACTTAGAAATCCGTCAGTTTTCGTCATTTGTTATCGAATCGACTTAAAACCAGATCGTCACATTGGCCGCCCTTCTCTCTGAAACGGTTGTACTTATCGTGTGCAAAGCTATGTCGCGTGCTGCGGTATGCGGAGGCACTAAAAGCATCATAGTGCAACACAGATGAAGCTTCTATGTTGCTGCAATATCCTCTAAGAAGTAGTACAATTCAAGTTTTATATATCGATGATAGACTTTTCAGCTGGCTTTGGTGCCTTGGACATCAGCTAAGACCTTGAGATTCTGCATGAAAGGAGGACTAGCAGCCGCGTTGCACGGGAGAATGTGAAAAGTGTCCATATTTATTAAAAAACTTAGAAATCCGTCCGTTTTCGTCATTTGTTATCGAAACGACTTAAAGCCAGATCGTCACATTGGCCGCCCTTCTCTCTGAAACGGTTGTACTTGTCGTCTGCAAAGCTATGTCGTGTGCTGCGGTATGTGGAGACACTAAAAGCATCATAGTGGAACACAGATGAAGCTTCTAAGTTGATGTAATAGTCAGTAAGATGTAGTACAATACAAGTTTTAGGTATCGATTATTGACTTTTTACCCTTCTTTGGTGCCTTGGACATGAGCTAGGAACTTAAAATTTTGCATGAAAGGAGGACTAGCAGCCGCGTTGCACGTGAGAATGTGAAAAGTGTTTATATGTAGTAAAAACCTGAGAAATCGGTCCGTTTTCGTCATTTGTTATCGAATCGACTTAAAGCCAAATAGTCACATTGGCCGCCCTTCTCTCAGAAACGGTTGTACTAATCGTCTGCAAAGCTATGTCGCGTGCTGCGGCATGCGGAGACACTAAAAGCACCATAGCAGAACACAGATGAAGCTCCTAAGTTAATATAATATCCAGTAAGAAGTTTACAATTCAAGTTTTATATATCGGTTATAGACTTTTTAGCTGGCTTTGGTGTCTTGTACATGAGCTAGGAACTTAAGATTTTGCATGAAAGAAGGACTAGCAGCCGCGTTGCACGGGAGAATGTGAAAAGTGTTCCTATGTAGTAAAAACCTGAGAAATCCGTCCGTTTTCGTCATTTGTTATCGAATCGACTTAAAGCCAGATCGTCACATTGGCCGCACTTCTTTCTGAAACGGTTACATTTGTCGTCTGCAAAGCTATGTCGCGTGCTGCGGTATGCGGAGACACTAAAAGCACCATATTAGATTTTAGATGAAGCATCTAAGTTGATGTAATAGCTAGTAAGATGTAGTACAATTTAAGTTTTAGGTATCGATTATTGACTTCTTACCCTCCTTTCGTCACATGGACATGAGCTAGGAACTTAAGATTCTGCAGGAAAGGATGACTAGCAGCCGCGTTGCACGGGAGAATGTCAAAAGTGTTCATATGTAGTAAAAACTTAGAAATCCGTCCGTTTTCGTCATTTGTTATCGAATCGACTTAAAGCCAGATCGTCACATTGGCCGCCCTTCTCTCTGAAACGGTTGTACTAATCGTCTGCAAAGCTATGTCGCGTGCTGCGGTATGCGAAGACACTAAAAGCACCATAGTAGAACACAGATGAAGCTTCTAAGTTGATGTAATAGCCAGTAAGGTGTAGTACAATTCAATTTTTATGTATCGATTATTGACTTTTTACCCTCCTCTCGTGCCTTGGACATAAGCTAGGAACTTAAGATTCTGCATGAAAGGAGGACTAGCAGCCGCGTTGCACGAGAGGATGTAAAAGTATTCCTATGTAGAAAAATCCGAGAAATCCGTCCGTTTTCGTCATTTGTTATCGAATCGACTTAAAGCAAGATCGTCACATTGGCCGCCCTTCTCTCTGAAACGGTTGTACTAATCGTCTGCAAAGCTATGTCGCGTGCTGCGGTATGCGAAGACACTAAAAGCACCATAGTAGAACACAGATGAAGCTTCTAAGTTGATGTAATAGCCAGTAAGGTGTAGTACAATTCAAGTTTTAGGTATCGATTATTGACTTTTTACCCTCCTTTCGTGCCTTGGACATGAGCTAGGAACTTAAGATTTTGCATGAAAGGAGGACTAGCAGACGCGTTGCACGAGAGGATGTAAAAGTGTTCGTATGTAGAAAAAACCTGAGAAATCCGTCCGTTTTCGTCATTTGTTATCGAATCGACTTAAAACCAGATCGTCACATTGGCCGCCCTTCTCTCTGAAACGGTTGTACTAATCGTCTGCAAAGCTATGTCGCGTGCTGCGGTATGCGGCGGCACTAAAAGCATCATAGTGCATCACAGATGAAGCTTCTATGTTGCTGTAATATCCTCTAAGAAGTAGTACAATTCACGTTTTATATATCGATGATAGACTTTTCAGCTGGCTTTGGTGCCTTGGAAATCAGCTAAGACCTTGAGATTCTGCATGAAAGGAGGACTAGCAGCCGCGTTGCACGGGAGAATGTGAAAAGTGTCCATATTTATTAAAAAACTTAGCAATCCGTCCGATTTCGTCATTTGTTATCGAATCCACTTAAAGCCAGATCGTCACATTGGCCGCCCTTCTCTCTGAAACGGTTGTACTTATCGTCTGCAAAGCTATGTCGTGTGCTGCGGTATGTGGAGACACTAAAAGCATCATAGTGGAACACAGATGAAGCTTCTAAGTTGATGTAATAGTCAGTATGATGTAGTACAATACAAGTTTTAGGTATCGATTATTGACTTTTTACCCTTCTTTGGTGCCTTGGACATGAGCTAGGAACTTAAAATTTTGCATGAAAGGAGGACTAGCAGCCGCGTTGCACGTGAGAATGTGAAAAGTATTCATATGTAGTAAAAACCTGAGAAATCCGTCCGTTTTCGTCATTTGTTATCGAATCGACTTAAAGCCAGATCGTCACATTGGCCGCACTTCTGTCTGAAACGGTTACATTTATCGTGTGCAAAGCTATGTCGCGTGCTGCGGTATGCGGAGACACTAAAAGCACCATCTTAGAACTTAGATGAAGCATCTAAGTTGATGTAATAGCCAGTAAGATGTAGTACAATACAAGTTTTAGGTATCGATTATTGGCTTTTTACCCTTCTTTGGTGCCTTGGACATGAGCTAGGAACTTAAAATTTTGCATGAAAGGAGGACTAGCAGCCGCGTTGCACGTGAGAATGTGAAAAGTGTTCATATGTAGTAAAAACCTGAGAAATCGGTCCGTTTTCGTCATTTGTTATCGAATCGACTTAAAGCCAGATAGTCACATTGGCCGCCCTTCTCTCAGAAACGGTTGTACTAATCGTCTGCAAAGCTATGTCGCGTGCTGCGGCATGCGGAGACACTAAAAGCACCATAGCAGAACACAGATGAAGCTCCTAATTTAATATAATATCCAGTAAGAAGTTTACAATTCAAGTTTTATATATCGGTTATAGACTTTTTAGCTGGCTTTGGTGTCTTGTACATGAGCTAGGAACTTAAGATTTTGCATGAAAGGAGGACTAGCAGCCGCGTTGCACGGGAGAATGTGAAAAGTGTTCCTATGTAGTAAAAACCTGAGAAATCCGTCCGTTTTCGTCATTTGTTATCGAATCGACTTAAAGCCAGATCGTCACATTGGCCGCACTTCTTTCTGAAACGGTTACATTTGTCGTCTGCAAAGCTATGTCGCGTGCTGCGGTATGCGGAGACACTAAAAGCACCATATTAGATTTTAGATGAAGCATCTAAGTTGATGTAATAGCTAGTAAGATGTAGTACAATTTAAGTTTTAGGTATCGATTATTGACTTCTTACCCTCCTTTCGTCACATGGACATGAGCTAGGAACTTAAGATACTGCAGGAAAGGATGACTAGCAGCCGCGTTGCACGGGAGAATGTCAAAAGTGTTCATATGTAGTAAAAACTTAGAAATCCGTCCGTTTTCGTCATTTGTTATCGAATCGACTTAAAGCCAGATCGTCACATTGGCCGCCCTTCTCTCTGAAACGGTTGTACTAATCGTCTGCAAAGCTATGTCGCGTGCTGCGGTATGCGAAGACACTAAAAGCACCATAGTAGAACACAGATGAAGCTTCTAAGTTGATGTAATAGCCAGTAAGGTGTAGTACAATTCAATTTTTATGTATCGATTATTGACTTTTTACCCTCCTCTCGTGCCTTGGACATAAGCTAGGAACTTAAGATTCTGCATGAAAGGAGGACTAGCAGCCGCGTTGCACGAGAGGATGTAAAAGTATTCCTATGTAGAAAAATCCGAGAAATCCGTCCGTTTTCGTCATTTGTTATCGAATCGACTTAAAGCAAGATCGTCACATTGGCCGCCCTTCTCTCTGAAACGGTTGTACTAATCGTCTGCAAAGCTATGTCGCGTGCTGCGGTATGCGAAGACACTAAAAGCACCATAGTAGAACACAGATGAAGCTTCTAAGTTGATCTAATAGCCAGTAAGGTGTAGTACAATTCAAGTTTTAGGTATCGATTATTGACTTTTTACCCTCCTTTCGTGCCTTGGACATGAGCTAGGAACTTAAGATTTTGCATGAAAGGAGGACTAGCAGACGCGTTGCACGAGAGGATGTAAAAGTGTTCGTATGTAGAAAAAACCTGAGAAATCCGTCCGTTTTCGTCATTTGTTATCGAATCGACTTAAAACCAGATCGTCACATTGGCCGCCCTTCTCTCTGAAACGGTTGTACTAATCGTCTGCAAAGCTATATCGCGTGCTGCGGTATGCGGCGGCACTAAAAGCATCATAGTGCATCACAGATGAAGCTTCTATGTTGCTGTAATATCCTCTAAGAAGTAGTACAATTCACGTTTTATATATCGATGATAGACTTTTCAGCTGGCTTTGGTGCCTTGGAAATCAGCTAAGACCTTGAGATTCTGCATGAAAGGAGGACTAGCAGCCGCGTTGCACGGGAGAATGTGAAAAGTGTCCATATTTATTAAAAAACTTAGCAATCCGTCCGATTTCGTCATTTGTTATCGAATCCACTTAAAGCCAGATCGTCACATTGGCCGCCCTTCTCTCTGAAACGGTTGTACTTATCGTCTGCAAAGCTATGTCGTGTGCTGCGGTATGTGGAGACACTAAAAGCATCATAGTGGAACACAGATGAAGCTTCTAAGTTGATGTAATAGTCAGTAAGATGTAGTACAATACAAGTTTTAGGTATCGATTATTGACTTTTTACCCTTCTTTGGTGCCTTGGACATGAGCTAGGAACTTAAAATTTTGCATGAAAGGAGGACTAGCAGCCGCGTTGCACGTGAGAATGTGAAAAGTATTCATATGTAGTAAAAACCTGAGAAATCCGTCCGTTTTCGTCATTTGTTATCGAATCGACTTAAAGCCAGATCGTCACATTGGCCGCACTTCTGTCTGAAACGGTTACATTTATCGTGTGCAAAGCTATGTCGCGTGCTGCGGTATGCGGAGACACTAAAAGCACCATCTTAGAACTTAGATGAAGCATCTAAGTTGATGTAATAGCCAGTAAGATGTAGTACAATACAAGTTTTAGGTATCGATTATTGACTTTTTACCCTTCTTTGGTGCCTTGGACATGAGCTAGGACCTTGAGATTCTGCATGAAAGGAGGACTAGCAGCCGCGTTGCAGGGGAGAGTGTGATAAGTCTTCATATGTAGTAAAAACCTGAGAAATCCGTCCGTTTTCGTCGTTTGTTATCGAATCGACTTAAAGCCAGATCGTCATATTGGCCGCTCTTCTCTCTGAAACGGTTGTACTTATCGGCTACAAAGCTACGTCGCGAGCTGCGGTATGCGGAGACACTAAAAGCACCATAGTGGAACACAGATGAAGCATCCAAGTTGATGTAATAGCCAGTATGAAGTAGTACAGTTCAAGTTTTACTAATCGATTATTGACTTTTTATCCTCCTTTGGTGCCTTGGACATGAGCTAGGAACTTAAGATTTTGCATGAAAGGAGGACTAGCAGCCGCGTTGCACGGGAGAATGTGAAAAGCGTTCCTATGTAGTAAAAACCTGAGAAATCGGTCCGTTTTCGTCATTTGTTATCGAATCGACTTAAAGCCAGATAGTCACATTGGCCGCCCTTCTCTCAGAAACGGTTGTACTAATCGTCTGCAAAGCTATGTCGCGTGCTGCGGTATGCGGAGATACTAAAAGCACCATAGCAGAACACAGATGAAGCTCCTAAGTTAATATAATATCCAGTAAGAAGTTGTACAATTCAAGTTTTATATATCGGTTATAGACTTTTTAGCTGGCTTTGGTGTCTTGTACATGAGCTAGGACCTTAAGATTTTGCATGAAAGGAGGACTAGCAGCCCAGTTGGACGGGAGAATGTGAAAAGTGTCCATATGTAGTAAAAAAATGAGAAATCCGTCCGATTTCGTCATTTGTTATCGAATCGACTTAAAGCCATATCGTCACATTGGCCGCTCTTCTCTCTGAAACGGTTGTACTTATCGTCTGCAAAGCTATGTCGTGTGCTGCGGTATGCGGAGACACTAAAAGCATCATAGTGGAACACAGATGAAGCTTCTAAGTTGATGTAATAGCCAGTAAGATGTAGTACAATACAAGTTTTAGGTATCGATTATTTTTTTACCCTTCTTTGATGCCTTGGACATGAGCTAGGAACTTAAAATTTTGCATGAAAGGAGGACTAGCAGCCGCGTTGCACGGGAGATTGTGAAAAGTGTTCATATGTAGTAAAAACCTTAGAAATCCGTCCGTTTTCGTCATTTGTTATCGAATCGACTTAAAGCCAAATCGTCACATTGGCCGCACTTCTTTCTGAAACGGTTACATTTATCGTCTGCAAAGCTATGTCGCGTGCTGCGGTATGCGGAGACACTAAAAGCACCATATTAGATTTTAGATGAAGCATCTAATTTGATGTAATAGCTAGTAAGATGTAGTACAATTCAAGTTTTAGGTATCGATTATTGACTTCTTACCCTCGTTTCGTCACTTGGACATGAGCTAGAACTTAAGATTTTGCATGATAGGAGGACTAGCACTCGAGGTGCACGGGAGAATGTGAAAGGTGTCCATATGTAGTAAAAAACTGAGAAATCCGTCCGACTTCGACATTTGTTATCGAATCGACTTAAGCCGGATCGTCACATTGGCCGCTCTTCTGTCTGAAACGGTTACATTTATCGTCTGCAAAGCTATGTGGCGTGCTGCTGTATGCGGAGACAATAAAAGCACCATATTATAACACAGATGAAGCTTCTAAGTTGATGTAATATCCACTAAGAAGTAGTACAATTCAAGTTTTAGGTATCGATTATTGACTTTTTACCCTTCTTTGGTGCCTTGGACATGGGCTAGGAACTTAAGATATTGCATGAAAGGAGGACTAGCAGCCGCGTTGCACGGGAGAATGTGAAAAGTTTTCATATGTAGTAAAAACCTGAGAAATCCGTCCGTTTTCGGGGTTTGTTATCGAATCGACTTAACGCCAGAACGTCACATTGGCCGCTCTTCTCTCTAAAACGGTTGTACTTTTCGTCTGCAAAGCTGTGTCCCGTGCTGCGGTGTGCGGAGACATTAAAAGCACCATAGTAGAACACAGATGAAGCTCCTAAGTTGATATTATATCCATTAAGAAGTAGTACAATTCAAGTTTTATATATTGATTATAGACTTTTTAGCTGGCTTTGGTGTCTTGGACATGAGCTAGGACCTTAAGATTCTGCATGAAAGGAGGACTAGCAGCCCAGTGCCACGGGAGAATGTGAAAAGTGTTCATATTTAGTAAAAACCTGAGAAATCCGTCCGTTTTCGTCGTTTGTTATCGAATCGACTTAAAGCCAGATCGTCATATTGGCCGCTCTTCTCTCTGAAACGGTTACACTTATCGTCTGCAAAGCTATGTCGCGTGCTGCGGTATGCGGAGACACTAAAAGCACCATATTAGATTTTAGATGAAGCATCTAAGTTGATGTAATAGCCAGTTAGAAGTAGTACATTTCAAGTTTTAGGTGTCGATTATTGACTTTTTAGATGGCTTTGGATCCTTGGACATGAGCTAGGACCTTAAGATTCTGCATGAAAGGAGGACTAGCAGCCGAGTTGCACGGGAGAATGTGAAAAGTGTTCATATGTAGTAATAACCTAAGAAATCCATCTGTTTTCGGCATTTGTTATCGAATCGACTTAAAGCCAGAACGTCACATTGGCCGCTCTTCTTTCTGAAACGGTTGTACTTATCGTCTGCATAGCTATGTCGCGTGCTGCGGTATGCGGAGACACTAAAAGCACCATATTAGAACACAGATGAAGCTTCTAAGTTGATGTAATATCCACTAAGGAGTAGTACAATTCAAGTTTTATATATCGATTATAGACTTTTAGCTGGCTTTGGTGCCTTGGACATGAGCTAGGACCTTCAGATTCTGCATGAAAGGAGGACTAGCAGCCGCGTTGCACGGGAGAATGTGAAAAGTGTTCATATGTAGTAAAAACCTGAGAAATCCTTCCGTTTTCGTCATTTGTTATCGAATCGACTTAAAGCCAGATCGTCACATTGGCCGCCTTTCTCTCTGAAACGGTTGTACTAATCGTCTGCAAAGCTATGTCGCGTGCTGCGGTATGCGGAGACACTAAAAGAACCATATTAGATTTTAGATGAAGCATCTAAGTTGATGTAATAGCCAGTAAGATGTAGTTCAATTCAAGTTTTAGGTATCGATTATTGACTTCTTACCCTCCTTTCGTGACTTGGACATGAGCTATTCACTTAAAATTTTGCATTAAAGTGGACTAGCAGCCGAGGTGCAAGGGAGAATGTGATAAGTGTCAACATGTAGTAAAAAACTGAGAAATCCGTCCGATTTCGTCATTTGTTATCGAATCGACTTAAGCCAGATCGTCACATTATAGGCTCTTCTGTCTGAAACGGTTACATTTATCGTCTGAAAAGCTATGTGGCGTGCTGCGGTATGCGGAGACACTAAAAGCACCATAGTAGAACATAGATGAGGCATCTAAGTCGATGTAATACCCAGTAAGAAGTAGTACAATTCAAGTTTTAGGTATCGATTATTGACTTTTTAGATGGCTTTGGTGCCATGGACATGAGCTAGGACCTTAAGATTCTGCATGAAAGGAGGACTAGCAGCCCAGTTGCACGGGAGAATGTAAAAAGTGTTCATATGTAGTAAAAACCTAAGAAATACATCTGTTTTCGGCATTTGTTATGGAATCGACTTAAAGCCAGAACGTCACATTGGCCGCTCTTCTTTCTGAAACGGTTGTACTTATCGACTTCATAGCTATGTCGCGTGCTGCGGTATGCGGAGACACTAAATGCACCATATTAGAACACAGATTAAGCTTCTAAGTTGATGTAATATCCACTAAGGAGTAGTACAATTCAAGTTTTATATATCGATTATAGACTTTTTAGCTGGCTTTTGTGCCTTGGACATGAGCTAGGACCTTCAGATTCTTCATGAAAGGAGGACTAGCAGCCGCGTTGCACGGGAGAATGTGAAAAGTGTTCATATGTAGTAAAAACCTGAGAAATCCGTCCGTTTTCGTCATTTGTTATCGAATCGACTTAAAGCCAGATCGTCACATTGGCCGCACTTCTCTCTGAAACGGTTGTACTAATCGTCTGCAAAGCTATGTCGCGTGCTGCGGTATGCGGAGACAGTAAAAGCACCATAGTAGAACACAGATGAAGCATCTAAGTTGATGTAATAGCCAGTAAGAAGTAGTACAATTCAAGATTTAGGGATCGATTATTGACTTTTTAGCTGGCTTTGGTGCCTTGGACATGAGCTAGGACCTTAAGATTCTTCATGAAAGGAGGACTAGCAGCCGAATTGCACGAGAGAATATGAAAAGTGTTCATATGTAGTAAAAACCTGAGAAATCCGTCCGTTTTCGTCATTTGTTATCGAATCGACTTAAAGCCAGATCGTCATATTGGCCGCTCTTCTCTCTGAAACGGTTGCACTTATCGTCTGCAAAGCTATGTCGCGTGCTGCGGTATGCGGAGACACTAAAAGCACCATATTAGATTTTAGATGAAGCCTCTAAGTTGATGTAATAGCCAGTAAGATGTAGTACAATTCATGTTTTAGGTATCGATTATTGACTTCTTACACTCCTTTCGTGACTTGGACATGAGCTAGGAACTTAAAATTTTGCATGAAAGTGGACTAGCAGCCGAGGTGCATGGGAGAATGTGAAAAGTGTCAATATGTAGTAAAAACTGAGAAATCCGTCCGATTTCGTCATTTGTTATCGAATCGACTTAAGCCAGATCATCACATTATCCGCTCTTCTGTCTGAAACGGTTACATTTATCGTCTGCAAAGCTATGTGGCGTGCTGTGGTATGCGGAGACACTAAAAGCACCATAGTAGAACACAGAAGAGGCATCTAAGTCGATGTAATACCCAGTAAGAAGTAGTAGATTTCAAGTTTTAGGTATCGATTATTGACTTTTTAGATGGCTTTGGATCCTTGGACATGAGCTAGGACCTTAAGATTCTGCATGAAAGGAGGACTAGCAGCCGAGTTGCACGGGAGAATGTGAAAAGTGTTCATATGTAGTAAAAACCTAAGAATTCCATCTGTTTTCGGCATTTGTTATCGAATCGACTTAAAGCCAGAACGTCACATTGGCCGCTCTTCTTTCTGGAACGGTTGTACTTATCGTCTGCAAAGCTATGTCGCGTGCTGCGGTATGCGGAGACACTAAAAGCACCATATTAGAACACAGATGAAGCTTCTAAGTTGATGTAATAGCCAATAAGATGTAGTACAATTCAAGTTTTAGGTATCGATTATTGACTTTTTACCCTCCTTTCGTGCCTTGGACCTGAGCTAGGAACTTACGATTTTGCATGAAAGGAAGACTAGCAGCTGCGTTGCACCTTAGAATGTGAAAAGTTTTCATATGTAGTAAAAACCTGAGAAATCCTTCCGTTTTCGTCATTTGTTATCGAATCGACTTAAAGCCAGATCGTCACATTGGCCGCCTTTCTCTCTGAAACGGTTGTACTAATCGTCTGCAAAGCTATGTCGCGTGCTGCGGTACGCGAAGACACTAAATGCACCATAGTAGAACACAGATGAAGCTTCTAAGTTGATGTAATAGCCGGTAAGATGTAGTACAATTCAAGTTTTAGATATCGATTATTGACTTTTTGCCATCCTTTCGTGCCTTGGACATGAGCTAGGAACTTAAGATTTTGCATGAAAGGAGGACTAGTAGCCGCGTTGCATGGGAGGATGTGAAAAGTGTTCATATGTAGTAAAAACCTGACAAATCCGTCCGTTTTCGTCATTTGTTATCGAATCGACTTAAAGCCAGATCGTCATATTGGCGGCCCTTCTCTCTGAAACGGTTCTACTAATCGACTGCAAAGCTATGTCGCGTTCTGCGGTATGTGGAGACACTAAAAGCACCATAGTAGAACACAGATGAAGCTCCTAGGTTGATATAATATCCAGTAAGACGTAGTACAATTCAAGTTATATATATAGATTATAGACTTTTTAGGTGGCTTTGGTGTCTTGGACATGAGCTAGGACCTTAAGATTCTGCATGAAAGGAGGACTAGCAGCCCAGTTGCACGGGAGAATGTAAAAAGTGGTCATATGTAGTAAAAACCTGAGAAATCCGTCCGTTTTCGTCATTTGTTGTCGATTCGACTTAAAGCGAGATCGTCAAATTGGCCGCACTTCTTTCTGAAACGGTTACATTTATCGTCTGCAAAGCTATGTCGCGTGCTGCGGTATGCGGAGACAGTAAAAGCACCATAGTGGAACACAGATGAAGCATCTAAGTTGATGTAATAGCCAGTAAGAAGTAGTACAATTCAAGATTTAGGGATCGATTATTGACTTTTTAGCTGGCTTTGGTGCCTTGGACATGAGCTAGGACCTTAAGATTCTGCATGAAAGGAGGACTAGCAGCCGAGTTGCACGGGAGAATGTGAAAAGTGTTCATATGTAGTAAAAACCTAAGAAATCCGTCCGTTTTCGGCATTTGTTATCGAATCGACTTAAAGCCAGAACGTCACATTGGCCGCTCTTCTTTCTGAAACGGTTGTACTTATCGTCTGCATAGCTATGTCGCGTGCTGCGGTATGCGGAGACACTAAAAGCACCATATTAGAACACAGATGAAGCTTCTAAGTTGATGTAATATCCAATAAGAAGTAGTACAATTCAAGTTTTATATATCGATTATAGACTTTTTAGCTGGCTTTGGTGCCTTGGACATGAGCTAGGACCTTAAGATTCTGCATGAAAGGAGAACTAGCAGCCGCGTTGCACAGGAGAATGTGAAAAGTGTTCATATGTAGTAAAAACCTGAGAAATCCGTCCGTTTTCGTCATTTGTTATCGAATCGACTTAAAGCCAGATCGTCAAATTGGCCGCCCTTCTCTCTGAAACGGTTGTACTAATCGTCTGCAAAGCTATGTCGCGTGCTGCGGTATGTGAAGACACTAAAAGCACCATAGTAGAACACAGATGAAGCTTCTAAGTTGATGTAATATCCACTAAGAAGTAGTACAATTCAGTTTTTATACATCGATTATAGACTTTTTAGCTGGCTTTGGTGCCTTGGACATGAGCTAGGACCTTAACATTCTGCATGAAAGGAGGACTAGCAGCCAAGTTGCACGGGAGAATGTGAAAAGTGTTCATATGTAGTAAAAACCTGAGAAATCCGTCCGTTTTCATTTGTTATCGAATCGACTTAAAGCCAGATCGTCACATTGGCCGCCCTTCTCTCTGAAACGGTTGTACTAATCGTCTGGAAAGCTATGTCGCGAGCTGCGGTATGCGGAGACTCTAAAAGCACCATATTAGAACACAGATGAAGCTTCTAAGTTGATGTAATATCCACTAAGGAGTAGTACAATTCAAGTTTTATATATCGATTATAGATTTTTAGCTGGCATTGGTGCCTTGGACATGAGCTAGGACCTTCAGATTCTGCATGAAAGGAGGACTAGCAGCCGCGTTGCACGGGAGAATGTGAAAAGTGTTCATATGTAGTAAAAACCTGAGAAATCCTTCCGTTTTCGTCATTTGTTATCGAATCGACTTAAAGCCAGATCGTCACATTGGCCGCCTTTCTCTCTGAAACGGTTGTACTAATCGTCTGCAAAGCTTTGTCGCGTGCTGCGGTATGCGGAGACACTAAAAGCACCATAGTAGAACACAGATGAAGCTTCTAAGTTGATGTAATAGCCAATAAGATGTAGTACAATTCAAGTTTTAGGTATCGATTATTGACTTTTTACCCTCCTTTCGTGCCTTGGACCTGAGCTAGGAACTTACGATTTTGCATGAAAGGAAGACTAGCAGCTGCGTTGCACGTTAGAATGTGAAAAGTTTTCATATGTAGTAAAAACCTGAGAAATCCTTCCGTTTTCGTCATTTGTTATCGAATCGACTTAAAGCCAGATCGTCACATTGGCCGCCTTTCTCTCTGAAACGGTTGTACTAATCGTCTGCAAAGCTATGTCGCGTGCTGCGGTACGCGAAGACACTAAATGCACCATAGTAGAACACAGATGAAGCTTCTAAGTTGATGTAATAGCCGGTAAGATGTAGTACAATTCAAGTTTTAGATATCGATTATTGACTTTTTGCCATCCTTTCGTGCCTTGGACATGAGCTAGGAACTTAAGATTTTGCATGAAAGGAGGACTAGTAGCCGCGTTGCATGGGAGGATGTGAAAAGTGTTCATATGTAGTAAAAACCTGAGAAATCCGTCCGTTTTCGTCATTTGTTATCGAATCGACTTAAAGCCAGATCGTCATATTGGCGGCCCTTCTCTCTGAAACGGTTCTACTAATCGACTGCAAAGCTATGTCGCGTTCTGCGGTATGTGGAGACACTAAAAGCACCATAGTAGAACACAGATGAAGCTCCTAGGTTGATATAATATCCAGTAAGACGTAGTACAATTCAAGTTATATATATAGATTATAGACTTTTTAGGTGGCTTTGGTGTCTTGGACATGAGCTAGGACCTTAAGATTCTGCATGAAAGGAGGACTAGCAGCCCAGTTGCACGGGAGAATGTAAAAAGTGGTCATATGTAGTAAAAACCTGAGAAATCCGTCCGTTTTCGTCATTTGTTGTCGATTCGACTTAAAGCGAGATCGTCAAATTGGCCGCACTTCTTTCTGAAACGGTTACATTTATCGTCTGCAAAGCTATGTCGCGTGCTGCGGTATGCGGAGACAGTAAAAGCACCATAGTGGAACACAGATGAAGCATCTAAGTTGATGTAATAGCCAGTAAGAAGTAGTACAATTCAAGATTTAGGGATCGATTATTGACTTTTTAGCTGGCTTTGGTGCCTTGGACATGAGCTAGGACCTTAAGATTCTGCATGAAAGGAGGACTAGCAGCCGAGTTGCACGGGAGAATGTGAAAAGTGTTCATATGTAGTAAAAACCTAAGAAATCCGTCCGTTTTCGGCATTTGTTATCGAATCGACTTAAAGCCAGAACGTCACATTGGCCGCTCTTCTTTCTGAAACGGTTGTACTTATCGTCTGCATAGCTATGTCGCGTGCTGCGGTATGCGGAGACACTAAAAGCACCATATTAGAACACAGATGAAGCTTCTAAGTTGATGTAATATCCAATAAGAAGTAGTACAATTCAAGTTTTATATATCGATTATAGACTTTTTAGCTGGCTTTGGTGCCTTGGACATGAGCTAGGACCTTAAGATTCTGCATGAAAGGAGAACTAGCAGCCGCGTTGCACAGGAGAATGTGAAAAGTGTTCATATGTAGTAAAAACCTGAGAAATCCGTCCGTTTTCGTCATTTGTTATCGAATCGACTTAAAGCCAGATCGTCAAATTGGCCGCCCTTCTCTCTGAAACGGTTGTACTAATCGTCTGCAAAGCTATGTCGCGTGCTGCGGTATGTGAAGACACTAAAAGCACCATAGTAGAACACAGATGAAGCTTCTAAGTTGATGTAATATCCACTAAGAAGTAGTACAATTCAGTTTTTATATATCGATTATAGACTTTTTAGCTGGCTTTGGTGCCTTGGACATGAGCTAGGACCTTAACATTCTGCATGAAAGGAGGACTAGCAGCCAAGTTGCACGGGAGAATGTGAAAAGTGTTCATATGTAGTAAAAACCTGAGAAATCCGTCCGTTTTCATTTGTTATCGAATCGACTTAAAGCCAGATCGTCACATTGGCCGCCCTTCTCTCTGAAACGGTTGTACTAATCGTCTGGAAAGCTATGTCGCGTGCTGCGGTATGCGGAGACTCTAAAAGCACCATATTAGAACACAGATGAAGCTTCTAAGTTGATGTAATATCCACTAAGGAGTAGTACAATTCAAGTTTTATATATCGATTATAGACTTTTTAGCTGGCTTTGGTGCCTTGGACGTGAGCTAGGACCTTCAGATTCTGCATGAAAGGAGGACTAGCAGCCGCGTTGCACGGGAGAATGTGAAAAGTGTACATATGTAGTAAAAACCTGAGAAATCCGTCCGTTTTCGTCGTTTGTTATCGAATCGACTTAAAGCCAGATCGTCATATTGGCCGCTCTTCTCTCTGAAACGGTTGCACTTATCGTCTGCAAAGCTATGTCGCGTGCTGCGGTATGCGGAGACACTAAAAGCACGATATTAGATTTTAGATGAAGCATCTAAGTTGATGTAATAGCCAGTAAGATGTAGTACAATTCAAGTTTTAGGTATCGATTATTGACTTCTTACCCTCCTTTCGTGACTTGGACATGAGCTATTCACTTAAAATTTTGCATGAAAGTGGACTAGCAGCCGAGGTGCAAGTGAGAATGTGAAAAGTGTCAATATGTAGTAAAAAACTGAGAAATCCGTCCGATTTCGTCATTTGTTATCGAATCGACTTAAGCCAGATCGTCACATTGGATGCCCTTCTCTGTGAAACGGTTGTACTAATCGTCTGCAAAGCTATGTCGCCTGCTGCGGTATGCGGAGACACTAAAAGCACCATAGTAGAACACAGATGAAGCTTCTATGTTGATGTAATAGCCGGTAAGATGTAGTACAATTCAAGTTTTAGGTATCGATTATTGACTTCTTACCCTCCTTTCGTGACTTGGACATGAGCTATTCACTTAAAATTTTGCATGAAAGTGGACTAGCAGCCGAGGTGCAAGGGAGAATGTGAAAAGTGTCAATATGTAGTAAAAAACTGAGAAATCCGTCCGATTTTGTCATTTGTTATCGAATCGACTTAAGCCAGATCGTCACATTGGCCGCACTTCTTTCTGAAACGGTTACATTTATCGTCTGCAAAGCTATGTCGCGTGCTGCGGTATGCGGAGACAGTAAAAGCACCATAGTAGAACACAGATGAAGCACCTAAGTTGATGTAATAGCCAGAAAGAAGTAGTACAATTCAAGATTTAGGGATCGATTATTGACTTTTTAGCTGGCTTTGGTGCCTTGGACATGAGCTAGGACCTTAAGATTCTGCATGAAAGGAGGACTAGCAGCCGAGTTGCACGGGAGAATGTGAAAAGTGTTCATATGTAGTAAAAACCTAAGAAATCCGTCCGTTTTCGGCATTTGTTATCGAATCGACTTAAAGCCAGAACGTCACATTGGCCGCTCTTCTTTCTGAAACGATTGTACTTATCGTCTGCATAGCTATGTCGCGTGCTGCGGTATGCGGAGACACTAAAAGGATGACTAGCAGCCGAGTTGCACGGGAGAATGTGAAAAGTGTTCATATGCAGTAAAAACCTGAGAAATCCGTCCGTTTTCGTCATTTGTTATCGAATCGACTTAAAGCCAGATCGTCACATTGGCCGCTCTTGTCTCTGAAACGGTTGTACTTATCGCCTGCAAACCTATGTCGCGTGCTGCGGTATGCGGAGACACTAAAAACAGCATAGTAGAACACAGATGAAGCATCTAAGTTGAAGTAATAGCCAGTAAGAAGAACTACAATTCAAGTTTTACGTACCGATTATTGACTTTTAGCTGGCTTTGGTGCCTTGGACATGAGCTAGGACCTTAAGATTTTGCATGAAAGGAGCACTAGCATCCGCGTTGCACGCAAGAATGAGAAAAGTGTTCATATGTAGCAAAAACCTGAAAAATCCGTCCGTTTTCGTCATTTGTTATCCAATCGACTTAAAGCCAGATCGTCACATTGGCCGCTCTTCTGTCTGAAACGGATACATTTATCGTCTGCAAAGCTATGTCGTCTACTGCGGTATGCGGAGACAAGAAAAGTACCATAGAAGAACACAGATGAAGCTTCTAAGTTGATGTAATAGCCAGTAAGAAATAGTAGAATTCAAGTTTTAGGTATCGATTATTGACTTTTTACCCTTCTTTGGTGCCTTGGACATGAGCTAGGAACTTAAGATATTGCATGAAACGTTGACTAGCAGCCGAGTTGCACGGGAGAATGTGAAAAGTGTTCATATGTAGGAAAAACCTGAGAAATCCGACCGTTTCCGTAATTTGCTATCGAATCGACTTAAAGCCAGATCGTCACATTGGCCGCCCTCCTCTCTGAAACAGTTGTACTTACCGTCTGCAAAGCTATGTCAAGTGCTGCGGTATGCGGAGACACTAAAAGCTCATAGTAGAACGCAGATGAAGCTTCTAAGTAGATGTAATAGCCAGTAAGAAGTAGTAGAATTCAAGTTTTAGGTATCGATTATTGACTTTTTACCCTTCTTTGGTGCCTTGGACATGAGCTAGGAACTTAAGATATTGCATGAAACGTGGACTAGCAGCCGAGCTGCACGGGAGAATGTGAAAAGTGTTCATATGTAGGAAAAACCTGAGAAATCCGTCCGTTTTCGCCATTTGTTATCGAGTCGACTTAAAGCCAGATCGTCACATTGGCCGCTCTTCTGTCTGAAACGGTTACATTTATCATCTGCAAAGGTATGTCGCGAGCTGCGGTATGCGCAGACACAAAAAGCACCATGGTAGAAAACAGATGACGCTCCTATGTTGATGTAATAGGTAGAAAGAAGTAGTACTATTCAAGTTTTAGGTATCGATTATTGAATTTTTACATTTCTTTGGTGCCTTGGACATGAGCTAGGGACTTATGATTTGGCATGAAAGGAGGACTAGCAGCCGCGTTGCATGGGAGAATGTGAAAAGTGTTCATATGTAGTAAAAACCTCAGAAATCAGTCCGTTTTCGTCATAGGTTATCGAATCGACTTAAAGCCAGATCGTCACATTGGCCGCTCTTCTGTCTGAAACGGTTACATTTATCGTCTGCAAAGCTATGTCGCGTGCTGCGGTATTCGGAGACACAAAAATGCACCATAGTAGAACACAGATGAAGCTCCGAAGTTGATGTAATAGCTAGTAAGAAGTAGTACAATTCAAGTTTTAGGTATCGATTATTGACTTTTTACCCTTCTTTAGTGCCTTGGACATGAGCTAGGGCCTTAAGATTTTGCATGAAAGGAGGACTAGCAGCCGCGTTGCGTGGGAGAATGTGAAAAGTGTTCATATGTAGGAAAAACCTGAGAAATCCGTCCGTTTTCGTCATTTGTTATCGAGTCGACTTAAAGCCAGATCGTCACCTTGGCCGCTCTTTACTCTGAAACGGTTACATTTATCGTCTGCAAAGCTATGTCGCGTGCTGCGGTATGCGGAGACACAAAAAGCACCATAGTAGACCACAGATGAAGCTCCTAACTTGATGTAATAGCTAGTAAGAAGTAGTACAATTCAAGTTTTAGGTATCGATTATTGACTTTTTACCCTTCTTTAGTGCCTTGGACATGAGCTAGGGCCTTATGATTTTGCATGAAAGGAGGACTAGCAGACGCGTTGCATGGGAGAATGTGAATAGTGTTCATATGTAGGAAAAACCTGAAAAATCCGTCAGTTTTCGTCATTTGTTATCGAATCGACTTAAAGCCAGATCGTCACACTGGCCGCTCTTCTGTCTGAAACGGTTACGATTATAGTCTGCAAAGCTATGTCGCCTGCTGCGGTATGCGGAGACACTAAAAGCACCATAGTAGAACACAGATGAAGCTTCTAAGTTGATGTAATAGCCAGTAAGAAGTACTACAACACAGGTTTTAGGTATCGATTATTGAATTTTTTGTGGCTTTGGTGCCTTGGACATGAGCTAGGACCTTAAGATTCTGCATGAAAGGAGGACTAGCAGCCGAGTTGCACGGGAGAATGTCAAAAGTGTTCATATGTAAAAAAAACCTGAGAAATCCGTCAGTTTTCGTCATTTGTTATCGAATCGACTTAAAGCCAGATCGTCACATTGGCCGCTCTTCTGTCTGAAACGGTTACGTTTATTGTCTGCAAAGGTATGTCGCGTGCTGCGGAATGCGGAGACACAAAAAGCACCATAGTAGAAAACAGATGAAGCTCCTAAGTTGTTGTAATAGGTAGTAAGAAGTAGTACAATTCAAGTTTTAGGTATCGATTATTGACTTTTTACATTTCTTTGGTGCCTTTTTACATGAGCTAGGGACTTATGATTTTGCATGAAAGGAGGACTAGCAGCCGCGTTGCATGGGAGAATGTGAAAAGTGTTAATATGTAGTAAAAATCTGAGTAATCCGTCCGTTTTCTTCATTTGTTATCGAATCGACTTAAAGCCAGATCGTCACATTAGCCGCTCTTCGCTCTGAAACAGTTGTACTTATCGTCTGCAAAGCTATGTCGCGTGCTGCGGTATGTGGAAACACTAAAAGAACCATAGTAGAACACAGATGAAGCGTCTAAGTTGATGTAAGAGACAGTAAGAAGTAGTACAATTCAAGTTTTAGGTATCGATTATTGACTTTTTAGCCTTCTTTAATGACTTGGACATGAGCTAGGGATTATGATTTTGCATGAAAGGAGGAATAGCAGCCGCGTTGCATGGGAGAATGTGAAAAGTGTTCATATGTAGGAAAAACCTGAGCAATCCGTCCGTTTTCGTCATTAGTTGTCGAGTCGACTTAGAGCCAGATCGTCACACTGGCCGCTCTCGTCTCTGAAACGGTTGTACTTATCATCTGCAAAGCACCGTCGCGTGCTGCGGTATGCGGAGACACAAAAAGCACCATAGTAGAACACAGATGAGGATTCTAAGTTGATGTAATAGCCAGTACGAAGTAGTACAATTCAAGTTTTAGGTATCGATAATTGACTTTTTACCCCAGTTTGGTGCCTTGGACATGAGCTAAGAACTTAAGATTTTGCATGAAAGGAGGGCTAGCAGCCGCGTTACACGGGAGAATGTGAAAAGTATTCATATGTAGTAAAAATCTGAGTAATCCGTCCGTTTTCTTCATTTGTTATCGAATCGACTTAAAGCCAGATCGTCACATTAGCTGCTTTTCGCTCTGAAACTGTTGTACTTATAGTCTGCAAAGCTATGTCGCGTGCTGCGGTATGTGGAGACACTAAAAGAACCATAGTAGAACATAGATGAAGCTTCTAAGTTGATGTAATAGACAGTAAGGAGTAGTACAACTCAAGTTTTAGGTATCGATTATTGACTTTTTAGCAGGCTTTGGTGCCTTGGACATGAGCTAGTACCTTAAGATTCTGCATGAATGGAGGACTAGCAGCCGAGTTGCATGGGAGAATGTGAAAAGTGTTCATATGTAGTAAAGACCTGAGAAATCCGTCCGTTTTCGTCATTTGTTATCGAATCGACTTAAAGCCAGATCGTCACATTGGCCGCTCTTCTGTCTGAAACGGATACATTTATCGTCTGCAAAGCTATGTCGCGTGCTGCGGTATGCGGAGACACTAAAAGTACCATAGAAGAACACAGATGAAGCTTCTAAGTTGATGTAATGGCCAGTAAGAAGTAATAGAATTCAAGTTTTTGGTATAGATTATTGACTTTTTACCCTTCTTTGGTGCCTTGGACATGAGCTAGGAACTTAAGATATTGCATGAAAGGAGGAATAGCAGCCGAGTTGCAAGGGAGAATGTGAAAAGTGTTCATATGTAGGAAAAACCTAAGAAATCCATCCGTTTTCGTCATTTGTTATCGAGTCGACTTAAAGCCAGATCGTCACATTGGCCGCTCTCCTCTCTGAAACGGTTGTACTTATCATCTGCAAAGCTATGTCGCGTGCTGCGGTATGCGGAGACACTAAAAGCACCATAGTAGAACACAGATGAAGCTTCTAAGTTGATGTAATAGCCAGTAAGAAGTAGTACAATTCAAGTTTCAGTTATCGATTATTGACTTTTTAGCTGGCTTTGGTGCCTGGGACATGAGCTAGGACCTTAAGATTCAGTTTGAAACGAAGACTAGCAGCCGAGTTGCACCGGAGAATGTGAAAAGTGTTCATATGTTGTAAAAGCCTGAGAAATCCGTCCGTTTTCGTCATTTGTTATCGAATCGACTTAAAGCCAGATCGCCACATTGGCCGCTCTTCTCTCTGAAACGGTTGAACTTATCGTCTGCAAAGCTATGTTGCGTGCTGCGGTATGCGGAGACAGTAAAAGCACCAAGTAGGACACAGATGAAGCTTCTAAGTTGATGTAATAGCCAGTAAGAAGTAGTACAATTCAAGTTTTAGGTATCGATTGTTGCCTTTTTACCCTTCTTTGGTGCCTTGGACATGAGCTAGGGACTTAATATTTTGCATGGAAGGAGGACTAGCAGCCGCGTTGCACGTGAGAATGTGAAAAGTGTTCATATGTAGTAAAAACCTGACAAATCCGTCAGTTTTCGTCATTTGTTATCGAATCGACTTAAAGCCAGATCGTCACATTTGCCGCTCGTCTGTCTGAAACGGATACATTTATCGTCTGATATTTATGTCACGTGCTGCTGTATGCGGAGACACTAAAATCACCATAGTAGAACACAGATGAAGCTTCTAAGTTGATGTAATAGCCGGTAAGAAGTAGTAGAATTAAATTTTTAGGTAAAGATTATTGACTTTTTACCCCTCTTTGGTGCCTTGGACTTGAGCTAGGAACTTAAGATATTGCATGAAATGAGGACTAGCAGCCGAGTTGCACGGGAGAATGTGAAAACTGTTCATATGTAGTAAAAACGTGATAAATCCGTCCGTTTTCGTAATTTGTTATCGAATCGACTTAAAGCCAGATCGTCACATTGGCCATCTCCGGTCTGAAACAGTTGTACTTTTCGTCTGCAAAGCTATGTCACGTGCTGCGGTATGCGGAGACAATATAAGCACCATAGTAGAACACAGATGAAGCTTCTAAGTTGATGTAATAGCCAGTAAGAAGTAGTACAATTCAAGTTTTAAGTATCGATTATTGACTTTTTACCCTTCTTTGGTGCATTGGACATGTGCTAGGAACTTCAGATTTTGCATGGAAGGAGGACTAGCAGCCGCGTTGCACGGGAGAATGTGAAAAGTGTTCATATGTAGTAAAAACCTGAGAAATCCGTCAGTTTTCGTCATTTGTTATCGAATCGACTTAAAGCCAGATCGTCACATTGGCCGCTCTTCTGTCTAAAACGATTACATTTATCGTTGCAAAGATATGTCGCGTGCTGCGGTATGCGGAGACACTAAAAGCACCATAGTAGAACACAGATGAAGCTTCTAAGTTGATGTAATACCCAGTAAGAAGTAGTACAATTCAAGTTTTAACTATCGATTAATGACTTTTTAGCTGGCTTTGGTGCCTTGGACATGACCTAGGACCTTAAGATTCTGCATGAAAGGAGGACTAGAAGCCGCGTTGCATGGGAGAATGTGAAAAGTGCTCATATGTAGTAAAAACATGAGAAATCCGTCCGTTTTCGTCATTTGTTATCGTGTCGACTTAAAGCCAGATCGTCACATTGGCCGCTCTTCTGTCTGAAACGGTTACATTTATCATCTGCAAAGCTATGTCGCGTGCTGCGGTATGCGGAGACACAAAAAGCACCATAGTAGAAAACAGATGAAGCTCCTAAGTTGATGTAATAGGTAGTAAGAAGTAGTACAATTCAAGTTTTAGGTATCGATTATTGACTTTTTTGCTGGCTTTGGTGCCTTGGACATGAGCTAGAACCTTAAGATTCTGCATGAAGGGAGGACTAGCAGCCGAGTTGCACGGGAGAATGTGAAAAGTGTTCATATGTAGTATAAACCTCATAAATCCGTCCGTTTTCGTAATTTGTTATCGAATCGACTTAAAGCCAGATCGTTACATTGGCTGACCTCCTCTATGAAACAGTTGTACTTATCGTCTGCAAAGCTATGTCACGTGCTGCGGTATGCGGAGAATTTAAAAGCACCATAGTAGAACACAGATGAAGCTTCTAAGTTGATGTAATAGCCAGTAAGAAGTAGTACAATTCAAGTATTAGGTATCGATCTTTGACTTTTTAGCTGGCTTTGGTGCCTTGGACATGAGCTAGGACCTTAAGATTCTGCATGAAAGGAGGACTAGCAGCCGAGTTGCACGGGAGAATGTGAAAAGTGTTCTTATGTAGTAAAAACGTGAGAAATCCGTCCGTTATCGTAATTTGTTATCGAATCGACTTAAAGCCAGATCGTCACATTGGCCATCCCCTCTCTGAAACAGTAGTACTTATCGTCTGCAAAGCTATTTCACGTGCTGCGGTATGCGTAGACAATAAAAGCACCATAGTAGAACACAGATGAAGCTTCTAAGTTGATGTAATAGCCAGTAAGAAGTAGTACAATTCAAGTTTTAAGTATCGATTATTGACTTTTTACCCTTCTTTGGTGCATTGGACATGAGCTAGGAACTTCAGATTTTGCATGGAAGGAGGACTAACAGCCGCGTTGCACGGGAGAATATGAAAAGTGTTCATATGTAATAAGAAACTGAGAAATACGTCCGTTTTCGTCATTTCTTATCGAATCGACTTAAAGCCAGATCGTTACATTGGCCGCTCTTCTGTCTGAAACGGTTACATTTATCATCTGCAAAGCTATGTCGCGTGCTGCGGTATGCGGAGGCACAAAAAGCACCATAGTAGAAAACAGATGAAGCTCCTAAGTTGGTGTAATAGGTAGTAAGAAGTAGTACAATTCAAGTTTTAGGTATCGATTATTGACTTTTTACATTTCTTTGGTGCCTTGGACATGAGCTAAGAGCTTAAGATTTTTCATGAAAGGAGGACTAGCAGTCGCGTTGCACGGGAGAATGTGAAAAGCTTTCATATGTAGTAAAAGCCTGAGAAATCCATCCGTGTTCGTCATTTGTTATCGAATCGACTTAAAGCCAGATCGTCAAATTGGCCGCTCTTCTTTCTGAAACGGTTAAGTTTATTGTCTGATAAGCTATGTCGCGTGGTGCGTTATGCGGAGACACTAAATGCACCATAGTAGAACACAGATGAAACTCCTAAGTTGATGTAATAGCTAGTAAGAAGTAGTACAATTCAAGTTTTTGATATCGATTATTGACTTTTTACCCTTCTTTAATGCCTTGGACATGAGCTAGGGATTATGATTTTGCATGAAAGGAGTTGTAGCAGCCGCGTTGCATGGGAGAATGTGAAAAGTGTTCATATGTAGGAAAAACCTGAGAAATCCGTCCATTTTCGTCATTTGTTGTCGAGTCGACTTAGAGCCAGATCGTCACACTGGCCGCTCTCCTCTCTGAAACAGTTTACTTATCGTCTGCAAACAATGTCACGTGCTGCGGTATGCGGAGATACTAAAAGAACCATAGTAGAACACAGATGAAGATTCTAAGTTGATGTAATAGCCAGTAAGAAGTAGTACAATTCTAGTTTTAGATATCGATTATTGACTTTTTACCCTTCTTTAATGCCTTGGACATGAGCTAGGGATTTTGATTTTGCATGAAAGGAGGACTAGCAGCCGCGTTGCATGGGAGAATATGAAAAGTATTCATATGTAGGAAAAACCTGAGAAATCCGTCCGTTTTCGTCATTTGTTGTCGAGTCGACTTAGAGCCAGATCGTCACACTGGCCGCTCTCCTCTCTGAAACGGTTGTACTTATCATCTGCAAAGCTATGTCGCGTGCTGCGGTATGCGGAGACAATAAAACCACCATAGTAGAACACAGATGAAGTTTCTAAGTTGATGTAATAGCCAGTAAGAAGTAGTACAACTCAGCTTTTAGGTATCGATTATTGATTTTTTTGCTGGCTTTGGTGCCTTGGACAAGAGCTAGGACCTTAAGATTCTGCATGAAAGGAGGACTAGCAGCCGAGTTGCACTGGAGAATGTTAAAAGTGTTCTTATGTAGTATAAACGTGATAAATCCGTCCGTTTTCGTAATTTGTTATCGAATCGACTTAAAGCCAGATCGTCACATTGGCCATCTCCTCTCTGAAACAGTAGTACTTATCGTCTGCAAAGCTATTTCACGTGCTGCGGTATGCGGAGACAATAAAAGCACCATAGTATAACACAGATGAAGCTTCTAAGTTGATGTAATAGCCAGTAAGAAGTAGTACAATTCAAGTTTTAAGTATCGATTATTGCCTTTTTACACTTCTTCGGTGCATTGGACATGAGCTAGGAACTTCACATTTTGCATGAAAGGAGGACTAGCAGCCGAGTTGCACGGGAGAATATGAAAAGTTTTCATATGTAGTAAAAACCTGAGAAATCCGTCAGTTTTCGTCATTTGTTATTGAATCGACTTAAAGCCAGATCGCCACATTGGCCGCTCTTCTGTCTGAAACGGTTACGTTTAATGTCTGCAAAGCTATGTCGCGTGCTGCTGTATGGGGAGACACTAAAAGCTCATAGTAGAACTCAGATGAAGCTTCTAAGTTGATGTAAGAGCCAGTAAGAAGTAATAGAATTCAAGTTTTAGGTATCGATTATTGACTTTTTACCCTTCTTTGGTGCCTTGGACATGAGCTAGGAACTTTAGATATTGCATGAAACGTGGACTAGCAGCCGAGTTGCACGGGAGAATGTGAAAAGTGTTCATATGTAGGAAAAACCTGAGAAATCCGTCCGTTTTCGTCATTTGTTATCGAGTCGACTTAAAGCCAGATCGTCACATTGGCCGCTCTTCTGTCTGAAACGGTTACATTTATCATCTGCAAAGCTATGTCGCGTGCTGCGGTATGCGGAGACACGAAAATGCACCATCGTAGAACACAGATGAAGCTCCTAAGTTCATGTAATAGCTAGTAAGAAGTAGTACAATTCAAGTTTTAGATATCGATTATTGACTTTTTACCCTCCTTTGGTGCCTTGGACATGAGCTATGGAGTTTTGATATCGCATGAAAGGAGGACTAGCAGCCGCGTTGCATGGGAGAACGTGAAAAGTGTTCATATGTAGGAAAAAAATGAGAAATCCGTCCGTTTTCGTAATTTGTTATCGAGTCGACTTAAAGCCAGATCGTCACCTTGGCCGCTCTGCTGTCTGAAACGGGTACATTTATCGTCTGCAAAGCAATGTCAAGTGCTGCGGTATGCGGAGACGCAAAAAGCACCATAGTAGAACACAGATGAAGCTCCTAAGTTGATGTAATAGCTAGGAAGAAGTAGGAAAATTCAAGTTTTAGGTATCGATTATTGACTTTTTACATTTCTTTGGTGCCTTGGACATGAGCTACGGACTTATGAATTTGCATGAAAGGAGGATTAGCAGCCGCGTTGAGCGTGAGAATGTGAAAAGTGTTCATATGTAGTAAAAACCTGAGAAATCCTTCCGTTTTCGTCATATGTTATCAAGTCGACTTAAAGAAAGATCGTCACATTGGCCGCTCTTCTGTCTGAAACGGTTACGTTTATCGTCTGCAAAGCTATGTCGCGTGCTGCGTTATGCGGAGACACAAAATGCACCATAGTAGAACACAGATGAAACTACTAAGTTGATGTAATAGCTAGTAAGAAGTAGTACAATTCAAGTTGTAGGTATCGATTATTGACTTTTTACCCTTCTTTGGTGCCTTGGACATGAGCTAGGGACTTATGATTTTGCATGAAAGGAGGACTAGCAGCCGCGTTGCACGGGAGAATGTGAAAAGTTTTCAAATGTAGTAAAAACCTGAGAAATCCGTCCGTATTCTTCATTTGTTATCGAATCGACTTAAAGCCAGATCGTCACATTAGCCGCTCTTCGCTTTGAAACAGTTGTACTCATCGTCTGCAAAGCTATGTCGCGTGCTGCGGTATGTGGAGACACTAAACGCACCATAGTAGAACACAGATGAAGCTTCTAAGTTGAATTAATAGCCAGTAAGAAGTAGTAAAATTCACGTTTTTGATATCGATTATTGACTTTTTAACCTTCTTTGCTGATTTGGACTTGAGCTAGGAACTTAAGATATTGCATGAAAGGAGGACTAGCAGCCGAGTTGCACGGGA
This sequence comes from Schistocerca gregaria, assembly GCF_023897955.1. NCBI lineage: Eukaryota > Metazoa > Arthropoda > Insecta > Orthoptera > Acrididae > Schistocerca > Schistocerca gregaria. The sequence continues at coordinate 423,876 of NW_026061808.1, read as the reverse complement.
GAATGTGAAAAGAGTTCATATGTAGTAAAAACCTGAGAAATCCGTCAGTTTTCGTCATTTTAATCGAATCGACTTAAAGCCAGATCGTCGCATTGGCCGCTCTTCTGTCTCAAACGGTTACGTTTATTGTCTGCAAAGCTATGTCGCGTGCTGCGGTGTGCGGAGACACTAAAAGCACCATAGTAGAGCACATATGAAGCTTCTAAGTTGATGTAATAGCCAATATGAAGTAGTACAACTCAGGTTTTAGGTATCGATTATTGACTTTTTTGCTGGCTTTGGTGCCTTGGACATGAGCTAGGACCTTAAGATTCTGCATGAAGGGAGGTCTATCAGCCGCGTTACACGGGAGAATGTGAAAAGTGTTCATATGTATTAAAAACCTGAGAAATCCGTCCGTTTTCGTCATTTGTTATCGAATCGACTTAAAGCCAGATCGTCACATTGGCCGCTCTTCTGCCTGAAACATTTACATTTATCGTCTGCAAAGCTATGTCAGGTGCTGTGGTATGCGGAGACAATAAAAGCACCATAGTAGAACACAGATGAAGCTTGTAAGTTGATGTAATTGCCAGTAAGATGTTGTACAATTCAAGTTTTAGGTATCGATTATTGGCTTTTTACCATTCTTTGGTGCATTGGTCATGAGCTAGGAACTTAAGATATTGCATGGAAGGAGGACTATCAGCCGCGTTACACGGGAGAATGTGAAAAGTGTTCATATGTATTAAAAACCTGAGAAATCCGTCCGTTTTCGTCATTTGTTATCGAATCGACTTAAAGCCAGATCGTCACATTAGCCGCTCTTCGCTCTGATACGGTTGTACTTATCGTCTGCAAAGCTATGTCGCGTGCTGCGGCATGCGGAGACACTAAAAGCACCATAGTAGAACACAGATGAAAGTTCTAAGTTGATGTAATAGCCAGGATGAAGTAGTACAATTCAAGTTTTAGGTATCGATTATTGACTTTTTACCCTTCTTTGGTGCGTTGGACATGAGCTAAGAACTTAAGATTTAGCATGAAATTAGGACTATTAGCCAACGTTGCACGGGAGAATGTGAAAAGTGTTCATATGTAGTAAAAACCTTAGAAATCCGTCCATTTTCGTCATAGGTTATCGAATCGACTTAAAGCCATATCGTCACATTGGCCGATCTTCTGTCTGAAACGGTTACATTTATCATCTGCAAAGCTATGTCGCGTGCTGCGGTAAGCTGAGACACAAAAAGCACCATAGTAGAACACAGATGAAGCTCTTAAGTTGAAGTAATAGCTATTAAAAAGTAGTACAATTTAAGTTTTAGGTATCGATTATTGACTTTTTATCCTTCTTTGGTGCCTTGGACATGAGCTAAGAACTTAAGATTTTGCATGAAATTAGGACTATTAGCCAACGTTGCACGGGAGAATGTGAAAAGTGTTCATATGTAGTAAAAACCTGAGAAATCCGTCCGTTTTCGTCATTTGTTATCGAATCGACTTAAAGCCAGATCGTCACATTGGCCGCTCTTGTCTCTGAAACGGTTGTACTTATCGCCTGGAAAGCTATGTCGCGTGCTGCGGTATGCGGAGACACTAAAAACACCATAGTAGAACACAGATGAAGCATCTAAGTTGATGTAATAGCCAGTAAGAAGTACTACAATTCAAGTTTTACGTACCGATTATTGACTTTTAGCTGGCTTTGGCGCCTTGAACATGAGCTAGGACCTTAAGATTTTGCATGAAAGGAGCACTAGCAGCCGCGTTGCACGCGAGAATGTGAAAAGCGTTCATATGTAGTAAAAACCTGAGAAATCCGTCCGTTTTCGTCATGTGTTATCGAATCGACTTAAAGTCAGATCGTCACATTGGCCGCTCTTCTGTCTGAAACCGTTACGTTTATCGTCTGCAAAGCTATGTCGCGTGCTGCGGTATGCGGAGATACTAAAAGCACCATAGCAGAACACAGATGAAGCTTCTAAGTTGATGTAATAGCCAGGAAGAAGTAGTACAATTCAAGTTTTAGGTATCGATTATTGACTTTTTACCCTTCTTCGGTGCCTTGGACATGAGCTAAGAACTTAGGATTATGCATGAAAGGAAGAATAGCAGCCACGTAGCACGGGAGAATGTGAAAAGTGTTCATATGTAGTAAAACCCTGAGAAATCCTTCCGTTTTCGTCATATGTTATCGAATCGACTTAAAGAAAGATCGTCACATTGGCCGCTCTTCTGTCTCAAACGATTACGTTTATCGTCTGCAAAGCTATGTCGCGTGCTGCGTTATGCGGAGACACAAAATGCACCATAGTAGAACACAGATGAAACTCCTAAGTTGATGTAATAGCTAGTAAGAAGTAGTACAATTCAAGTTGTAGGTGTCGATTATTGACTTTTTACCCTTCTTTGGTGCCTTGGACATGAGCTAGGGACTTATGATTTTGCATGAAAGGAGGACAAGCAGCCGCGTTGCATGGGAGAATGTGAAATTGTTCGTATGTAGGAAAAACCTGAAAAAATTCGTCCGTTTTCCTCATTTGTTGTCGAGTCGACTTAGAGCCAGATCGTCACATTGGCCGTTCTCCTCTCTGAAACGGTTGTACTTATCATCTGCAAAGCTATGTTGCGTGCTGCGGTATGCGGAGTCAATAAAAGCACCGTAGTAGAGCACAGATGAAGCTTCTAAGTTGATGTAATAGCCAGTAAGAAGTAGTACAATTCAAGTTTTAGGTATTGATCATTGACTTTTTACCCTTCTTTGGGGCCTTGGACATAAGCTAAGAACTTAAGATTTTTCATGAACGGAGGACTAGCAGCCGCGTTGCACGGGAGAATGTGAAAAGTTTTCAAATGTAGTAAAAACCTGAGAAATCCGTCCGTATTCTTCATTTGTTATCGAATCGACTTCAAGCCAGATCGTCACATTGGCCGTTCTTCTGTCTGAAACGGTTACGTTTATTGTCTGCAAAGCTATGTCGCGTGCTGCGGTATGCGGACACACTAAAAGCACCATAGTAGAACACAGATGAAGTTTCTAAGTTGATGTAATAGCCAGTAAGAAGTAGTACAACTCAGGTTTTAGGTATCGATTATTGACTTTTTTGCTGGCTTTGGTGCCTTGGACATGAGCTAGGACCTTAAGATTCTGCATGAAAGGAGGACTAGCAGCCGAGTTGCACGGGAGAATGTAAAAAGTGTTCTTATGTAGTAAAAACCTGAGAAATCCGTCAGTTTTCTTCATTTGTTATCGAATCGACTTAAAGTCAGATCGTCACATTGGCCGCTCTTCTGTTTGAAACGGATACATTTATCGTCTGCAACGCTATGTCACGCGCTGCGGTATGCCGAGACACTAAAAGCACCATAGTAGAGCACAGATGAAGCTACTAAGTTGATGTAATAGCCAGTAAGAAGTAGTACAATTCAAGTTTTAGGTATCGATTATTGACTTTTTACCCTTCTTTGGTGCCTTGGACATGAGCTAAGAACTTAAGATTTTTCATGAAAGGAGGACTAGCTGCCGAGTTGCACGGGAGAATGTGAAAAGTGTTCATATGTAGTAAAAACCTGATAAATCCGTCCGTTTCCGTAATTTGTTATCGAATCGACTTAAAGCCAGATCGTCACATTGGCCGCCCTCCTCTCTGAAACAGTTGTACTTATCGTCTGCAAAGCTATGTCAAGTGCTGCGGTATGTGGAGACAATAAAAGCACCATAGTAGAAAACAGATGAAGCTTCTAAGTTGATGTAATAGCCAGTAAGAAGTAGTACAATTCAAGTTTTAGTTATCGATTATTGACTTTTTACCCTTCTTTGATGCCTTGGACATGAGCTAGGAACTTAAGATTTTGCATGGAAGGAGGACTAGCAGCCGCGTTGCACAGGAGAATGTGAAAAGTGTTCATATGTAGTAAAAACCTGAGAAATCCGTCAGTTTTCGTCATTTTAATCGAATCGACTTAAAGCCAGATCGTCGCATTGGCCGCTCTTCTGTCTGAAACGGTTACGTTTATTGTCTGCAAAGCTATGTCGCGTGCTGCGGTATGCGGAGACACTAAAAGCTCCATAGTAGAGCACATATGAAGCCTCTAAGTTGATGTAATAGCCAATAAGAAGTAGTACAACTCAGGTTTTAGGTATCGATTATTGACTTTTTTGCTGGCTTTGGTGCCTTGGACATGAGCTAGGACCTTAAGATATTGCATGGAAGGAGGACTAGCAGCCGCGTTACACGGGAGAATGTGAAAAGTGTTCATAAGTAGTAAAAATCTGAGAAATCCGTCCATTTTCTTCATTTGTTATCGAATCGACTTAAAGCCAGATCGTCACATTAGCCGCCCTTCGCTCTGATACGTTTGTACTTATCGTCTGCAAAGCTATGTCGCGTGCTGCGGCATGCGGAGATACTAAAAGCACCATAGTAGAACACAGATGAAGGTTCTAAGTTGATGTAATAGCCAGGAAGAAGTAGTACAATTCAAGTTTTAGGTATCGATTATTCACTTTATACCCTTCTTTGGTGCGTTGGACATGAGCTAAGAACTTAAGATTTAGCATGAAATTAGGACTATTAGCCACGTTGCACGGGATAATGTGAAAAGTGTTCATATGTAGTAAAAACCCTAGAAATCCGTCCGTTTTCGTCATAGGTTATCGAATCGACTTAAAGCCAGACCGTCACATTGGCCACTCTTCTGTCTGAAACGGTTACATTTATCGTCTGCCAAGCTATGTCGCGTGCTGCAGTATGCGGAGACACAAAAAGCACCATTGTAGAACACAGATGAATCTCCTAAGTTGATGTAATAGCTAGTAAGAAGTAGTACAATTCAAGTTTTACGTACCGATTATTGACTTTTAGCTGGCTTTGGTGCCTTGGACATGAGCTAGTACCTTAAGATTTTGCATGAAAGGAGCACTAGCAGCCGCGTTGCAAGCAAGAATGTGAAAAGTGGTCATATGTAGCAAAAACCTGAGAAATCCGTCCGTTTTCGTCATTTGTTATCCAATCGACTTAAAGCCAGATCGTCACATTGGCCGCTCTTCTGTCTGAAACGGATACATTTATCGTCTGCAAAGCTATGTCGCGTGCTGCGGTATGCGGAGACAATAAAAGTACCATAGAAGAACACAGATGAAACTTCTAAGTTGATGTAATAGCCAGTAAGATGTAGTACAATTCAAGTTTTAGGTACCGATTATTGACTTTTTACCCTTCTTTGGTGCCTTGGACATGAGCTAGGAACTAAAGATATTGCATGAAACGTGGACTAGCAGCCGAGTTGCACGGGAGAATGTGAGAAGTGTTCATATGTAATAAAAATCTGAGAAATCCGTCCATTTTCTTCATTTGTTATCGAATCGACTTAAAGCCAGATCGTCACATTAGCCGCTCTTCGCTCTGAAACGGTTCTACTTATCGTCTGCAAAGCTATGTCGCGTGCTGCGGCATGCGGAGACACTAAAAGCACCATAGTAGATCACAGATGAAGGTTCTAAGTTGATGTAATAGCCAGGAACAAGTAGTACAATTCAAGTTTTAGGTATCGATTATTGACTTTTAGCTGGCTTTGGTGCCTTGTACATGAGCTAGGACCTTAAGATTTTGCATGAAAGGAGCACTAGCAGCCGCGTTGCACGCGAGAATGTGAAAAGCGTTCATATGTAGTAAAAACCTGAGAAATCCGTCCGTTTTCGTCATGTGTTATCCAATCGACTTAAAGCCAGATCGTCACATTGGCCGCTCTTCTGTCTGAAACGGATACATTTATCGTCTGCAAAGCTATGTCGCGTGCTGCGGTATGCGAAGACATTAAAAGTACCATAGAAGAACAAGATGAAGCTTCTAAGTTGATGTAATAGCCAGTAAGATGTAGTACAATTCATGTTTTAGGTACCGATTATTGACTTTTTACCCTTCTTTGGTGCCTTGGACATGAGCTAGGAACTAAAGATATTGCATGAAACGTGGACTAGCAGCCGAGTTGCACGGGAGAATGTGAGAAGTGTTCATATGTAATAAAAATCTGAGAAATCCGTCCATTTTCTTCATTTGTTATCGAATCGACTTAAAGCCAGATCGTCACATTAGCCGCTCTTCGCTCTGAAACGGTTCTACTTATCGTCTGCAAAGCTATGTCGCGTGCTGCGGCATGCGGAGACACTAAAAGCACCATAGTAGAACACAGATGAAGGTTCTAAGTTGATGTAATAGCCAGGAACAAGTAGTACAATTCAAGTTTTAGGTATCGATTATTGACTTTTAGCTGGCTTTGGTGCCTTGGACATGAGCTAGGACCTTAAGATTTTGCATGAAAGGAGCACTAGCAGCCGCGTTGCACGCGAGAATGTGAAAAGCGTTCATATGTAGTAAAAACCTGAGAAATCCGTCCGTTTTCGTCATGTGTTATCCAATCGACTTAAAGCCAGATCGTCACATTGGCCGCTCTTCTGTCTGAAACGGATACATTTATCGTCTGCAAAGCTATGTCGCGTGCTGCGGTATGCGGAGACATTAAAAGTACCATATAAGAACACAGATGAAGCTTCTAAGTTGATGTAATAGCCAGTAAGATGTAGTACAATTCGAGTTTTAGGTACCGATTATTGACTTTTTACCCTTCTTTGGTGCCTTGGACATGAGCTAGGAACTTAAGATATTGCATGAAACGTGGACTAGCAGCCGAGTTGCACGAGAGAATGTGAAAAGTGTTCATATGTAGTAAAAACCCTAGAAATCCGTCCGTTTTCGTCATAGGTTATCGAATCGACTTAAAGCCAGACCGTCACATTGGCCGCTCTTCTGTCTGAAACGGTTACATTTATCGTCTGCAAAGCTATGTCGCGTGCTGCAGTATGCGGAGACACAAAAAGCACCATTGTAGAACACACATGAATCTCCTAAGTTGATGTAATAGCTAGTAAGAAGTAGTACAATTCAAGTTTTAGGTATCGATTATAAACTTTTTACACTTCTTTGGTGCCTTGGACATGAGCTAGGGACTTATGATTTTGCATGAAAGGAGGACTAGCAGACGCGTTGCATGGGAGAATGTGAAAAGTGTTCATATGTAGGAAACACCTGAGAAATCCGTCAGTTTTCGTCATTTGTTATCGAATCGACTTAAAGCCAGATCGTCTCATTGGCCGCTCTTGTCTCTGAAACGGTTGTACTTATCGTCTGCAAAGCTATGTCGCGTGCTGCGGTATGCGGAGACACTAAAAAGGCCATAGTAGAACACAGATGAAGCATCTAAGTTGATGTAATAGCCAGTAAGAAGTACTACAATTCAAGTTTTACGTACCGATTATTGACTTTTAGCTGGCTTTGGTGCCTTGGACATGAGCTAGTACCTTAAGATTTTGCATGAAAGGAGCACTAGCAGCCGCGTTGCAAGCAAGAATGTGAAAGGTGGTCATATGTAGAAAAAACCTGAGAAATCCGTCCGTTTTCGTCATTTGTTATCCAATCGACTTAAAGCCAGATCGTCACATTAGCCGCTCTTCGCTCTGAAACGGTTGTACTTATCGTCTGCAAAGCTATGTCGCGTGCTGCGGCATGCGGAGACACTAAAAGCACCATAGTAGAACACAGATGAAGGTTCTAAGTTGATGTAATAGCCAGGAAGAAGTAGTACAATTCAAGTTTTAGGTATCGATTATTGACTTTTTACCCTTCTTTGGTGCGTTGGACATGAGCTAAGAACTTAAGATTTTTCATGAAATTAGGACTATTAGCCACGTTGCACGGGAGAATGTGAAAAGTGTTCATATGTAGTAAAAACCTTAGAAATCCGTCCGTTTTCGTCATAGGTTATCGAATCGTCTTAAAGCCATATCGTCACATTGGCCGATCTTCTGTCTGAAACGGATACATTTATCGTCTGCAAAGCTATGTCGCGTGCTGCGGTATGCGAAGACATTAAAAGTACCATAGAAGAACAAGATGAAGCTTCTAAGTTGATGTAATAGCCAGTAAGATGTAGTACAATTCAAGTTTTAGGTACCGATTATTGACTTTTTACCCTTCTTTGGTGCCTTGGACATGAGCTAGGAACTTAAGATATTGCATGAAACGTGGACTAGCAGCCGAGTTGCACGGGAGAATGTGAAAAGTGTTCATATGTAGTAAAAACCCTAGAAATCCGTCCGTTTTCGTCATAGGTTATCGAATCGACTTAAAGCCAGATCGTCACATTGGCCGCTCTTCTGTCTGAAACGGTTACATTTATCGTCTGCAAAGCTATGTCGCGTGCTGCGGTATGCGGAGACACAAAAATGCACCATAGTAGAACACAGATGAAGCTCCTAAGTTGATGTTATAGCTGATAAGAAGTAGTACTATTCAAGTTTTAGGTATCGATTATTGACTTTTTACCCTTCTTTAGTGCCTTGGACATGAGCAAGGGACTTGTGATTTTGCATGAAAGGAGGACTAGCAGCCGCGTTGCATGGGAGAATGTGAAAAGTGTTCATATGTAGGAAACACCTGAGAAATCCGTCAGTTTTCGTCATTTGTTATCGAATCGACTTAAAGCCAGATCGTCACATTGGCCGCTCTTGTGTCTGAAACGGTTACGTTTATTGTCTGCAAAGCTATGTCGCGTGCTGCGGTATGCGGAGACACTAAAAGCACCATAGTAGAACACAGACGAAGCTTCTAAGTTGATGTAATAGCCAGTAAGAAGTAGTACAACTCAGGTTTTAGGTATCGATTATTGACTTTTTTGCTGGCTTTGGTGCCTTGGACATGAGCTAGGACCTTAAGATTTTGCATGAAAGGATGACTAGCAGCCACGTTGCACGTGAGAATGTGAAAAGGTCTCATATGTAGTAAAAACCTGAGAAATCCGTCCGTTTTCGTCATTTGTTATCGAATCGACTTAAAGCCAGATCGTCACATTGGCCGCTCTTGTCTCTGAAACGGTTGTACTTATCGTCTGCAAAGCTATGTCGCGTGCTGCGGTATGCGGAGACACTAAAAACGCCATAGTAGAACACAGATGAAACATCTAAGTTGATGTAATAGCCAGTAAGAAGTACTACAATTCAAGTTTTACCAACCGATTATTGACTTTTAGCTGGCTTTGGTGCCTTGGACATGAGCTAGTACCTTAAGATTTTGCATGAAAGGAGCACTAGCAGCCGCGTTGCAAGCAAGAATGTGAAAGGTGGTCATATGTAGCAAAAACCTGAGAAATCCGTCCGTTTTCGTCATTTGTTATCGAGTCGACTTAAAGCCAGATCGTCAACTTGGCCGCTCTTCTGTGTGAAACGGTTACATTTATCGTCTGCAAAGCTATGTCGCGTGCTGCATTATGCGGAGACACAAAAAGCACCATAGTAGAACACAGATGAATCTCCTAAGTTGATGTAATAGCTAGTAAGAAGTAGTACAATTCAAGTTTTAGGTATCGATTATTGACTTTTTACCCTTCTTTGGTGCCTTGGACATGAGCTAGGGACTTATGATTTTGCACGAAAGGAGGCTAGCAGACGCGTTGCATGGGAGAATGTGAAAAGTGTTCATATGTAGGAAAAACCTGAGAAATCCGTCCGTTTTCGTCATTTGTTATCGAGTCGACTTAAAGCCAGATCGTCAACTTGGCCGCTCTTCTGTGTGAAACGGTTACATTTATCGTCTGCAAAGCTATTTCGCGTTCTGCGGTATGCGGAGACACTAAAAGCACCATAGTAGAACACAGATGAAGCTTCTAAGTTGATGTAATAGCCAGTAATATGTCGTACAATTCAAGTTTTAGGTACCGATTATTGACTTTTTACCCTTCTTTGGCGCCTTGGACATGAGCTAGGAACTAAAGGTATTGCATGAAACGTGGACTAGCAGCCGGGTTGCACGGGAGAATGTGAAAAGTGTTCATATGTAGGAAAAACCTGAGAAATCCGTCAGTTTTCGTCATTTGTTATCGAATCGACTTAAAGCCAGATCGTCACATTGGCCGCTCTTCTGTCTGAAACGGTTACGTTTATTGTCTGCAAAGCTATGTCGCGTGCTGCGGTATGCGGAGAAACTAAAAGCTCATAGTTGAACACAGATGAAGCTTCTAAGTTGATGTAATAGCCAGTAAGAAGTAGTAGAATTCAAGTTTTAGGTATCGATTATTGACTTTTTACCCTTCTTTGGTGCCTTGGACATGAGCTAGGACCTTAAGATATTGCATGAAACGTGGACTAGCAGCCGAGTATCACGGGAGAATGTGAAAAGTGTTCATATGTAGGAAAAACCTGAGAAATCCGTCCGTTTTCGTCATTTGTTATCGAGTCGACTTAAAGCCAGATCGTCACATTGGTCGCTCTTCTGTCTGGAACGGTTACATTTATCATCTGCAAAGCTATGTCGCGTGCTGCGGTATGCGGAGACACAAAAAGCACCATACTAGAAAACAGATGAAGCTCCTAAGTTGATGTAATAGGTAGTAAGAAGTAGTACAATTCAAGTTTTAGGTATCGATAATTGACTTTTTACATTTCTTTGGTGCCTTGGACATGAGCTAGGGACTTATGATTTTGCATGAAAGGAGGACTAGCAGCCGCGTTGCATGGGAGAATGTGAAAAGTGTTCATATGTAGTAAAAACCTGAGAAATCCGTCCGTTTTCGACATTTGTTATCGAATCGACTTAAAGCCAGATCGTCACATTTTCCGCTCTTCTGTCTGAAACGGTTACGTTTATTGTCTGCAAAGCTATGTCGCGTGCTGCGGTATGTGGAGACACTAAAAGCACCATAGAAGAGCACAGATGAAGCTTCTAAGTTGATGTAATAGCCAGTAAGAAGTAGTACAACTCAGGTTTTAGGTATCGATTATTGACTTTTTTGCTGGCTTTGGTGCCTTGGACATGACCTAGGACCTTAAGATTCAGCATGAAGGGAGGACTAGCAGCCGAGTTGCACGGGGGAATGTGAAAAGTGTTCATATGTAGTATAACCCTGATAAATCCGTCCGTTTTCGTCATTTGTTATCGAATCGACTTAAAGCCAGATCGTTACATTTTCCGACCTCCTCTCTGAAACAGTTGTACTTATCGTCTGAAAAGCTATGTCACGTGCTGCGGTATGCGGAGACAATAAAAGCACCATAGTAGAACACAGATGAAGCTTCTAAGTTGATGTAATTGCCAGTAAGAACTAGTACAATTCAAGTTTTAGGTATCGATTATTGGCTTTTTACCCTTCTTTGGTGCCTTGGTCATGAGCTAGGATCTTAAGATTTAGCATGGAAGGAGGACTAGCAGCCGCGTTGCACGGGAGAATGTGAAAAGTGTTCATATGTAGTAAAAACCTGAGAAATCCGTCCGTTTTCGTCATTTGTTATCCAATCGACTTAAAGCCAGATCGTCACATTGGCCGCTCTTGTCTCTGAAACCGTTGTACTCATCGTCTGCAAAGCTATGTCGCGTGCTGCGGTATGCGGAGACACAAAAATGCACCATAGTAGAACACAGATGAAGCTCCTAAGTTGATGTTATAGCTAGTAAGAAGTAGTACAATTCAAGTTTTAGGTATCGATTATTGACTTTTTACCCTTCTTTAGTGCCTTGGACATGAGCTAGGGACTTATGATTTTGCATGAAAGGTGGACTAGCAGCCGCGTTGCATGGGAGAATGTGAAAAGTGTTCATATGTAGGAAAAACCTGAGAAATCCGTCCGTTTTCGTCATTTGTTATCGAGCCGACTTAAAGCCAGATCGTCACCTTGTCCGCTCTTCTGTCTGAAACAGTTACATTTATCGTCTGCAAAGCTATGTCGCGTGCTGCGGTATGCGGAGACACTAAAAGCACCATAGTAGAACACAGATGAAGCTTCTAAGTTGATGTAATAGCCAGTAAGAAGTAGTAAAACTCAGGTTTTAGGTATCGATTATTGACTTTTTTGCTGGCTTTGGTGCCTTGGACATGAGCTAGGACCTTAAGATTTTGCATGAAAGGATGACTAGCAGCCACGTTGCACGTGAGAATGTGAAAAGGTCTCATACGTAGTAAAAACCTGAGAAATCCATCCTTTTACGTCATTTGTTATCGAATCGACTTAAAGCCAGATCGTCACATTGGCAGCTCTTGTCTCTGAAACGGTTGTACTTATCGTCTGCAAAGCTATGTCGCGTGCTGCGGTATGCGGAAAAAATAAAAACACCATAGTAGAACACAGATGAAGCATCTAAGTTGATGTAATAGCTAGTAAGAAGTACTACAATTCAAGTTTTATGTACCGATTATTGACTTTTAGCTGGCTTTGGTGTCTTGGACATGAGCTAGGACCTTAAGATTTTGCATGAAAGGAGCACTAGCAGCCGCGTTGCACGCGAGAATGTGAAAAGTGTTCATATGTAGTAAAAACCTGAGAAATCCGTCAGTTTTCGTCATTTGTTATCGAATCGACTTAAAGCCAGATCGTCACATTGGCCGCTCTTCTGTCTGAAACGGTTACGTTTATTGTCTGCAAAGCTATATCGCGTGCTGCGGTATGCGGAGACACAAAAAGCTCATAGTAGAACACAGATGAAGCTTCTAAGTTGATGTAATAGCCAGTAAGAAGTAGTAGAATTCAAGTTTTAGGTATCGATTATTGACTTTTTACCCTTCTTTGGTGCCTTGGACATGAGCTAGGAACTTAAGATATTGCATGAAACGTGGACTAGCAGCCGAGTTGCACGGGAGAATGTGAAAAGTGTTCCTATGTAGGAAAAACCTGAGAAATCCGTCCTTTTTCGTCATTTGTTATCTAGTTGACTTAAAGCTAGATCGTCACATTGGCCGCTCTTCTGTCTGGAACGGTTACATTTATCGTCTGCAAAGCTATGTCGCGTGCTGCGGTATGCGGTGACACAAAAAGCACCATAGTAGAAAACAGATGAAGCTCCTAAGTTGATGTAATAGGTAGCAAGAAGTAGTACAATTCAAGTTCTAGGTATCGATTATTGACTTTTTACATTTCTTTGGTGCCTTGGACATGAGCTAGGGACCTATGATTTTGCATGAAAGGAGGACTAGCAGCCGCGTTGCATGGGAGAATGTGAAAAGTGTTCATATGTAGTAAAAACCCTAGAAATCCGTCCGTTTTCGTCATTTGTTATCGAATCGACTTAAAGCCAGATCGTCACATTGGCCGCTCTTCTGTCTGAAACGGTTACGTTTATTGTCTGCAAAGCTATGTCGCGTGCTGCGGTATGTGGAGACACTAAAAGCACCATAGTAGAGCACAGATGAAGCTTCTAAGTTGATGTAATAGCCAGTAAGAAGTAGTACAACTCAGGTTTTAGGTATCGATTATTGACTTTTTTGCTGGCTTTGGTGCCTTGGACATGAGCTAGGACCTTAAGATTCAGCATGAAGGGAGGACTAGCAGCCGAGTTGCACGGGAGAATGTGAAAAGTGTTCATATGTAGTAAAAACCTGAGAAATCCGTCCGTTTTCGTCATTTGTTATCCAATCGACTTAAAGCCAGATCGTCACATTGGCCGCTATTGTCTCTGAAACGGTTGTACTTATCGTCTGCAAAGCTATGTCGCGTGCTGCGGTATGCGGAGACACAAAAATGCACCATAGTAGAACACAGATGAAGTTCCTAAGTTGATGTTATAGCTAGTAAGAAGTAGAACAATTCAAGTTTTAGGTATCGATTAATGACTTTTTCCTTTCTTTAGTGCCTTGGACATGAGCTAGGGACTTATGATTTTGCATGAAAGGAGGACTAGCAGCCGCGTTGCATGGGAGAATGTGAAAAGTGTTCGTATGTAGGAAAAACCTGAGAAATCCGTCCGTTTTCGTCATTTGTTATCGAGCCGACTTAAAGCCAGATCGTCACCTTGGCCGCTCTTCTGTCTGAAACGGTTACATTTATCGTCTGCAAAGCTATGTCGCGTGCTGCGGTATGCGGAGACACTAAAAGCACCATAGTAGAACACAGATGAAGCTTCTAAGTTGATGTAATAGCCAGTAAGAAGTAGTAAAACTCAGGTTTTAGGTATCGATTATTGACTTTTTTGCTGGCTTTGGTGCCTTGGACATGAGCTAGGACCTTAAGATTTTGCATGAAAGGATGACTAGCAGCCACGTTGCACGTGAGAATGTGAAAAGGTCTCATATGTAGTAAAAACCTGAGAAATCCGTCCTTTTTCGTCATTTGTTATCGAATCGACTTAAAGCCAGATCGTCACATTGGCAGCTCTTGTCTCTGGAACGGTTGTACTTATCGTCTGCAAAGCTATGTCGCGTGCTGCGGTATGCGGAAAAAATAAAAACACCATAGTAGAACACAGATGAAGCATCTAAGTTGATGTAATAACCAGGAAGAAGTACTACAATTCAAGTTTTATGTACCGATTATTGACATTTAGCTGGCTTTGGTGTCTTGGACATGAGCTAGGACCTTAAGATTTTGCATGAAAGGAGCACTAGCAGCCGCGTTGCACGCGAGAATGTGAAAAGTGTTCTTATGTAGTAAAAACCTGAGAAATCCGTCAGTTTTCGTCATTTGTTATCGAATCGACTTAAAGCCAGATCGTCACATTGGCCGCTCTTCTGTCTGAAAAGGGATACATTTATCGTCTGAAAAGCTATGTCGCTTGCTGCGGTATGCGGAGACAATAAAAGTACCATAGAACAGCACAGATGAAGCTTCTAAGTTGATGTAATAGCCAGTAAGAAGTAGTACAATTCAAGTTTTAAGTATCGATTATTCACTTTTTACCCTTCTTTGGTGCCTTGGACATGAGCTATGAACTTATGATTTTGCATGAAAGGAGCACTAGCAGCCGCGTTGAACGGGAGAATCCGAAAAGTGTTCATATGCAGAAAAAACCTGAGAAATCCGTCCGTATTCGTCCTTTGTTATCGAATCGACTTAAAGACAGATCGTCACATTGGCCGCTCTTGTGTCTGAAACGGTTACATTTATAGTCTGCAAAGCTATGTCGCGTGCTGCGGTATGCGGAGACACAAAAATGCACCATAGCAGAACACAGATGAAGCTCCTAAGTTGATGTAATAGCTAATAAGAAGTAGTACAATTCAAGTTTAGGGTATCGATTATTGACTTTTTACCCTTCTTTGGTGCCTTGGACATGAGCTATATACTTATGACTTTGCAAGAAAGGAGGACTAGCAGCCGCGTTGCATGGGAGAATGTGAAAAGTGTTCATATGTAGTAAATACCTGAGAAATCCGTCCTTTTTCGGCATTTGTTATCGAATCGACTTAAAGCCAGATCGTCACATTTTCCGCTCTTCTGTCTCAAACGGATACATCTATCGTCTGCAAAGCTATGTCGCGTGCTGTGGTTTGCGTAGACACTAAAAGTACCATAGAAGAACTCAGATGAAGCTTCTAAGATGATGTAGTAGCCAGTAAGGAGTAGTACAATTGAAGTTTTAAGTATCGATTATTGAATTTTTACACTTCTTTGGTGCCTTGGACATGAGCTAGGAACTTAAGATATTGCATGAAAGGAGGACTAGCAGCCGAGTTGCACGGGAGAATGTGAAAAGTGTTCATATTTAATAAAAACCTGAGAAATCCGTCCTTTTTCGTCATTTGTTATCGAATCGACTTAAAGCCAGATCGTCACATTGGCCATCTCCTCTCTGAAACAGTAGTACTTATCGTCTGCAAAGCTATTTCACGAGCTGCGGTATGCGGAGACACTAAAAGCACCATAGTAGAACACAGATGAAGCTTCTAAGTTGATGTAATAGCCAGTAAGAAGTAGTACAACTCAGGTTTTAGGTATCGATTATTGACTTTTTTGCTGGCTTTGGTGCCTTGGACATGACCTAGGACCTTAAGATTCTTTATGAAAGGAGGACTAGCAGCCGAGTTGCACGGGAGAATGTGAAAAGTGTTCATATTTAATAAAAACCTGAGAAATCCGTCCTTTTTGTCATTTGTTATCGAATCGACTTAAAGCCAGATCGTCACATTGGCCATCTCCTCTCTGAAACAGTAGTACTTATCGTCTGCAAAGCTATTTCACGAGCTGCGGTATGCGGAGACACTAAAAGCACCATAGTAGAACACAGATGAAGCTTCTAAGTTGTTGTAATAGCCAGTAAGAAGTAGTACAACTCAGGTTTTAGGTATCGATTATTGACTTTTTTGCTGGCTTTGGTGCCTTGGACATGACCTAGGACCTTAAGATTCTTTATGAAAGGAGGACTAGCAGCAGAGTTGCACGGGAGAATGTGAAAAGTGTTCTTATGTAGTAAAAACGTGATAAATCCGTCCGTTTTCGTAATTTGTTATCGAATCGACTTAAAGCCAGATCGTCACATTGGCCATCTCCTCTCTGAAACAGTTGTATTTATCGTCTGCAAAGCTATGTCACGAGCTGCGGTATGCGGAGACAATAAAAGCACCATAGTAGTACACAGATGAAGCTCCTAAGTTGATGTAATAGCCATTAAGATGTAGTACATTTCAAGTTTTAATTATCGATTGTTGGCTTTTTACCCTTCTTTGGTGCATTGGATATGAGCTAGGAACTTCAGATTTTGCATGGAAGGAGTGCTAGCAGCCGCGTTGCACGAGAGAATGTGGAAAGTGTTCATATGTAGTTAAAACCTGAGAAATCCGTCCGTTTTCGTCATTTGTTATCGAATCGACTTAAAGCCAGATCGTCACATTGGCCGCTCTTCTGTCTGAAACGGTTACGTTTATCGACTGCAAAGCTATGTCGCGTGCTGCGGAATGCGGAGACACTAAAAGCATTTTAGTAGAACACAGATTGAGCTTCTAAGTTGATGTAATAGCCAGTAAGAAGTACTACAATTCAAGTTTTAGTTATCGATTATTGACTTTTTACCCTTCTTTGATCCCTTGGACATGAGCTACGAACTTAAGATTTTGCATGAAAGAGCACTAGCAGCCGCGTTGCATGGGAGAATGTGAAAAGTGTTCATATGTAGTAAAAACCTGAGAAATCCGTCCGTTTTCGTCATTTGTTATCGAATCGACTTAAATCCAGATCGTCACATTGGCCGCTCTTCTGTCTGAAACGGTTACGTTTATAGACTGCAAAGCTATGTCGCGTGCTGCGGAATGCGGAG
The DNA here is from genome assembly GCF_023897955.1 of Schistocerca gregaria. Taxonomy (NCBI): domain Eukaryota; kingdom Metazoa; phylum Arthropoda; class Insecta; order Orthoptera; family Acrididae; genus Schistocerca; species Schistocerca gregaria. The sequence goes on along the minus strand of NW_026061808.1, from coordinate 406,828 downwards.
ACACTAAAAGTACCATAGAAGAACACAGATGAAGCTTCTAAGATGATGTAATAGCCAGTAAGGAGTAGTACAATTGAAGTTTTAGGTATCGATTATTGACTTTTTACCCTTCTTTGGTGCCTTGGACATGAGCTAGGAACTTGAGATATTGCATGAAAGGAGGACTAGCAGCCGAGTTGCACGGGAGAATGTGAAAAGTGTTCATATTTAGTAAAAACCTGAGAAATCCATCCTTTTTCGTCATTTGTTATCGAATCGACTTAAAGCCAGATCGTCACATTGGCCGCTCTTCTGTCTGAAACGGATACATTTATCGTCTGCAAAGCTATGTCGCGTGCTGCGGTATGCGGAGACACTAAAAGCACTTTAGTAGAACACAGATTAAGCTTCTAAGTTGATGTAATAGCCAGTAAGAAGTACTACAATTCAAGTTTTAGTTATCGATTATTGACTTTTTACCCTTCTTTGATCCCTTGGACATGAGCTACGAACTTAAGATTTTGCATGAAAGGAGCACTAGCAGCCGCGTTGCACGGGAGAATGTTAAAAGTGTTCATATGTAGTAAAAACCTAAAAAATCCGTCCTTTTTCGGCATTTGTTATCGAATCGACTTAAAGCCAGATCGTCACATTGGCCGCTCTTCTGTCTCAAACGGATACATTTATTGTCTGCAAAGCTATGTCGCGTGTTGTGGTTTGCGTAGACACTAAAAGTACCATAGAAGAACACAGATGAAGCTTCTAAGATGATGTAATAGCCAGTAAGGAGTAGTACAATTGAAGTTTTAGGTATCGATTATTGACTTTTTACCCTTCTTTGGTGCCTTGGACATGAGCTAGGAACTTAAGATATTGCATGAAAGGAGGACTAGCAGCCGAGTTGCACGGGAAAATGTGAAAAGTGTTCATATTTAGTAAAAACCTGAGAAATCCGTCCTTTTTCGTCATTTGTTATCGAATCGACTTAAAGCCAGATCGTCACATTGGCCGCTCTTCTGTCTGAAACGGATACATTTATCGTCTGCAAAGCTATGTCGCGTGCTGTGGTATGCGGAGACACTAAAAGCACTTTAGTAGAACACAGATTAAGCTTCTAGGTTGATGTAATAGCCAGTAAGAAGTACTACAATTAAAGTTTTAGTATCAAATATTGACTTTTTACCCTTCTTTAGTGCCTTGGACATGAGCTAGGGACTTATGATTTTGCATGAAAGGAGGACTAGCAGCCGCGTTGCACGGGAGAATGTGAAAAGTGTTCATATGTAGTAAAAACCTGAGAAATCCGTCCGTTTTCGGCATTTGTTATCGAATCGACTTAAAGCCAGAGCGTCACATTGGCCGCTCTTCTGACTGAAATGGATACATTTATCGTCTGCAAACCTATGTCACATGCTGTGGTATGCGGAGACACTAAAAGCACCATAGTCGAACACAGATGAAGCTTCTAAGTTGATGTAATAGCCAGTAAGAAGTAGTACAACTCAGGTTTTAGGTATCGATTATTGACTTTTTTGCTGGCGTTGGTGCCTTGGACATGAGCTAGGACCTTAAGATTCTGCATGAAAGGAGGACTAGCAGCCGAGTTGCATGGGAGAATGTGAAAAGTGTTCTTATGTAGTAAAAACGTGATAAATCCGTGCGTTTTCGTAATTAGTTATCGAATCGACTTAAAGCCAGATCGTCACATTGGCCATCTCCTCTCTGAAACAGTTGTACTTATAGTCTGCAAAGCTATGTCACGAGCTGCAGTATGCGGAGACAATAAAAGCACCATAGGTGAACACAGATGAAGCTTCTAAGTTGATGTAATAGCCAGTAAGAAGTAGTAGAATTCAAGTTTTAGGTATCGATTATTGACTTTTTACCCGTCTTTGGTGCCTTGGACTTGAGCTAGGAACTTAAGATATTGCATGAAAGGAGGACTAGCAGCCGAGTTGCGCGGGAGAATGTGAAAAGTGTTCATATGTAGTAAAAACCTGAGAAATCCGTCCGTTTTCGACATTTGTTATCGAATCGACTTAAAGCCAGATCGTCACATTGGCCGCTCTTCTGTCTGAAACGGTTACGTTTATCGACTGCAAAGCTATGTCGTGTGCTGCGGTATGCGGAGACACTAAAAGCACTTCAGTAGAACACAGATTAAGCTTCTAAGTTGATGTAATAGCCAGTAAGAAGTACTACAATTCAAGTTTTAGTTATCGATTATTGACTTTTTACCCTTCTTTGATCCCTTGGACATGAGCTACGAACTTAAGATTTTGCATGAACGGAGCACTAGCAGCCGCGTTGCACGGGAGAATGTGAAAAGTTTTCATATGTAGTAAAAACCTGAGAAATCTGTCCGTTTTCGGCATTTGTTATCGAATCGACTTAAAGCCAGATCGTCACATTGGCCGCTCTTCTGTCTGAAACGGTTACGTTTATCGTCTGCAAAGCTATGTCGCGTGCTGCGGAATGCGGAGACACTAAAAGTACCATAGAAGAACACAGATGAAGCTTCTAAGATGATGTAATAGCCAGTAAGGAGTAGTACAATTGAAGATTTAGGTATCGATTATTGACTTTTTACCCTTCTTTGGTGCCTTGGACGTGAGCTAGGAACTTAAGATATTGCATGAAAGGAGGACTAGCAGCCGAGTTGCACGGGAAAATGTGAAAAGTGTTCATATTTAGTAAAAACCTGAGAAATCCGTCCTTTTTCGTCATTTGTTATCGAATCGACTTAAAGCCAGATCGTCACATTGGCCGCTCTTCTGTCTGAAACGGATACATTTATCGTCTGCAAAGCTATGTCGCGTGCTGCGGTATGCGGAGACACTAAAAGCACTTTAGTAGAACACAGATTAAGCTTCTAGGTTGATGTAATAGCCAGTAAGAAGTACTACAATTCAAGTTTTAGTATCAATTATTGACTTTTTACCCTTCTTTAGTGCCTTGGACATGAGCTAGGGACTTATGATTTTGCATGAAAGGAGGACTAGCAGCCGCGTTGCACGGGAGAATGTGAAAAGTGTTCATATGTAGTAAAAACCTGAGAAATCCGTCCGTTTTCGGCATTTGTTATCGAATCGACTTAAAGCCAGAGCGTCACATTGGCCGCTCTTCTGACTGAAATGGATACATTTATCGTCTGCAAACCTATGTCACATGCTGTGGTATGCGGAGACACTAAAAGCACCATAGTCGAACACAGATGAAGCTTCTAAGTTGATGTAATAGCCAGTAAGAAGTAGTACAACTCAGGTTTTAGGTATCGATTATTGACTTTTTTGCTGGCGTTGGTGCCTTGGACATGAGCTAGGACCTTAAGATTCTGCATGAAAGGAGGACTAGCAGCCGAGTTGCATGGGAGAATGTGAAAAGTGTTCTTATGTAGTAAAAACGTGATAAATCCGTGCGTTTTCGTAATTAGTTATCGAATCGACTTAAAGCCAGATCGTCACATTGGCCATCTCCTCTCTGAAACAGTTGTACTTATCGTCTGCAAAGCTATGTCACGAGCTGCGGTATGCGGAGACAATAAAAGCACCATAGTAGTACACAGATGAAACTTCTAAGTTGTTGTAATAGCCAATAAAGGAGTAGTACAATTCAAGTTTTAGGTATCGATTGTTGACTTTTTACCCTTCTTAGGTGCCTTTGACTTGAGCTAGGAACTTAAGATATTGCATGAAACGAAGACCCAGCAGCCGAGTTGCTTGGGAGTATGTGAAAATTGTTCATATGTAGTAAAAACCTGAAAAATCCGTCCGTTTTCGTCATTTGTAATCGAATCGACTTAAAGCCAGATCATTACATTGGCCGCTCTTCTGTCTGAAACGGATACATTTATCGTCTGCAAAGCTATGTCGCGTGCTGCGGTATGCGGAGACACTAAAAGCACCATAGGTGAACACAGATGAAGCTTCTAAGTTGATGTAATAGCCAGTAAGAAGTAGTAGAATTCAAGTTTTAGGTATCGATTATTGACTTTTTACCCGTCTTTGGTGCCTTGGACTTCAGCTAGGAACTTAAGATATTGCATGAAAGGAGGACTAGCAGCCGCGTTGCACGGGAGAATGTGAAAAGTGTTCATATGTAGTAAAAACCTGAGAAATCCGTCCGTTTTCGACATTTGTTATCGAATCGACTTAAAGCCAGATCGTCACATTGGCCGCTCTTCTGTCTGAAACGGTTACGTTTATCGACTGCAAAGCTATGTCGTGTGCTGCGGTATGCGGAGACACTAAAAGCACTTTAGTAGAACACAGATTAAGCTTCTAAGTTGATGTAATAGCCAGTAAGAAGTACTACAATTCAAGTTTTAGTTATCGATTATTGACTTTTTACCCTTCTTTGATCCCTTGGACATGAGCTACGAACTTAAGATTTTGCATGAACGGAGCACTAGCAGCCGCGTTGCACGGGAGAATGTGAAAAGTTTTCATATGTAGTGAAAACCTGAGAAATCTGTCCGTTTTCGGCATTTGTTATCGAATCGACTTAAAGCCAGATCGCCACATTGGCCGCTCTTCTGTCTGAAACGGATACATCTATCGTCTGCAAAGCTATGTCGCGTGCTGTGGTTTGCGTAGACACTAAAAGTACCATAGAAGAACTCAGATGAAGCTTCTAAGATGATTTAGTAGCCAATAAGGAGTAGTACAATTGAAATTTTAGGTATCGATTATTGACTTTTTACCCTTCTTTGGTGCCTTGGACATGAGCTAGCAACTGAAGATATTGCATGAAAGGAGGACTAGCAGCCGAGTTGCACGGTAGAATGTGAAAAGTGTTCATATTTAATAAAAACCTGAGAAATCCGTCCTTTTTCGTCATTTGTTATCGAATCGACTTAGAGCCAGATCGTCACATTGGCCATCTTCTCTCTGAAACAGTAGTGCTTATCGTCTGCAAAGCTATTTCACGAGCTGCGGTATGCGGAGACACCAAAAGCACCATAGTAGAACACAGATGAAGCTTCTAAGTTGATGTAATAGCCAGTAAGAAGTAGTACAACTCAGGTTTTAGGTATCGATTATTGACTTTTTTGCTGGCTTTGGTGCCTTGGACATGACCTAGGACCTTAAGATACTTTATGAAAGGAGGACTAGCAGCCGAGTTGCACGGGAGAATGTGAAAAGTGTTCTTATGTAGTAAAAACGTGATAAATCCGTCCGTTTTCGTAATTTGTTATCGAATCGACTTAAAGGCAGATCATCACATTGGCCATCTCCTCTCTGAAACAGTTGTACTTATCGTCTGCAAAGCTATGTCAGGAGCTGCGGTGTGCGGAGACAATAAAAGCACCATAGTAGTACACAGATGAAGCTTCTAAGTTGATGTTATAGCCATTAAGAAGTAGTACATTTCAAGTTTTAATTATCGATTGTTGACTTTTTACCCTTCTTTGGTGCATTGGACATGAGCAAGGAACTTCAGATTTTGAATGGAAGGAGGGCTAGCAGCCGCGTTGCACGGGAGAATGTGGAAAGTGTTCATATGTAGTTAAAACTTGAGAAATCCGTCCGTTTTCGTCATTTGTTATCGAATCGACTTAAAGCCAGATCGTCACATTGGCCGCTCTTCTGTCTGAAACGGTTACGTTTATCGACTGCAAAGCTATGTCGCGTGCTGCGGAATGCGGAGACACTAAAAGCATTTTAGTAGAACACAGATTAAGCTTCTAAGTTGATGTAATAGCCAGTAAGAAGTACTACAATTCAAGTTTTAGTTATCGATTATTGACTTTTTACCCTTCTTTGATCCCTTGGACATGAGCTACGAACTTAAGATTTTGCATGAAAGGAGCACTAGCAGCCGCGTTGCATGTGAGAATGTGAAAAGTGTTCATATGTAGTAAAAACCTGAGAAATCCGTCCGTTTACGTCAATTGTTATCGAATCGACTTAAATCCAGATCGTCACATTGGCCGTTCTTCTGTCTGAAACTGTTACGTTTATCGTCTGCAAAGCTATGTCGCGTGCTGCGGAATGCGGAGACACTAAAAGTACCATAGAAGAACACAGATGAAGCTTCTAAGATGATGTAATAGCCAGTAAGGAGTAGTACAATTGAAGTTTCAGGTATCGATTATTGACTTTTTACCCTTCTTTGGTGCCTTGGACATGAGCTAGGAACTTAAGATATTGCATGAATTGAGGACTAGCAGCCGAGTTGCATGGGAGAATGTGAAAAGTGTTCATATGTAGTAAAAACCTGAGAAATCCGTCCATTTTGTCATATGTTATCGAATCGACTTAAAGCCAGATCGTCACATTGGCCATCTCCTCTCTGAAACAGTTGTACTTATCGTCTGCAAAGCTATGTCACGAGCTGCGGTATGCGGAGACAATAAAAGCACCATAGTAGTACACAGATGAAGCATCTAAGTCGATGTAATAGCCATTAAGAAGTAGTACAATTCAAGTTTTAAGTATCGATTATTGACTTTGTACCCTTCTTTGGTGCATTGGACATGAGCTAGGAACATCAGATTTTGCATGGAAGGAGGACTAGCAGCCGCGTTGCACGGGAGAATGTGAAAAGTGTTCATATGTAGTAAAAACCTGAGAAATCCGTCAGTTTTCGTCATTTGTTATCGAATCGACTTAAAGCCAGATCGTCACATTGGCCGCTCTTCTCTCTGAAACGGTTGTACTTATCGTCTGCAAACCTATGTCGCGCGCAGCGGTATGCGGAGACTCTACATGCACCATAGTAAAACACAGATGAAACTTCTAAGTTGATGTAATAGCCAATAAGAAGTAGTACAATTCAAGTTCTAGGTATCGATTATTGACTTTTTACCCTTCTTTGGTGCCTTGGACATGAGCTAAGAACTTAAGATTTTGCATGAAAGGAGGACTAGCAGCCACGTTGCACGTGAGAATGTGAAAAGTGTTCATATGTAGTAAAAACCTGAGAAATCCGTCAGTTTTCGTCATTTGTTATCGAATCGACTGAAAGCCAGATCGTCACATTGGCCGCTCTTCTGTCTGAAACGGTTACGTTTATTGTCTGCAAAGCTATGTCGCGTGCTTGGGTATGTGGAGACACTAAAAGCACCATAGTAGAACACAGATGAAGCTTCAAAGTTGATGTAATAGCCAGTAATAAGTAGTACAACTCAGGTCTTAGGTATCGATTATTGACTTTTTTGCTGGCTTTGCTGCCTTGGACATGAGCTAGGACCTTAAGATTCTGCATGAAAGGAGTACTAGCAGCCGAGTTGCACGGGAGAATGTGAAAAGTGTTCTTATGTAGTAAAAACGTGATAAATCCGTCCGTTTTCGTCATTTGTTATCGAATCGACTTAAAGCCAGATCGTCACATTGGCCATCTCCTCTCTGAAACAGTTGTACTTATCGTCTGCAAAGCTATGTCACGCGCTGCGGTATGCGGAGACAATAAAAGCACGATAGTAGTACACAGATGAAGCTTCTAAGTTGATGTAATAGCCAGTAAGAAGTAGTAGATTTCAAGTTTTAGGTAGCGATTATTGACTTTTTACCCTTCTTTGGTGCCTTGGACTTGAGCTAGGAACTTAAGATATAGCATGAAAGGAGGACTAGCAGCCGAGTTGCACGAGAGAATGTGAAAAGTGTTCATATGTAGTAAAAACCTGAGAAATCCGTCCGTTTTCGTCATTTGTTATAGAATCGACTTAAAGCCAGATGGTCACATTAGCCGCTCTTCTGTCCGAAACGGTTCCATTTATCGTCTGCAAAGCTAAGTCGCGTGCTGCGGTATGCGGAGACACTAAAAGCACCATAGTAGAACACAGATGAAGCTTCTAAGTTGATGTAATAGCCAGTAAGAAGTAGTACAATTCAAGTTTTAGTTATTGATTATTGACTTTTTAGCCGGCTTTGGTGACTTGGACATTACCTAGGACTTTAAGATTCTGCATGAAAGGAGGACTAGCAGCCGGGTTGCACGAGAGAATGTGAAAAGTGTTCATATGTAGTAAAAACCTGAGAAATCCGTCCGTTTTCGTCATTTGTTATCGAAACGACTTAAGCCAGATCGTCACAATGACCGCTCTTCTCTCTGAAACAGTTGTACTTATCGTCTGCAAAGCTATGTCTCGCGCTGCGGTATGCGAAGACACTAAAAGCACCAAAGTAGAACACAGATGAAGCTTCTAAGTTGATGTAATAGCCAGTAAGAAGTAGCACATTTCTAGTTTTAGGTATCGATTATTGACTTTTTAGCTGGCTTTTTTGCCTTGGACATGAGCTAGGACCGAAAGATTCTGCTTGAAAGGAGGACTAGCAGCCGAGTTGCATGGGGGAATCTGAAAAGTGTTCATATGTAGTAAAAACCTGAGAAATCTGTCCGCTTTCGTCATTTGTTATCGAATCGACTTAAAGACAGATCGCCACATTAGCCGCTCTTCTGTCTGAAACGGTTACATTTATCTTCTGCAAAGCTATGTCGCGTGCTGCTTTATGCGGAGACACTAAAAGCACCATAGTAGACCACAGATGAAGCTTCCAAGTTGATGTAATAGCCAGTAAGGTGTAGTAGAATTCAAGTTTTAGGTATCGATTATTGACTTGTTAGCTGGCTTTGGTGCCTTGGACATGATCTAGGACCTTAAGATTCTGCATGAAAGGAGGATTAGCAGCCGCGTTGCACGGGAGAATGTGAAAAGTGTTCATATGTAGTAAAAACTTGAGAAATCCATCCGTTTTCGTCATTTGTTATCGAATCGACTTAAAGCCAGATCGTCACATTGGCCGCTCTTCTGTCTGAAACGATTACATTTATCGTCTGCAAAGCTATGTCGCGTGCTGCGGTATGCGGAGACACTAAAAGCACCATAGTAGACCACAGATGAAGCTTCTAAGTTGATGTAATAGGCAGTAAGAAGTAGTACAATTCAAGATTTAGTTATCGATTATTGAATTTTTAGCTGGCTTTGGTGCCTTGGACATTACCTAGGACTTTAAGATTCTGCATGAAAGGAGGACTAGCAGCCGAGTTGCACGAGAGAATGTGGAAAGTGTTCATATGTTGTAAAAACCTGAGAAATCCGTCCGTTTTCGTCATTTGTTATCGAAACGACTTAAGCCAGATCGTCACAATGACCGCTCTTCTCTCTGAAACAGTTGTTCTTATCGTCTGCAAAGCTATGTCGCGCGCTGCGGTATGCGAAGACACTAAAAGCACCAAAGCAGAACACAGATGAAGCTTCTAAGTTGATGTAATAGCCCGTAAGAAGTAGCACAATACTAGTTTTAGGTATCGATTATTGACTTTTTAGCTGGCTTTGGTGCCTTGGACATGAGCTAGGACCGAAAGATTCTGATTGAAAGGAGGACTAGCAGCCGAGTTGCATGCGAGAATGTGAAAAGTGTTCATATGTAGTAAAAACCTGAGAAATCTGTCCGCTTTCGTCATTTGTTATCGAATCGACTTAAAGACAGATCGCCACATTACCCGCTCTTCTGTCTGAAACGGTTACATTTATCATCTGCAAAGCTATGTCGCGTGCTGCGGTATGCGGAGACACTAAAAGCACCATACTAGACCACAGATGAAGCTTCTAAGTTGATGTAATAGCTAGTAAGAAGTAGTACAATTCAAGTTTTAGGTATCGATTACTGACCTTTTACCCTTCTTTGGTGCCTTGGACAAGAGCTAGGATCTTAAGATTTTGCATGAAAGGAGGACTAGCAGCCGCGTGGCACGGGAGAATGTGAAAAGAGTTCATATGTAGTAAAAACCTGAGAAATACGTCCGTTTTCGTCATTTGTTATGGAATCGACTTAAAGCCAGATCGACACATTGGCCGCTCTTCTCTCTATAAAGGTTGTAATTATCGGCTGCAAAGCTACGTCACGTGCTGCGGCATGCGGAGACACTAAAAGCACCATAGTAGAACACAGATGAAGCTCCTGAGTCGATGTAATAGCCAGTGAGAGGTAGTACAATTCAAGTTTTAAATATGGATTATTGACTTTTTACCCTTGTTTGGTGCCTTGGACATGAGCTAGGAACTTAACATTTTGCATGAAAGGAGGACTAGCGGCTGCGTTGCACAGGCGAATGTGAATAGTGTTCATATGTAGTAAAAACCTAAGAAATCCGTCCGTGTTCGTCATTTGTTATCGAATCGACTTAAAGATAGATCGTCACATTGGCCGCTCTTCTCTCTGAAACGATTGTACTTATCGTCTGCAAAGCTATGGCGCGTGCTGCGGTGTGCGGGGACACTAGAAGCACCATAGTAGAACACAGATGAATCTTCTTAGTTGATGCAATTGCCAGTAAGAAGTAGTACTATTCAAGTATTGGGTATCGATTATCGACTTTTTAGCTGGCTTTGGTGCCTTGGACATGACCTAGGACCTTAAGATTCTGCATGAGAGGAGGAGTAGCAGCCGAGTTGCACGAGAGAATGTGAAAAGTGTTCATATGTAGTAAAAACCTGAGAAATCCGTCCGTTTTCGTCATTTGTTATTGAACCGACTTAAAGCCAGATGGTCACATTAGCCGCTCTTCTGTCTGAAACGGTTACATTTATCGTCTGCAAAGCTATGTCGCGTGCTGCGGTATGCGGAGACACTAAAAGCACCATAGTAGAACACAGATGAAGCTTCTAAGTTGATGTAATAGCCAGTAAGAAGTAGTAGAATTCAAGTTTTAGGTATCGATTATTGACGTTTTAGCTGGCTTTGGTGCCTTGGACATGAGCTAGGACATTAAGATTCTGCATGAAAAGAGGATTAGCAGCCGCGTTGCACGGGAGAATGTGAAAAGTGTTCATATGTAGTAAAAACTTGAGAAATCCATCCGTTTTCGTCATTTGTTATCGAATCGACTTAAAGCCAGATCGTCACATTGGCCGCTCTTCTGTCTGAAACGATTACATTTATCGTCTGCAAAGCTATGTCGCGTGCTGCGGTATGCGGAGACACTAAAAGCACCATAGTAGACCACAGATGAAGCTTCTAAGTTGATGTAATAGCCAGTAAGAAGTAGTACAATTCAAGTTTTAGGTATCGATTATTGACTTGTTAGCTGGCTTTGGTGCCTTGGACATGAGGTAGGACCTTAAGATTCTGCATGAAAGGAGGATTAGCAGCCGCGTGGCACGGGAGAAAGTAAAAAGAGTTCATATGTAGTAAAAACCTGAGAAATACGTCCGTTTTCGTCATTTGTTATTGAACAGACTTAAAGCCAGATGGTCACATTAGTCACTCTTCTGTCTGAAACGGTTACATTTATCGTCTGCAAAGCTATGTCGCGTGCTGCGGTATGCGGAGACACTAAAAGCTCCATAGTGGAACACAGATGAAGCTTCTAAGTTGATGTAATAGCCAATAAGAGGTAGTAGAATTCAAGTTTTAGGTATCGATTATTGACGTTTTAGCTGGCTTTGGTGCCTTCGACATGAGCTAGGACATTAAGATTCTGCATGAAAGGAGGATTAGCAGCCGCGTTGCACGGGAGAATGTGAAAAGTGTTCATATGTAGTAAAAACTTGAGAAATCCATCCGTTTTCGTCATTTGTTATCGAATCGACTTAAAGCCAGATCGTCACATTGGCCGCTCTTCTGTCTGAAACGATTACATTTATCGTCTGCAAAGCTATGTCGCGTGCTGCGGCATGCGGAGACACTAAAAGCACCATAGTAGATCACAGATGAAGCTTCTAAGTTGATGTAATAGCCAGTAAGAAGTAGTACAATTCAAGTTTTAAGTATCGATTATTGGCTTTGTACCCTTCTTTGGTGCCTTGGACATGAGCTAGGAACTTAAGATTTTGCATGAAAGGAGGACTAGCCGCCGCGTTGCACGGAAGAATGTGAAAAGTGTTCATATGTAGTAAAAACCTAAGAAATCCGTCCGTTTCGTCATTTGTTATCGAAATGACTTAAAGCCAGATTGTCACATTGGCCGCTCTTCTGTCTGAAACGGTTACATTTATCGTCTGCAAAGCTATGTCGCGTGCTGCGGTATGCGGAGACACTAAAAGAACCATAGTAGAACACAGATGAAGCTCGTGAGTCGATGTAATAGCCAGTGAGAGGTAGTACAATTCAAGTTTTAGATATGGATTATTGACTTTTTACCCCTGTATGGTGCCTTGGACATGAGCTAGGAACTTAACATTTTGCATGAAAGGAGGACTAGCGGCTGCGTTGCACAGGCGAATGTGAAAAGTGTTCATATGTAGTAAAAACCTGAGAAATCCGTCCGTGTTCGTCATTTGTTATCGAATCGACTTAAAGCCAGATCGTCACATTGGCCGCTCTTCTCTCTGAAACGGCTGTACTTATCGTCTGCAAAGCTATGTCGCGTGCTGCGGTGTGCGGGGACACTAAAAGCACCATAGTAGAACACAGATGAATCTTCTTAGTTGATGCAATAGCCAGTAAGAAGTAGTACTATTCAAGAATTGGGTATCGATTATTGACTTTTTAGCTGGCTTTGGTGCCTTGGACATGATCTAGGACATTAAGACTCTGCATGAAAGGAGGATTAGCAGCCGCGTTGCACGGGAGAATGTGAAAAGTGTTCATATGTACTAAAAACTTGAGAAATCCATCTATTTTCGTCATTTGTTATCGAATCGACTTAAAGCCAGATCGTCACATTGGCCGCTCTTCTGTCTGAAACGATTACATTTATCGTCTGCAAAGCTATGTCGCGTGCTGCGGCATGCGGAGACACTAAAAGCACCATAGTAGATCACAGATGAAGCTTCTAAGTTGATGTAATAGCCAGTAAGAAGTAGTACAATTCAAGTTTTAAGTATCGATTATTGGCTTTGTACCCTTCTTTGGTGCCTTGGACATGAGCTAGGTACTTAAGATTTTGCATGAAAGGAGGACTAGCCGCCGCGTTGCACGGAAGAATGTGAAAAGTGTTCATATGTAGTAAAAACCTAAGAAATCCGTCCGTTTCGTCATTTGTTATCGAAATGACTTAAAGCCAGATTGTCACATTGGCCGCTCTTCTGTCTGAAACGGTTACATTTATCGTCTGCAAAGCTATGTCGCGTGCTGCGGTATGCGGAGACACTAAAAGAACCATAGTAGAACACAGATGAAGCTCGTGAGTCGATGTAATAGCCAGTGAGAGGTAGTACAATTCAAGTTTTAGATATGGATTATTGACTTTTTACCCTTGTATGGTGCCTTGGACATGAGCTAGGAACTTAACATTTTGCATGAAAGGAGGACTAGCGGCTGCGTTGCACAGGCGAATGTGAAAAGTGTTCATATGTAGTAAAAACCTGAGAAATCCGTCCGTGTTCGTCATTTGTTATCGAATCGACTTAAAGCCAGATCGTCACATTGGCCGCTCTTCTCTCTGAAACGGTTGTACTTATCGTCTGCAAAGCTATGTCGCGTGCTGCGGTGTGCGGGGACACTAAAAGCACCATAGTAGAACACAGATGAATCTTCTTAGTTGATGCAATAGCCAGTAAGAAGTAGTACTATTCAAGAATTGGGTATCGATTATTGACTTTTTAGCTGGCTTTGGTGCGTTGGACATGATCTAGGACATTAAGATTCTGCATGAAAGGAGGATTAGCAGCCGCGTTGCACGGGAGAATGTGAAAAGTGTTCATATGTACTAAAAACTTGAGAAATCCATCCGTTTTCGTCATTTGTTATCGAATCGACTTAAAGGCAGATCGTCACATTGGCCGCTCTTCTGTCTGAAACGATTACATTTATCGTCTGCAAAGCTATGTCGCGTGCTGCGGTATGCGGAGACACTAAAAGCACCATAGTAGAACACAGATGACGCTTCTAAGTTAATGTAATAGCCAGTAAGAAGTAGTACAATTTAAGTTTTAGGTATCGATTATTGACTTTTTACCCTTCTTTGCTGCCTTGGACATGAGCTAGGAACTTCAGATTTTGCATGAAAGGAGGACTAGCAGCCGCGTTGCACGAGAGATTGTGAAAAGTGTTCATATGTAGTAAAAACCTGAGAAATCCGTCCGTTTTCGTCATTTGTTATCGAATTGGCTTAAAGCCAGATCTACACATTGGCCGCCCTTCTCTCTGAAACGGTTGTACTTATCGTCTGCAAACCTATGTCGCGTGTTGCGGTATGCGCAGACACTGACCGCACTATAGTAGAACTCAGATGAAGCTTCTAAGTTGATGTAATAGCCAGTAAGAAGTAGTTCAAATCAAGTTTTAGGTATCGATTATAAACTTTTTACCCTTCTTAGGTGCCTTGGAAATGAGCTAGGAACTTAAGATTTTGCATGAAAGGAGGACTAGCAGCCGCGTTGCATGGGAGAATGTGAAAAGTGTTCATATGTAGTAAAAAGCTGAGAAATCCGTCCGTTTTCGTCATTTGTTATCGAATCGTCTTAAAGCCAGATCGTCACATTGGCCGCACTTCTGTCTGAAACGGTTACATTTATCGTCTGCAAAGCTATGTCGTGTGCTGCTGTATGCGGAGACACTAAAAGCACCATAGTAGAACACAGATGAAGCTCCTAAGTCGCTGTAATAGCCAGTGAGAAGTAGTACAATTCAAGTTTTAGTTACGGATTATTGACTTTTTACCCTTCTTTGGTGCCTTGGACATGAGCTAGGAACTTAACATTTTGCATGAAAGGAGGACTAGCGGCCGCGTTGCACGGGCGAATTTGAAAAGTGTTTATATGTAGTAAGAACCAGAGAAATCCTTCCGTGATCGTCATTTGTTATCGATTCGACTTAAAACCAGATCGTCACATTGGCCGCTCTTCTCTCTGAAACGGTTGTACTTATCGTCTGCAAAGCTATGTCGCGTGCTGCGGTATGTGGAGACACTAAAAGCACCATAGTAGAACAAAGATGACGCTTCTAAATTGATGTAATATCCAGTAAGAAGTAGTACAATTGAAGTTTTAGGTATCGATTATTGCGTTGTTAGCTGGCTTTGGTGTCTTGGACATGAGCAAGGAATTTAAGATTCGGCATGAAAGGAGGACTAGCAGCCGAGTTGCACGGGAGAATGTGAAAAGTGTTCATATGTAGTAAAAACCTGAGAAATCCGTCCGTTTTCGTCATTTGTTATTGAACCGACTTAAAGCCACATGGTCACATTGGCCGCTATTCTGTCTGAAACGGTTACATTTATCGTCTGCAAAGCTATGTCGCGTGCTGCGGTATGCGGAGACACTAAAAGCACCATAGTAGACCACAGATGAAGCTTCTAAGTTGATGTAATAGCCAGTAAGATGTAGGAGAATTCAAGTTTTAGGTATCGATTATTGACTTGTTAGCTGGCTTTGGTGCCTTGGACATGAGCTAGGACCTTAAGATTCTGCATGAAAGGAGGATTAGCAGCCGCGTGGCACGGGAGAAAGTGAAAAGTGTTCATCTGTAGTAAAAACCTGAGAAATACGTCCGTTTTCGTCATTTGTTATGGAATCGACTTAAAGCCAGATCGACACATTGGCCGCTCTTCTCTCTATAAAGGTTGTAACAATCGTCTGCAAAGCTACGTCGCGTGCTGCGGCATGCGGAGACACTAAAAGCACCATAGTAGAACACAGATGAAGCTTCTAAGTTGATGTAATAGCCAGTAAGAAGTAGTACAATTCAAATTTTAAGTATCGATTATTTGCTTTGTACCTTTCTTTGGTGCCTTGGACATGAGCTATGAACTTAAGATTTTGCATGAAAGGAGGACTAGCCGCCGCGTTGCACGGGAGAATGTGAAAAGTGTTCATATGTAGTAAAAACCTAAGATATCCGTCCGTTTCGTCATTTGTTATCGAAATGACTTAAAGCCACATTGTCACATTGGCCGCTCTTCTGTCTGAAACGCTTACATTTATCGTCTGCAATTCTATGTCGCGTGCTGCGGTATGCGGAGACAGTAAAAGAACCATAGTAGAACACAGATGAAGCTCCTGAGTTGATGTAATAACCAGTGAGAGGTAGTACAATTCAAGTTTTAGATATGGATTATTGACTTTTTACCCTTGTTTGGTGCCTTGGACATGAGCTAGGAACTTAACATTTTGCATGAAAGGAGGACTAGCGGCTGCGTTGCACAGGCGAATGTGAAAAGTGTTCATATGTAGTAAAAACCTGAGAAATCCGTCCGTTTTCGTCATTTGTTATCCAATCGGCTTCAAGCCAGATTGTCACATTGGCCGCCCTTCTCTCTGAAACGGTTGTACTTATCGTCTGCAAAGCTATGTCGCGTGTTGCGGTATGCGGAGGCACTAAAAGCACCATAGTAGAACACAGATGAAGCTTCTAAGTTGATGTAATATCCAGTAAGAAGTAGTACAATTGAAGTTTTAGGTATCGATTATTGCCTTGTTAGCTGGCTTTGGTGTCTTGGACAAGCGCAAGGACTTTAAGATTCGGCATGAAAGGAGGACTAGCAGCCGAGTAGCACGGGAGAATGTGAAAAGTGTTCATATGTAGTAAAAACCTGAGAAACAAGTCCGTTTTCGTCATTTGTTATCGAATCGACTTAAAGACAGATCGTCACATTGGCCGCACTTCTGTCTGAAATGGTTACATTTATCGTCTGCAAAGCTATGTCGCGTGCTGCGGTATGCGGAGGCACTTAAAGCACCATAGTAGAACACAGATGAAGCTTCTAAGTTGATGTAACAGCCAGTAAGAAGTAGTAGAATTCAAGTTTTAGGTATCAATTATTGACATTTTAGCTGGCTTTGGTGCCTTGGACATGAGCTAGGACCTTAAGATTCTGCATGAAAGGAGGATTAGCAGCCGCGTTGCTTGGGAGAATGTGAAAAGTGTTCATATGTAGTAAAAACCTGAGAAATACGTCCGTTTTCGTCATTTGTTATGGAATCGACTTAAAGCCAGATCGACACATTGGCCGCTTTTCTCTCTATAAAGGTTGTAACTATCGTCTGCAAAGCTACGTCGCGTGCTGCGGCATGCGGAGACACTAAAAGCACCATAGTGGAACACAGATGACGCTTCTAAGTTAATGTAATAGCCAGTAAGAAGTAGTACAATTCAAGTTTTAGGTATCAATTATTGACTTTTTACCCTTCTATGGTGCCTTGGACTTGAGCTAGGAACTTAAGATTTTGCATGAAAGGAGGATTAGCAGCCGAGTTGCACGGGAGAATGTGAAAAGTGTTCACATCTAGCAAAAACCTGAGAAATCCGTCCGTTTTCTTCATTAGTTACCGAATCGACTTAATGACAGATCGTCACATTGGCCGCACTTGTGTCTGAAACGGTTACATTTATCGTCTGCAAAGCTAAGTCGCGTGCTGCGGTATGCGGAGACTCTAAAAGCACCATAGTAGAACACAGATGACGCTTCTAAGTTGATGTAATAGCTAGTAAGAAGTAGTACAATTCAAGTTTTAGGTATCGATTACTGACCTTTTACCCTTCTTTGGTGCCTTGGACAAGAGCTAGGATCTTAAGATTTTGCATGAAAGGAGGACTAGCAGCCGCGTGGCACGGGAGAAAGTGAAAAGAGTTCATCTGTAGTAAAAACCTGAGAAATACGTCCGTTTTCGTCATTTGTTATGGAATCGACTTAAAGCCAGATCGACACATTGGCCGCTTTTCTCTCTATAAAGGTTGTAACTATCGTCTGCAAAGCTACGTCGCGTGCTGCGGCATGCGGAGACACTAAAAGCACCATAGTAGAACACAGATGAAGCTTCTAAGTTGATGTAATAGCCAGTAAGAAGTAGTACAATTCAAATTTTAAGTATCGATTATTTGCTTTGTACCCTTCTTTGGTGCCTTGGACATGAGCTAGGAACTTAAGATTTTGCATGAAAGGAGGACTAGCCGCCGCGTTGCACGGGAGAATGTGAAAAGTGTTCATATGTAGTAAAAACCTAAGATATCCGTCCGTTTCGTCATTTGTTATCGAAATGACTTAAAGCCACATTGTCACATTGGCCGCTCTTCTGTCTGAAACGCTTACATTTATTGTCTGCAAAGCTATGTCGCGTGCTGCGGTATGCGGAGACAGTAAAAGAACCATAGTAGAACACAGATGAAGCTCCTGAGTCGATGTAATAACCAGTGAGAGGTGGTACAATTCAAGTTTTAGATATGGATTATTGACTTTTTACCCTTGTTTGGTGCCTTGAACATGAGCTAGGAACTTAACATTTTGCATGAAAGGAGGACTAGCGGCTGCGTTGCACAGGCGAATGTGAAAAGTGTTCATATGTAGTAAAAACCTGAGAAAACCGTCCGTGTTCGTCATTTGTTATCGAATCGACTTAAAGCCAGATCGTCACATTGGCCGCTGTTCTCTCTGAAACGGTTGTACTTATCGTCTGCAAAGCTATGTCGCGTGCTGCGGTGTGCGGGGACACTAAAAGCACCATAGTAGGACACAGATGAATCTTCTTAGTTGATGCAATAGCCAGTAAGAAGTAGTACTATTCAAGTATTGGGTATCGATTATTGACTTTTTAGCTGGCTTTGGTGCCTTGGACATGACCTAGGACCTTAAGATTCTGCATGAAAGGAGGACTAGCAGCCGAGTTGCACGAGAGAATGTGAAAAGTGTTCATATGTAGTAAAAACCTGAGAAATCCGTCCGTTTTCGTCATTTGTTATTGAACCGACTTAAAGCCAGATGGTCACATTAGCCGCTCTTCTGTCTGAAACGGTTACATTTATCGTCTGCAAAGCTATGTCACGCGCTGCGGTATGCGGAGACACTAAACGCACCATAGCAGAACACAGATGAAGCTTCTAAGTTGATGTAATAGCCAATAAGAGGTAGTAGAATTCAAGTTTTAGGAATCGATTATTGACGTTTTAGCTGGCTTTGGTGCCTTGGACATGAGCTAGGACATTAAGATTCTGCATGAAATAAGGATTAGCAGCCGCGTTGCACGGGAGAATGTGAAAAGTGTTCATATGTAGTAAAAACTTGAGAAATCCATCCGTTTTCGTCATTTGTTATCGAATCGACTTAAAGCCAGATCGTCACATTGGCCGCTCTTCTGTCTGAAACGATTACATTTATCGTCTGCAAAGCTATGTCGCGTGCTCCGGTATGCGGAGACACTAAAAGCACCATAGTAGAACACAGATGACGCTTCTAAGTTAATGTAATAGCCAGTAAGAAGTAGTACAATTCAAGTTTTAGGTATCAATTATTGACTTTTTACCCTTCTATGGTGCCTTGGACTTGAGCTAGAAACTTAAGATTTTGCATGAAAGGAGGATTAGCAGCCGAGTTGCACGGGAGAATGTGAAAAGTGTTCACATCTAGTAAAAACCTGAGAAATCCGTCCGTATTCTTCATTAGTTACCGAATCGACTTAATGACAGATCGTCACATTGGCCGCACTTGTGTCTGAAACGGTTACATTTATCGTCTGCAAAGTTATGTCACGTGCTGCGGTATGTGGAGACACTAAAAGCACCATAGTAGAACACAGATGAAGCTTCTAAGTTGATGTAATAGCCAGTAAGAAGTAGTTCAAATCAAGTTTTAGGTATCGATTATAAACTTTTTACCCTTCTTCGGTGCCTTGGAAATGAGCTAGGAACGTAAGATTTTGCATGAAAGGAGTACTAGGAGTCGCGTTGCACGGGAGAATGTGAAAAGTGTTCATATGTAGTAAAAACCTAAGAAATTCGTCCGTTTCGTCATTTGTTATCGAATCGCCTTAAAGCCAGATCGTCACATTGGCCGCTCTTCTGTCTGAAACGATTACATTTATCGTCTGCAAAGCTATGTCGCGTGCTGCGGTATGCCGAGACACTAAAAGCACCATAGTAGAAAACAGATGAAGCTTCTAAGATGATGCAATAGCCAATAAGAAGTAGTACAATTCAAGTTTTAATTATCGATTATTGACTTTTTACCCTTCTTTGGTGCCTTGGACATGAGCTAGGAACTCAAGATTTTGCATGAAAGGAGGACTAACAGCCGCGTTGCACGGGAGATTGTGAAAAGTGTTCATATGTAGTAAAAACCTGAGAAATCCGTCCGTTTTCGTCATTTGTTATCGAATCGACAAAAAAACCCAGATCGTCACATTGGCCGCACTTCTGTCTGAAACGGTTAGATTTATCGTTTGCAGAGCTATGCCGCGTGCTGCGATATGCGGATACACTAAAAGCTCCATAGTAGATCACAGATGAAGCTTCTAAGTTGATGTAATAGCCAGTAAGAAGTAGTACAAATCAAGTTTTAGGTATCGATTATAAACTTTTTACCATTCTTCGGTGCCTTGGAAATGATCTAGGAACTTAAGATTTTGCATGAAAGGAGGACTAGCAGTCGCGTTGCACGGGAGAATGTGAAAAGTGTTCATATGTAGTAAAAACCTGAGAAATCTGTCCGTTTTCGTCATTTGTTATCGAAACGACTTAAGCCAGATCGTCACAATGACCGCTCTTCATTCTGAAACAGTTTTACTTATCGTCTGCAAAGCTATTTCGCGTGCTGCGGTATGCGAAGACACTAAAAGCACCAAAGTAGAACACAGATGAAACTTCTGAGTTGATGTAATATCCAGTAAGAAGTAGCACAATTCCAGTTTTAGGTATCGATTATTGACTTTTTAGTTGGCTTTGGTGCCTTGGACATGAGCTAGGACCGAAAGATTCTGCTTGAAAGGAGGACTAGCAGCCGAGTTGCATGGGAGAATGTGAAAAGTGTTCATATGTAGTAAAAACCTGAGAAATCTGTCCGTTTTCGTCATTTGTTATCGAATCGACTTAAAGCCAGATAGCCACATTGGCCGCTCTACTGTCTGAAACGGTTACATTTATCGTCTGCAAAGCTATGTAGCGTATTGCGGTATGCCGAGACACTAAAAGCACCATAGTAGAACACAGATGAAGCTTCTAAGATGATGCAATAGCCAATAAGAAGTAGTACAATTCAAGTTTTAATTATCGATTATTGACTTTTTACCCTTCATTGGTGCCTTGGACATGTGCTAGGAACTTAAGATTTTGCATGAAAGGAGGACTAGCAGCCGCGTTGCACGGGAGATTGTGAAAAGTGTTCATGTGTAGTAAAAACCTGAGAAATCCGTCCGTTTTCTTCACTTGTTATCGAATCGGCTTAAAGCCAGATCGTCACATTGGCCGCCCTTCTCTCTGAAACGGTTGTACTTATCGTCTGCAAAGCTATGTCGCGTGTTGCGGTATGCGGAGGCACTAAAAGCACCATAGTAGAACACAGATGAGGCTTCTAAGTTGATGTAATAGGCAGTGAGAAGTAGTACAATTCAAGTTTTATGTATCGATTTTTGACTTTTTACCCTTCTTTGGTGCCTTGGACATGAGCTAGGTACTTAAGATTTTGCATGAAAGGAGGACTAGCAGCCGCGTTGCACGGGAGAATGTGAAAAGTGTTCATATGTAGTAAAAACCTGAGAAATCTGTCCGTTTTCGTCATTTGTTATCGAATCGACTTAAAGATAGATAGCCACATTGGCCGCTCTTCTGTCTGAAACGGTTACATTTATCGTCTGCAAAGCTATGTCGCGTGCTGTGGTATGCGCAGACACTAAAAGAACCATAGTAGAACACAGATGAAGCTCCTAAGTCGATGTAATAGCCAGTGAGAAGTAGTATAATTCAAGTTTTAGTTATGGATTATTGACGTTTTACCCTTCTTTGGTGCCTTGGACATGAGCTAGGTACTTAAGATTTTGCATGAAAGGAGGACTAGCAGCCGAGTTGTAGGGGAGAATGTGAAAAGTGTTCATGTGTAGTAAAAACCTGAGAAATCCGTCCGTTTCGTCATTTGTTATCGAATCGACTTAAAGCCAGATCGTCACATTGACCGCTCTTCTGTCTGAAACGATTACATTTATCGTCTGCAAAGCTAAGTCGCGTGCTGCGGTATGCGGAGACACTAAAAGCACCATAGTAAAACACAGATGAAGCTTCTAAGTTGATGTAATAGCCAGTAAGAAGTAGTACAATTCAAGATTTAAGTATAGATTATTGGCTATTTACCCTTCTTTGGTGCCTTGGACATGAGCTAGGAACTTAAGATTTTGCATGAAAGGAGGACTAGCAGCCGCGTTGCACGGGAGAATGTGAAAAGTGTTCATATGTAGTAAAAACCTAAGAAATCCGTCCGTTTCCTCATTTGTTATCGAAATGACTTAAAGCCAGATTATCACATTGGCCGCTCTTCTGTCTGAAACGGTTACATTTATCGTCTGCAAAGCTATGTCGCGTGCTGTGGTATGCGCAGACACTAAAAGAACCATAGTAGAACACAGATGAAGCTCCTGAGTCGATGTAATAGCCAGTGAGAGGTAGTACAATTCAAGTTTTAGGTATGGATTATTGACTTTTTACCCTTCTTTGGTGCCTTGGACTTGAGCTAGGAACTTAACATTTTGCATGAAAGGAGGACTAGCGGCTGCGTTGCACAGGCGAATGTGAAACGGTGTTCATATGTAGTAAAAACGTGAGGAATCCGTCCGTTTTCGTCATTTGTTATCGAATCGGCTTAAAGCCAGATCTTCACATAGGCCGCAATTCTCTCTGAAACGGTTGTACTTATCGTCTGCAAACCTATGTCGCGTGTTGCGGTATGCGCAGACACTGAACGCACCATAGTAGAACTCAGATGAAGCTTCTAAGTTGATGTAATAGCCAGTAAGAAGTAGTTCAAATCAAGTTTTAGGTATCGATTATAAACTTTTTACCCTTCTTCGATGCCTTGGAAATGAGCTAGGAACTTTAGATTTTGCATGAAAGGAGGACTAGCAGTCGCGTTTCACGGGAGAATGTGAAAAGTGTTCATATGTAGTAAAAACCTAAGAAATTCGTCCGTTTAGTCATTTGTTATCGAATCGCCTTAAAGCCAGATCGTCAGATTGGCCGCTCGTCTCTCTGAAACGATTACATTTATCGTCAGCAAAGCTATGTCGCGTGCTGCGGTATCCCGAGACACTAAAAGCACCATAGTAGAAAACAGATGAAGCTTCTAAGATGATGCAATAGCCAATAAGAAGTAGTACAATTCAAGTTTTAATTATCGATTATTAACTTTTTACTCTTCTTTGGTGCCTTGGACATGAGCTACGAACTTAAGATTTTGCATGAAAGGAGGACTAACAGCCGCGTTGCACAGGAGATTGTGAAAAGTGTTCATATGTAGTAAAAACCTGAGAAATCCGTCCGTTTTCGTCATTTGTTATCGAATCGGCTTAAAGCCAGACCGTCACATTGGCCGCCCTTCTCTCTGAAACGGTTGTACTTATCGTCTGCAAAGCTATGTCGCGTGTTGCGGTATGCGGAGGCACTAAAAGCACCATAGTAGAACACAGATGAAGCTTCTAAGTTGATGTAATATCCAGTAAGAGGTAGCACAATTCAAGTTTTAGGTATCGATTATTGACTTTTTAGCTGGCTTTGGTGCCTTGGACATGAGCTAGGACCGTAAGATTCTGCTTGAAAGGAGGACTAGCAGCCGAGTTGCATGGGAGAATGTGAAAAGTGTTCATATGTAGTAAAAACCTGAGAAATCCGTCCGTTTTCGTCATTTCTCATCAAATCGACTTAAAGCCAGATCGTCACATTGGTCGCTCTTCTCTCTGAAACGGTTACATTTATCGTCTGCAAAGCAATGTCGCGTGCTGCGGTATGCGGAGACACTAACAGCACCATAGTAGAACACTGATGAAACTTCTAAGTTGATGTAATAGCCAGTAAGAAGTAGTGCAATAACGTTTTAGATATCGATTATTGACTTTTTAGCTGGCTTTGGGGACTTGGACATGAGCTAGGACCTTAAGATTTTGCATCAAGGGAGGACTAGCAGCTGCGATGCACGGGAGAATGTGCAAAGTGTTCATATGTAGTAAAAACCTGAGAAATCCGTACATTTTCGTCATTTCTTATAAAATCGACTTAAAGCCAGATCGTCACATTGGTCGCTCTTCTCTCTGTAACGGTTACATTTATCGTATGCAAAGCTATGTCGCGTGCTGCGGTATGCGGAGAAACTAACAGCACCATAGAAGAACACTGATGAAACTTCTAAGTTGATGTAATAGCCAGTAAGAAGTAGTGCAATAACGTTTTAGATATCGATTATTGACTTTTTAGCTGGCTTTGGGGTCTTGGACATGAGCTAGGACCTTAAGACTTTGCATCAAAGGAGGACTAGCAGCTGCGTTGCACGGGAGAATGTGAAAAGTGTTCATATGTAGTAAAAACCTGAGAAATCCGTCCGTTTTCGTCATTTCTTATCAAATCGACTTAAAGCCATATCGTCACATTGGTCGCTCTTCTCTCTGAAAAGGTTATGTCTATCGTCTGAAAAGCTATGTCGCGTGCTGCGATATGAGGAGACACTAACAGCACCATAGTAGAAAACGGATGAAACTTCTAAGTTGATGTAATAGCCAATAAGAAGTAGTACAATAACGTTTTTGGTACCGATTATTGACTTTTTAGCTGGATTTGGGGACTTGGACATGAGCTAGGACCTTAAGATTTTGCATCAAAGGAGAAGTAGCAGCTGAGTTGCACGGGAGAATGTGAAAAGTGTTCATATGTAGTAAAAAACTGAGAAATCCGTCAATTTTCGTCATTTCTTATCAAATCGACTTAAAGCCAGTTCGTCACATTGGTCGCTCTTCTCCCTGAAATGGTTACATTTATCGTCTGCAAAGCTATGTCGCGTGCTGCGGTATGCGGAGACACTAACAGCACCATAGTAGAACACTGATGAAACTTCTAAGTTGATGTAATAGCCAGTAAGAAGTAGTACAATAACGTTTTAGAAACCGATTATTGACTTTTAAGCTGGCTTTGGGGCCTTGGACATGATCTAGGACCTTAAGATTTTGCATCAAAGGAGGACTAGCAGCTGCGTTGCCCGGGAGAATGTGAAGAGTGTTCATATGTACTAAAACATGAGAAATCCGTCCGTTTTCGTCATTTCTTATAAAATCGACTTAAAGCCAGGTCTTCACATTGGTCGCTCTTCTCTCTGAAACGGTCACATTTATCGTCTGCAAAGCTATGTCGCGTGCTGCGGTATGTGGAGACACTAAGAGCACCATAGTAGAACACAGACGAAGCTACTAAGTTGATGTTATAGCCAGTAGGAAGTAGTACAATAACGTTTTAGATATCGATTATTGACTTTTTAGCTGGCTTTGGGGACTTGGACATGAGCTAGGACCTTAAGATTTTGCATCAAAGGAGGACTAGCAGCTGCGTTGCACGGGAGAATGTGAAAAGTGTTCATATGTAGTAAAAACTGGGAAATCCGTCCATTTTCGTCATTTCTTATCAAATCGACTTAAAGCCAGATCGTCACATTGGTCGCTCTTCTGTCTGAAACCGTTACATTTATCGTCTGCAAAGCTATGTCGCGTGCTGCGGTATGCAGAGACACTAACAGCACCATAGTAGAACACTGATGAAACTTCTAACTTGTTGTAATAGCCAGTAGGAAGTATTGCAATAACGTTTTAGATATCGATTATTGACTTTTTATCTGGCTTTGGTGTCTTGGACATGAGCTAGGACCTTAAGACTTTGCATCAAAGGAGGACTAGCAGCTCCGTTGCACGGGAGAATGTGAAAAGTGTTCATATGTAGTAAAAACTGGGAAATCCGTCCATTTTCGTCATTTCTTATCAAATCGACTTAAAGCCAGAACGTCACATTGGTCGCTCTTCTGTCTGAAACCTTTACATTTATCGTCTGCAAAGCTATGTCGCGTGCTGCGGTATGCAGAGACACTAACAGCACCATAGTAGAACACTGATGAAACTTCTAAGTTGATGCAATAACCTGTAAGAAGTAGTACAATAACGTTTTAGATACCGATTATTGACTTATTAGCTGGCTTTGGGACTTGGACATGAGCTAGGACCTTAAGATTTTGCATCAAAGGAGAACTAGCAGCTGAGTTGCACGGGAGAATGTGAAAAGTGTTCATATGTAGTAAAAACCTGAGAAATCCGTCCGTTTTCGTCATTTCTTATCAAATCGACTTTAAGCCAGATCGTCACATTGGTCGCTCTTCTCCCTGAAATGGTTACATTTATCGTCTGCAAAGCTATGTCGCGTGCTGCGGTATGCGGAGACACTAACAGCACCATAGTAGAACACTGATGAAACTTCTAAGTTGATGTAATAGCCAGTAAGAAGTAGTACAATTCAAGTTTTAAGTATCGATTATTGGGTTTTTACCCTTCTTTGGTGCCTTGGACATGAGCTAGGAACTTACGATTTTGCATGAAAGGAGGACTAGCAGCCGCGTTGCACGGGAGAATGTGAAAAGTGTTCATATGTAGTAAAAACCTAAGAAATCTGTCCGTTTCCTCATTTGTTATCGAAATGACTTAAAGCCAGATTATCACATTGGCCGCTCTTCTGTCTGAAACGGTTACATTTATCGTCTGCAAAGCTATGTCGCGTGCTGCGGTATGCGCAGACACTAAAAGAACCATAGTAGAACACAGATGAAGCTTCTGAGTCGATGTAATAGCCAGTGAGAAGTAGTACAATTCAAGTTTTAGGTATGGATTATTGACTTTTTACCCTTCTTTGGTGCCTTGGACATGAGCTAAAAACTTAACATTGTGCATGAAAGGAGGACTAGCGGCTGCGTTGCACAGGCGAATGTGAAAAGTGTTCATATGTAGTAAAAACGTGAGAAATCCGTCCGTTTTCGTCATTTGTTATCGAATCGGCTTAAAGCCAGATCTTCACATAGGCCGTAATTCTCTCTGAAACGGTTGTACTTATCGTCTGCAAACCTATGTCGCGTGTTGCGGTATGCGCAGACACTGAACGCACCATAGTAGAACTCAGATGAAGCTTCTAAGTTGATGTAATAGCCAGTAAGAAGTAGTTCAAATCAGGTTTTAGGTATCGATTATAAACTTTTTACCCTTCTTCGGTGCCTTGGAAATGAGCTAGGAACTTAAGATTTTGCATGAAAGGAGGACTAGCAGTCGCGTTGCACGGGAGAATGTGAAAAGTGTTCATATGTAGTAAAAACCTAAGAAATTCGTCCGATTAGTCATTTGTTATCGAATCGGCTTAAAGCCAGACCGTCACATTGGCCGCCCTTCTCTCTGAAACGGTTGTACTTATCATCTGCAAAGCTATGTCGCGTGTTGCGGTATGCGGAGGCACTAAAAGCACCATAGTAGAACACAGATGAAGCTTCTAAGTTGATGTAAAATCCAGTAAGAGGTAGCACAATTCAAGTTTTAGGTATCGATTATTGACTTTTTAGCTGGCTTTGGTGCCTTGGACATGAGCTAGGACCGTAAGATTCTGCTTGAAAGGAGGACTAGCAGCCGAGTTGCATGGGAGAATGTGAAAAGTGTTCATATGTAGTAAAAACCTGAGAAATCCGTCCGTTTTCGTCATTTCTTATCAAATCGACTTAAAGCCAGATCGTCACATTAGTCGCTCTTCTCTCTGAAACGGTTACATTTATCGTCTGCAAAGCAAAGTCACGTGCTGCGGTATGCGGAGACACTAACAGCACCATAGTAGAACACTAATGAAACTTCTAAGTTGATGTAATAGCCAGTAAGAAGTAGTGCAATAACGTTTTAGATATCGATTATTGACTTTTTATCTGGCTTTGGGGACTTGGACATGAGCTAGGACCTTAAGATTTTGCATCAAGGGAGGACTAGCAGCTGCATTGCACAGGAGAATGTGAAAAGTGTTCATATGTAGAAAAAACTGGGAAATCCGTCCATTTTCGTCATTTCTTATCAAATCGACTTAAAGCCAGATCGTCACATTGGTCGCTCTTCTGTCTGAAACGGTTACATTTATCGTCTGCAAAGCTATGTCGCGTGCTGCGGTATGCAGAGACACTAACAGCACCATAGTAGAACACTGATGAAACTTCTAACTTGTTGTAATAGCCAGTAAGAAGTATTGCAATAACGTTTTAGATGTCGATTATTGACTTTTTATCTGGCTTTGGGGTCTTGGACATGAGCTAGGACCTTAAGACTTTGCATCAAAGGAGGACTAGCAGCTCCGTATCACGTAAGAATGTCAAAAGTGTTCATATGTAGTGAAAACCTGAGAAATCCATCCGTTTTCGTCATTTCTTATCAAATCGACTTAAAGCCAGATCGTCACAATGATCGCTCTTCTCTCTGAAACGGTTACATTTATCGTCTGCAAAGCTATGTCGCGTGCTGCGGTATGCGGAGACACTAACAGGACCATAGTAGAACACAGATGAAACTTCTAAGTTGATGTAATAGCCAGTAAGAAGTAGTACAATAACGTTTTAGATACCGATTATTGACTTTTTAGCTGGCTTTGGGGCCTTGGACATGAGCTAGGACCTTAAGATTTTGCATCAAAGGAGAACTAGCAGCTGCGTTGCACGGGAGAATGTGAAAAATGTTCATATGTAGTAAAAACCTGAGAAATCCGTCCATTTTCGTCATTTCTTATCAAATCGACTTGAAGCCAGATCGTCACATTGGTCGCCCTTCTCTCTGAAACGGTTACATTTATCGTCTGCAAAGCAATGTCGCGTGCTGCGGTATGCAGAGACACTAACAGCACCATAGTAGAACACAGAAGAAGCTTCTAAGTTGATGTAATAGGTAGTACAATTGAAGTTTTAGTTTTCGATTATTGAGTTTTTAGCCGGCTTTAGTCACTTGGACATGAGCTAGGACCATAAGATTTTGCATGAAAGGAGGACTAGCAGCCGCGTTTCACGGGAAAATGTGTTAAAGCGTTCATATGTAGTAAAAAACTGAGAAATCTGTGCGTTTTCTTCATTTGTTATCGAATTGACTTAAAGCCAGGACGTTACATTGTCTGCCCTTCTCTCTGAAACGGTTACATTTATCGTCTGCAAAGCTATGTCGCGTGCTGCGGTATGCGGAGACACAAAAAGCACCATAGTAGAACACTGAAAAAGCTTCTACGTTTATGTAATAGCAAGTAAAAAGTAGTACAATTCACGTTTTAGCTATCGATTATTGACTTTTTAGCCGGCTTTGGTGCCTTGGCGTGAGCTAGGACCTTAAGATTTTGCATGAAAGGAGGACTAGTAGCTGCGATACACGGGAGAGTGTGATAAGTGTTCATTTGTAGTAAAAACCTAAGGTATTCGGCCGTTTTCTTCATTTGTTATCAAATCGACTTAAGGCCAGATCGTCACATTGGGCGCTCTTCTCTCTGAAACGGTTACATATATCGTCTGCTAAGCTATGTCGCGAGCTATGTTAGGCGGAGACACTAAAAGCACTATACTAGAACACAGAAGAAGCTTCTAAGTTGATGTTATAGCCAGAAAGAAGTAATGCAATTCAAGTATTCGTTATCGATTATTCACTTTTCATCCGGCTTTGGTGCCTTGTACAGCAGCTAGGACCTTAAGATTTTGCATGAAAGGAGCACTATTAGACGCGTTGCATGGGAGAATGTGAAAAGTGTTCATATGTAGTAAAAACCTGAGAAATACATCCGTGTTCGTAATTAGTTTTCGATTCGACTTAAAGGCAGATCGTCACATTGGCCGCTCTTCTCTCTGAAACGGTTACATTTATCGTCTGCAAAGCTATGTCGCGTGCTGCGTTATGCGGGACTCTAAAATCACCATAGTAGAACACAGAAGTAGCTTCTAAGTTGATGTAATACCTAGTAAGAAGTAGTACAATTCACGTTTTAGTTATCGATTATTGACTATTTAGCCTTTTTTGGTGCCTTGGGCATGAGCTAGGACGTTACGATTTTGAATAAAAGGACTACTAGCATCCGCGTTGCACGGGAGAATGTGAAAAGTGTTCATATGTAGTAAAAACCTGAGAAATCTGTCCGTGTTCGTAATTTGTTTTCGATTCGACTTAAAGGCAGATCGTCACATTGGCCGGTCTACCCTCTGAAACGGTTACATTTATCGTCTGCAAAGCTATGTCGCTGGGTGCGGTATGCGGAGACACTAAAAGCACTATACTAGAACACAGAAGAAGCTTCTAAGTTGATGTAATAGCCAGTAAGAAGTAGCACAATTCAAGTTTTAGTTTTCGATTACTGACTTTTTAGCCGGCTTTGGTGCCTTGGACATGAGCTAGGACCTTAAGATTTTGCATGAAAGGAGGACTAGCAGCCTCGTTTCAGGGGAGAATGTGAAAAGTGTTCATATGTAGTAAAAACCTGAGAAATCCGTCGGTTTTGGTCATTTGTTATCGAATCGACTTAAAGCCAGATCGTCACATTGGCCGCTCATGTCTCTGAAACGGTTACATTTATCGTCTGCAAAGCTATGTCGCGTGCTGCGGTATGCGGAGACACAAAAATCAGCACAGTATAACACAGTAGAAGCTTCTAAGTTGATGTAATACCCAGTAAGAAGTAGTAAAATTCACGTTTTAGCAATCGATTATTGACTTTTTAGCCGGCTTTGGTGCCTTGGGCATGAGCTAGGACCTTAAGATTTTGCATGAAAGAAGGACTAGAAGCCGCGTTGCCCGGGAAAATGTGAAAAGTGATCATATGTAGTAAGAACCTGAGAAATCTTTCCGTTTTCGTCATTGTTATCAAATCGACTTAAAGCAAGATCCTTACATAGGTCGCTCTTCTCTCTGAAACGGTTTTATTTATCGTCTGCAAAGCTATGTCGTTGGGTGCGGTATGCGGAGACACTAAAAGCCTTATAGTAGAACACAGTAGAAGCTTCTAAGTTGATGTAATAGGTAGTACAATTGAAGTTTTAGTTTTTGATTATTGAGTTTCTAACCGGCTTTAGTCACTTGGACATAAGCTAGGACCATAAGGTTTTGCATGAAAGGAGGACTAGCAGCCGCGTTGCACGGGAAAATGTGTTAAAGCGTTCATATGTAGTAAAAAACTGAGAAATCTGCCGGTTTTCTTCATTTGTTATCGAATTGACTTAAAGCCAGGACGTTACATTGTCTGCTCTTCTCTCTGAAACGGTTACATTTATCGTCTGCAAAGCTATGTCGCTTGCTGCGGAATGCAGAAACACAAAAAGCACCATAGTAGAACACTGAAAAAGCTTCTAAGTTTATGTAATAGCAAGTAAAAAGTAGTACAATTCACGTTTTAGTTATCGATTATTGACTTTTTGGCCGGCTTTGGTGCCTTGGACGTGAGCTAGGACCTTAAGATTTTGCATGAAAGGAGGACTAGTAGCTGCGATACACGGGAGAGTGTGAAAAGTGTTCATTTGTAGTAAAAACCTAAGGTATTCGGCCGGTTTCGTCATTTGCTATCAAATCGACTTAAGGCCAGATCGTCACATTGGCCTCTCTTCTCTCTGAAACAATTACATTTATCGTCTGCAAAGTTATGTCACGTGCTGCGGTATGCGGAGACACTAAGAGCACCGTAGTAGAACACAGATGAAGCTTCTAAGTTGATGTAATAGCCAGTAAGATGTAGTACAATTCGTATTTTGGGTATAGCTTATTGACTTTTTACCTTTCTTTGGAGCCTTGGATTTGAGCTAAGAACTTAAGATTTTGCATGAAAGCAGGACTAGCACCCGCGTTGCACGGGAGAATGTGAAAAGTGTTCGTATGTAGTAAATACCTGAGACATCCGTCCGTTTTCGTCATTTGTTATCGAATCGACTTAAAGCCACATCGTCTCATTGGCCGCACTTCTGTCTGAAACGGTTACATTTATCGTCTGCAAAGCTATGTCGCGTGCTGCGGTATGCGGAGACACTAAAAGCACCATAGTAGAACACAGATGAAGCTTCTAAGTTGATGTAATAACCCGTAAGATGTAGTACAATTGAAGTTTTAGGTATTGATTATTGACTTTTCACCCTTCTTTGGTGCCTTTGACATGAGCTAGGAACATAAGATTTTGCATGAAAGGTGGACTAGCAGCCGCGTTGCACGGGAGAATGTGAAAAGTGTTCATATGTGGTAAAAACTTGAGAAATTCGTCCGTTTTCGTCATTTGTTATCAAATCGACTTAAACCCAGATCGTCACATTGGGCACACTTCTGTCTGAAGCGGTTATATTTCTCGTCTGCAAAGCTATGTCGCGTGCTGCGGTATACAGAGACACTAAAAGCACCATAGTAGAACACAGATGAAGCTTCTAAGTTGACGTAATAGCCAGTAAGATGTAGTACAATTCGTGTTTTAGGTATAGATTATTGACTTTTTACACTTGTTTGGTGCTTTGGACTTGAGCTAGGAACTTAAGATTTTGCATGAAAGGAGGACTAGCACCCGCGTTGTACGGGAGAATGTGAAAAGTGTTCATATGTAGTAAATACCTGAGAAATCAGTCCGTTTTCGTCATTTGTTGTCGAATCGACTTTAAGCCAGATCGTCACATTGGCCGCACTTCTGTCTGAAACGGTTACATTTATCGTCTGCATAGCTATGTCGTGTGCTGCGGTATGCGGAGACACTAAAAGCACCATAGTAGAACACAGATGAAGCTTCTAAGTTGATGTAATAGCCAGTAAGAAGTAGTACACTTCAATTTTCAGGTATTGATTATTGACTTTTTACACTTCTTTGGTGCCTTGGACATGAGCTAGGGACTTATGATTTTGCATGAAAGGAGGACTAGCAGACGCGTTGCATGGGAGAATGTGAAAAGTGTTCATATGTAGTAAAAACATGAGAAATCCGTCCGTTTTCGTCACTTGTTATCGAATCGACTTAAAGCCAGATCGTCACATTAGCCGCACTTCTGTCTGAAACGGTTACATTTATCGTCTGCAAAGCTATGTCGCAGGCTGCGATATGCGGAGACACTAAAAGCACCATAGTAGAACACAGATGAAGCTTCTAGGTTTGTGTAATAGTCCGTAAGAAGTAGTACAATTCAAGTTTCAGGTATTGATTATTGACTTTTTACCCTCTTTGGTGCCTTGGACATGAGCTAGGAACTTAATATTTTGCATGAAAGGAGGACTAGCAGCCGTGTAGCACGGGCGAATGTGAAAAGTGTTCATATGTAGTAAAAACCTGAGAAATCCGTCCGTTTTCGTCATTTGTTATCGAATCGACTTAAAGCCAGATCGTCACATTGGCCGCTCTTCTGTCTGAAACGGTTACATTTATCGTCTGCAAAGCTGTGTCACGTTCTGCAGTATGCGGAGACACTAAAAGCACCATAGTAGAACACAGATGATACTTCTAAGTTGATGTAATAGGCAGTAAGATGTAGTACAATTCAAGTTTTAGGTATCGATTATCGACTTTTTACCCTTCTATGGTGCCTTGGACTTGAGCTAGGAACTTAAGATTTTGCATGAAAGGAGGATTAGCAGCCGAGTTGCACGGGAGAATGTGAAAAGTGTTCATATCTAGTAAAAACCTGAGAAATCCGTCCGTTTTCTTCATTTGTTACCGAATCGACTTAAAGCCAGATCATCACATTGGCCGCTCTTCCCTCTGAAACGGTTACATTTACCGTCTGCAAAGTTATGTCGTTGGGTGCGGTATGCGGAGACACTAAAAGCCTTATAGTAGAACACAGTAGAAGCTTCTAAGTTGATGTAATAGGTAGTACAATTGAAGTTTTAGTTTTCGATTATTGAGTTTTTAACCGGCTTTAGTCACTTGGACATGAGCTAGGACCATAAGATTTTGCATGAAAGGAGGACTAGCAGCCGCGTTGCACGGGAAAATGTGTTAAAGCGTTCATATGTAGTAAAAAACTGAGAAATCTGTCGGTTTTCTTCATTTGATATCGAATTGACTTAAAGCCAGGACGTTACATTGTCTGCTCTTCTCTCTGAAACGGTTACATTTATCGTCTGCAAAGCTATGTCACGTGCTGCGGTATGCGGAGACACTAAAAGCACCATAGTAGAACACAGATGAAGCTTCTAAGTTGATGTAATAGCCAGTAACAAGTAGTACTATTCAAGTTTTAGGTATCGTTTATTGACTTTTTACCCTTCTTTGGCGACTCGGACATGAGCTAGGAACTTAAGATTTTGCATGAAAGGAGGACTAGCAGCCGCGTTGCTCAGGAGAATGTGAAAAGTGTTCATATGTGGTAAGAACCTGAGAAATCCGTCCGTTCTCGTCATTTGTTATCGAATCGACTTAAAGCCAGATCGTCTCTTTGGCCGCTCTTCTGTCTGAAACGGTTACATTTATCGTCTGCAAAGCTATGTCGCGTGCTGCGGTATGCGGAGACAATAAAAGCACCATAGTAGAACACAGATGAAGCTTCTTAGTTGATGTAATAGCCAGTAAGATGTAGTAAAATTCAAGTTTTAGGTATCGATTATTGACTTTTTACCCTTATTTGTTGCCTTGGACATGAGCTATGAACTTAAGATTTTGCATGAAAGGAGGATTAGCACCCGAGTTGCACGGGAGAATGTGAAAAGTGTTCATATGTAGTAAAAACCTGAGAAATCCGTCCGTTTTCGTCATTTGTTATCGAATCGACTTAAAGCCAGATCGTCACATTAGCCGCACTTCTGTCTGAAACGGTTAAATTTATCGTCTGCAAAGCTATGTCGCGTGCTGCGGTATGCGGAGACACTAAAAGCACCATAGTAGAACACAGATGAAGCTTCTAAGTTGATGTAATAGGCAGTAAGATGTAGTACAATTCAAGTTTTAGGTATCGATTATTGACTTTTTACCCTTCTATGGTGCCTTGGACTTGAGCTAGGAACTTAAGATTTTGCATGAAAGGAGGATTAGCAGCCGATTTGCACGGGAGAATGTGAAAAGTGTTCATATCTAGTAAAAACCTGAGAAATCCGTAAGTTTTCTTCATTTGTTACCGAATCGACTTAAAAGCCAGATCGTCACATTGGCCGCACTTGTGTCTGAAACGGTTACATTTACCGTCTGCAAAGTTATGTCACGTGCTGCGGTATGCGGAGACACTAAAAGCACCATAGTAGAACACAGATGAAGCTTCTAAGTTGATGTAATAACCATTAAGAAGTAGTACAATTCAAGTTTTAGGTATTGATTATTGACTTTTCACCCTTCTTTGGTGCCTTTGACATGAGCAAGGAACTTAAGATTTTGCATGAAAGGTGGACTAGCAGCCGCGTTGCACGGGAGAATGTGAAAAATGTTCATATGTGGTAAAAACTTGAGAAATCCGTCCGTTTTCGTCATTTGTTATCGAATCGACTTAATCCCAGATCGTCACATTGGGCACACTTCTGTCTGAAACGGTTACATTTATCGTCTGCATAGCTATTTCGTGTGCTGCGGTATGCGGAGACACTAAAAGCACCATAGTAGAACACAGATGAAGCTTCTAAGTTGATGTAATAGCCAGTAAGAAGTAGTACACTTCAATTTTCAGGTATTGATTATTGACTTTTTACCCTTCTTTGGTGCCTTGGACAAAACCTAGGAACTTAAGATTTTGCATTAAAGGAGGACTAGCAGCCGCGTAGCACGGGCGAATGTGAAAAATGTTCATATGTAGTAAAAAACTGAGAAACCCGTCCGTTTTCGTCATTTGTTATCGAATCGACTTAAAGCCTGATCGTCACATTGGCCGCTCTTCTCTCTGAAACGGTTGTACTTATCGTCTGCAAAGCTATGTCACGTGCTGCGGTATGCGGAGACACTAAAAGCACCATAGTAGAACACAGATGAAGCTTCTAAGTTGATGTAATAGCCAGTAAGAAGTAGTACTATTCAAGTTTTAGGTATCGTTTATTGACTTTTTACCCTTCTTTGGCGACTCGGACATGAGCTAGGAACTTAAGATTTTGCATGAAAGGAGGACTAGCAGCCGCGTTGCTCAGGAGAATGTGAAAAGTGTTCATATGTGGTAAGAACCTGAGAAATCCGTCCGTTCTCGTCACTTGTTATCGAATCGACTTAAAGCCAGATCGTCTCTTTGGCCGCTCTTCTGTCTGAAACGGTTACATTTATCGTTTGCAAAGCTATGTCGCGTGCTGCGGTATTAGGAGACAATAAAAGCACAATAGTAGAACACAGATGAAGCTTCTTAGTTGACGTAATAGCCAGTAAGATGTAGTAAAATTCAAGTTTTAGGTATCGATTATTGACTTTTTACCCTTCTTTGGTGCCTTGGACATGAGCTATGAACTTAAGATTTTGCATGAAAGGAGGATTAGCAGCCGAGTTGCACGGGAGAATGTGAAAAGTGTTCATATGTAGTAAAAACCTGAGAACTCCGTCCGTATTCGTCATTTGTTATCGAATCGACTTAAAGCCAGATCGTCACATTAGCCGCACTTCTGTCTGAAACGGTTAAATTTATCGTCTGCAAAGCTATGTCGCGTGCTGCGGTATGCGGAGACACTAAAAGCATCATAGTAGAACACAGATGAAGCTTCTAAGTTTATGTAATAGCCAGTAAGAAGTAGTACAATTCAAGTTTCAGGTATTGATTATTGACTTTTTACCCTTCTTTGGTGCCTTGGACATGAGCTAGGAACCTAATATTTTGCATGAAAGGTGGACTAGCAGCCGTGTAGCACGGGCGAATGTGAAAAGTGTTCATATGTAGTAAAAACCTGAGAAATCCGTCTGTTTTCGTCATTTGTTATCGAATCGACTTAAAGCCAAATCGTCACATTGGCCGCTCTTCTGTCTGAAACGGTTACATTTATCGTCTGCAAAGCTATGTCACGTGCTGCGGTATGAGGAGACACTAAAAGCACCATAGTAGAACACAGATGAAGCTTCTAAGTTGATGTAATAACCAGTAAGAAGTACTACAATTCAAGTTTTAGGTATCGATTATTGACTTTTTACTCTTCTTTGGTGCCTTGGACATGAGCTAGGAACTTAAGATTTTGCATTAAAGGAGGACTAGCAGCCGCGTTGCACGGGAGAATGTGAAAAGTGTTCATATGTTTTAAAAAATTGACAAATCCGTCCGTTTTCGTCATTTCTTATCGAATCGACTTAAAGCCAGATCGTCACATCGGCCACACCTATGTCTGAAACGGGTACATTTATCGTCTGCAAAGCTATGTCGCGTGCTGCGGTATGCGGAGACACTAAAAGCACCATAGTAGAACACAGATGAAGCTTCTAAGTTGATGTAATAGGCAGTAAGATGTAGTACAATTCAAGTTTTAGGTATCGATTATTGACTTTTTACCCTTCTATGGTGCCTTGGACTTGAGCTAGGAACTTAAGATTTTGCATGAAAGGTAAACTAGCAGCCGCGTTGCACGGGAGAATGTGAAAAGTGTTCATATGTGGTAAAAACTTGAGAAATCCGTCCGTTTTCGTCATTCGTTATGGAATCGACTTAAACCCAGATCATCACATTGGGCACACTTCTGTCTGAAACGGTTATATTTATCGTCTGCAAAGCTATGCCGCGTGCTGCGGTATGCGGAGACACTAAAGGCACCATAGTAGAACACAGATGAAGCTTCTAAGTTGATGTAATAGCCAGTAAGAAGTAGTAAACTTCAAGTTTTATTTATCGATTATTGACTGTTAACCTTCTTTGGTGCCTTGGACATGAGCTACGAACTTAAGATTTTGCATGAAATGAGGACTAGTAGCCCTGTTGCACGGGAGAATGTGAAAAGAGTTCATATGTAGTAAGAACCTTAGAAGTCCGTCCGTTTTCGTCATCTGTTATCAAATCGACTTAAAGCCAGATCGTCACATTGGCCGCTCTTCCTTCGAGAAACGGTTTCATTTATCGTGTGCAAAGCTATGTCGCGTGCTGTGATATGTGGAGACTCTAAAAGCACCATAGTAGAACACAGATGAAGCTTCTAAGTAGATGTAATAGCCAGTAAGAAGTAGTACAATTCAAGTTTTATTTATCGATTATTGACTGTTTACCCTTCTTTGGTGACTTGGACATGAGTTAGGAACTTAGGACTTTGCCTGAAATGAGGACTAGTAGCCCTGTTGCACGGGAGAATGAGAAAAGTGTCCATATGTAGTAAAAACCTGAGAAATCCGTCCGTTTTCGTCAATTGTTAACGAATCGACTTAAAGCCAGATCGTCACATTGGCCGCTCTTCCCTCTGAAACGGTTGTAATTATCGACTGCAAAGCTATGTCGCGTGCTGCGGTATGCGGAGACCATGAAAGCACCATAGTAGAACACAGTTGAAGCTTCTAAGTAGATGTAATAGCCAGTAAGAAGTAGTACAATTCAGGTTTTAGGAATCGATTATTGACTTTTTATCCTTCTTTGGTGCCTTGGACATGAGCTAGGAACTTAAGATTTTGCATGAAAGGAGGACTAGCAACCGCGTTGCACGGGAGAATGTGGAAAGTGTTCATATGTAGTAAAACCCTGAGAAATCCGTCCGTTTTCGACATTTCTTATCGAATCGACTTAAAGACAGATCGTCACATTGGCCGCTCTTCACTCTGAAACGGGTGTACTTACCGTCTGCAAAGCTATGTCGCATGCTGCGGTATGCGGACACACTAAAAGCACCATAGTAGAACATAGATGAAGCTTCTAAGTTGATGTAATAGCCAGTAAGAAGTAGTACAATTCAAGTTTTAGGCATGGATTATTGACTTTTAAGCTGGCTTTGGTGCCTTGGACATGTGCTAGGACCTTGAGATTCTGCATCAAAGGAGGACTAGCAGCCGCGTTGCACGGGAGAATGTGAAAATTGTTCAAATGTAGAAAACCCTGAGAAATTCGTCCGTTTTCGTCAATTGTTATCGAATCGACTTAAAGCCAGATCGTCTCATTGGCCGCTCTTCTCTCTGAAACGGTTGTACTTATCGTCTGCAAAGCTATGTCGCGTGCTGCGGTATGCGGAGACAATGAAAGCACCAAGGTAGAACACAGTTGAAGTTTCTAAGTAGATGTAATAGCCAGTAAGAAGTAGTACAATTCAAGTTTTATTTATCGATAATTGACTGTTTACCCTTCTTTGGTGCCTTGGACATGAGCTAGGAACTTAAGATTTTGCATGATATGAGGACTAGTAGCCCTGTTGCACGGGAGAATGAGAAAAGTGTCCATATGTAGTAAAAACCTGAGAAATCCGTCCGTTTTCGTCAATTGTTAACGAATCGACTTAAAGCCAGATCGCCACATTGGCCGCTCTTCTCTCTGAAACGGTTGTAATTATCGACTGCAAAGCTATGTCGCGTGCTGCGGTATGCGGAGACAATGAAAGCACCATAGTAGAACACAGTTGAAGCTTCTAAGTAGATGTAATAGCCAGTAAGAAGTAGTACAATTCAAGTTTTAGGTATCGATTATTGACTTTTTACCCTTCTTTGGTGCCTTGGACATGAGCTAGGAACTTAAGATTTTGCATGAAAGGAGGACTAGCAACCGCGTCGCTCGGGTCAATTTGGAAAGTGTTCGTATGTAGTAAAAACCTGAGAAATCCGTCCGTTTTCGTCAATTGTTATCGAATCGACTTAAAGCCAGATCGTCACATTGGCCGCTCTTCTCTCTGAAACGGTTGTAATTATCGACTGCAAAGCTATGTCGCGTGCTGCGGTATGCGGAGACAATGAAAGCACCATAGTAGAACACAGATGAAGCTTCTAAGTTGATGTAATAGCCAGAAAGAAGTAGTACAATTCAAGTTTTAGACATGGATTATTGACTTTTAAAATGGCTTTGGTGCCTTGGACATGAGCTAGGACCTTGAGATTCTGCATTAAAGGAGGACTAGCAGCCGCGTTGCATAGGAGAAAGTGGAAAGTGTTCATATGTAGTAAAACCCTGAGAAATCCGTCCGTTTTCGACATTTGTTATCGAATCGTCTTAAAGACAGATCGTCACATTGGCCGCTCTTCACTCTGAAACGGGTGTACTTATCGTCTGCAAAGCTATGTCGCGTGCTGCGGTATGCGGAGACACTAAAAGCACCATAGTAGAACACAGTAGAAACTTCTAAGTTGATGTAATAGCCAGTAAGAAGTAGTAAAATTCAAGTTTTAGTTATCGATTATTGACTTATTACCCTTCTTTGGTGGCTTGGACGTGAGCTAGGACCTTAAGATTCGACATGAGAGGATGACTAGCAGCCGAGTTGCACGGGAGATCCTGAAAAGTGTTCATATGTGGTAAAAACCTGAGAAATCCGTCCATTTTCGTCATTTGTTATCAAATCGACTAAAAGCCAGATCGTCACAATGGCCGCTCTTCTCTCTGAAACGGTTACATTTATCGTGTGCCAACCTATGTCGCGTGCTGCGATATGCGGAGACTCTAAAAGCACCATAGTAGAACACAGTTGAAGCTTCTGAGTTGATGTAATAGACAGTAGAAGTAGTACAGTTCAAGTTTTAGGTATCGATAATTGAGTTTTTTTACTCTTCTTTGGTGCCTTGGACATGACCTAGGAACTTAAGATTTTGCATGAAATGAGGACTAGTAGCCCTGTTGCACGTGAGAATTTGAAAAGTGTTCATATGTAGTAAAAACCTGTGAAATCTGTAACTTTTTTTCATTTGTTATCGAATCTACTTAAAGCCCGATCGTCACATTGGCCGCACTTCTGTCTGAAACAGTTACATTTATCGTCTGCAAAGCTATGTCGCGTGCTGCGGTATGCGGAGACACTAAATGCACAATAGTAGAACACAGATGAAGCTTCTAAGTTGATGTAATAGTCAGTAAGAAGTAGTGCAATTCAAGTCCTAGGCATGGATTATTGCCCTTTAAGCTGGCTTTGGTGCCTTGGACATGAGCTAGGAACTTAAGATTTTGCATGAAAGGAGGACTAGCAACCGCGTCGCTCGGGACAATTTGGAAAGTGTTCATATGTAGTAAAAAACTGAGACATCCGTCCGTTTTCGTCATTTGTTAACGAATCGACTTAAAGCCAGATCGTCACATTGGCCGCTCTTCACTCTGAAACGGGTGTACTTACCGTCTGCAAAGCTATGTCGCGTGCTGCGGTATGCGGAGACACTAAAAGCACCATAGTAGAACACAGATGAAGCTTCTAAGTTGATGTAATGGCCAGTAAGAAGTTGTAAAATTCAAGTTTTAGGTATCGATTATTGACTTTTTACCCTTCTTTGGTGCCTTAGACATGAGCTAGGAACTAAAGTTGTTGCATGAAAGGAGGACTAGCAGCCGCGTTGCAAGGGAGAATGTGGAAAGTGTTCATATGTAGTAAAACCCTGAGAAATCCGTCCGTTTTCGTCATTTGTTATCGAATCGACTTAACGCCAGATCGTCACATTGGCCGCTCTTCTCTCTGAAACGGTTGTACTTATCGTCTGCAAAGCTATGTCGCGTGCTGCGGTATGCGGAAACACTAAAAGCACTATAGTAGAACACAGTTGAAACTTCTAAGTTGATGTAATAGCCAGTAATAAGTAGTACAATTCAAGTTTTAGTTATCGATTATTGACTTATTACCCTTCTTTGGTGGCTTGGACATGAGCTAGGACCTTAAGATTCGACACGAAAGAGAGGTCTAGCAGCCGAGTTGCACGGGAGAACGTGAAAAGTGTTCATATGTAGTAAAAACCTGTGAAATCCGTCCCTTTTTTTCATTTGTTATCGAATCGACTTAAAGCCACATCCTCACATTGGCCGCTCTTCTCTCTGATACGGTTGTACGTATCGTCTGCAAAGCTATGTCGCGTGCTGCGGTGTGCGGAGACACTAAAGGCACCATAGTAGAATACATATGAAGCTTCTAAGTTGATGTAATAGCCAGTAAGAAGCAGTACAATTCAAGTTTTATTTATCGATCATTGGCTGTTTACCCTTCTTTGGTGCCTTGGACATGAGCTAGGAACTTAAGATTTTGCATGAAATGAGGACTAGTAGCCCTGTTGCACGGGAGAATGTGAAACTTGTCCATATGTAGCAAAAACCTGAGATGTCCGTCCGTTTTCGTCATTTGTTATCAAATCGACTTAAAGCCAGATCGTCACATTGGCAGCTCTTCCCTCTGAAACGGTAACATTTATCGCGTGCAAATCTATGTCGCGTGCTGCGATATGCGGAGACACTAAAAGCACCATAGTAGAACACAGATGAAGCTTCTAAGTTGATGTAATAGCCAGTAAGAAATAGTAAAAATCAAGTTTTAGGTATCGATTATTGACTTTTTACCCTTCTTTGGTGATTTGGACATGAGCTAGGAACTTAAGATTTTGCATGAAAGGAGGATTAGCAGCTGCGTTGCACGGGACAATGTGACAAGTGTTCATATGTACAAAAAACCTAAGAAATCCGTCCGTTTTCGTCATTTGCTATCGAATCGACTTAAAGCCAAATCGTCACATTGGCCGCTCTTCTCTCTACAACGGTTGTAATTATCGACTGCAAAGCTATGTCGCGTGCTGCGGTATGCGGAGACAATGAAAGCACCATAGTAGAACACAGTTGAAGCTTCTAAGTAGATGTAATAGCCAGTAAGAAGTAGTACAATTCAAGTTTTAGGTATCGATTATTGACTTTTTACCCTTCTTTGGTGCCTTGGACATGAGCTAGGAACTTAAGATTTTGCATGAAAGGAGGACTAGCAACCGCGTCGCTCGGGTCAATTTGGAAAGTGTTCGTATGTAGTAAAAACCTGAGAAATCCGTCCGTTTTCGTCAATTGTTATCAAATCGACTAAAAGCCAGATCGTCACAATGGCCGCTCTT
The DNA here is from genome assembly GCF_023897955.1 of Schistocerca gregaria. Taxonomy (NCBI): domain Eukaryota; kingdom Metazoa; phylum Arthropoda; class Insecta; order Orthoptera; family Acrididae; genus Schistocerca; species Schistocerca gregaria. The sequence goes on along the minus strand of NW_026061808.1, from coordinate 364,358 downwards.
CTCTCTGAAACGGTTACATTTATCGTGTGCCAACCTATGTCGCGTGCTGCGATATGCGGAGACTCTAAAAGCACCATAGTAGAACACAGTTGAAGCTTCTGAGTTGATGTAATAGACAGTAGAAGTAGTACAGTTCAAGTTTTAGGTATCGATAATTGAGTTTTTTTACTCTTCTTTGGTGCCTTGGACATGACCTAGGAACTTAAGATTTTGCATGAAATGAGGACTAGTAGCCCTGTTGCACGTGAGAATTTGAAAAGTGTTCATATGTAGTAAAAACCTGTGAAATCTATAACTTTTTTTCATTTGTTATCGAATCTACTTAAAGCCCGATCGTCACATTGGCCGCACTTCTGTCTGAAACAGTTACATTTATCGTCTGCAAAGCTATGTCGCGTGCTGCGGTATGCGGAGACACTAAATGCACAATAGTAGAACACAGATGAAGCTTCTAAGTTGATGTAATAGTCAGTAAGAAGTAGTGCAATTCAAGTCTTAGGCATGGATTATTATCCTCTAAGCTGGCTTTGGTGCCTTGGACATGAGCTAGGAACTTAAGATTTTGCATGAAAGGAGGACTAGCAACCGCGTCGCTCGGGACAATTTGGAAAGTGTTCATATGTAGTAAAAAACTGAGACATCCGTCCGTTTTCGTCATTTGTTAACGAATCGACTTAAAGCCAGATCGTCACATTGGCCGCTCTTCTCTCTGAAACGGTTGTAATTATCGACTGCAAAGCTATGTCGCGTGCTGCGGTATGCGGAGACAATGAAAGCACCATAGTAGAACACAGATGAAGCTTCTAAGTTGATGTAATGGCCAGTAAGAAGTTGTAAAATTCAAGTTTTAGGTATCGATTATTGACTTTTTACCCTTCTTTGGTGCCTTAGACATGAGCTAGGAACTAAAGATGTTGCATGAAAGGAGGACTAGCAGCCGCGTTGCAAGGGAGAATGTGGAAAGTGTTCATATGTAGTAAAACCCTGAGAAATCCGTCCGTTTTCGTCATTTGTTATCGAATCGACTTAACGCCAGATCGTCACATTGGCCGCTCTTCTCTCTGAAACGGTTGTACTTATCGTCTGCAAAGCTATGTCGCGTGCTGCGGTATGCGGAAACACTAAAAGCACTATAGTAGAACACAGTTGAAACTTCTAAGTTGATGTAATAGCCAGTAATAAGTAGTACAATTCAAGTTTTAGTTATCGATTATTGACTTATTACCCTTCTTTGGTGGCTTGGACATGAGCTAGGACCTTAAGATTCGACATGAAAGAGAGGTCTAGCAGCCGAGTTGCACGGGAGAACGTGAAAAGTGTTCATATGTAGTAAAAACCTGTGAAATCCGTCCCTTTTTTTCATTTGTTATCGAATCGACTTAAAGCCACATCCTCACATTGGCCGCTCTTCTCTCTGATACGGTTGTACGTATCGTCTGCAAAGCTATGTCGCGTGCTGCGGTGTGCGGAGACACTAAAGGCACCATAGTAGAATACATATGAAGCTTCTAAGTTGATGTAATAGCCAGTAAGAAGCAGTACAATTCAAGTTTTATTTATCGATCATTGGCTGTTTACCCTTCTTTGGTGCCTTGGACATGAGCTAGGAACTTAAGATTTTGCATGAAATGAGGACTAGTAGCCCTGTTGCACGGGAGAATGTGAAACTTGTCCATATGTAGCAAAAACCTGAGAAGTCCGTCCGTTTTCGTCATTTGTTATCAAATCGACTTAAAGCCAGATCGTCACATTGGCAGCTCTTCCCTCTGAAACGGTAACATTTATCGCGTGCAAATCTATGTCGCGTGCTGCGATATGCGGAGACACTAAAAGCACCATAGTAGAACACAGATGAAGCTTCTAAGTTGATGTAATAGCCAGTAAGAAATAGTAAAAATCAAGTTTTAGGTATCGATTATTGACTTTTTACCCTTCTTTGGTGATTTGGACATGAGCTAGGAACTTAAGATTTTGCATGAAAGGAGGATTAGCAGCTGCGTTGCACGGGACAATGTGACAATTGTTCATATGTACAAAAAACCTGAGAAATCCGTCCGTTTTCGTCATTTGCTATCGAATCGACTTAAAGCCAAATCGTCACATTGGCCGCTCTTCTCTCTACAACGGTTGTAATTATCGTCTGCAAAACTATGTCGCGTGCTGCGGTATGCGGAGACACTAAAAGCACCATAGTAGAACACGGATGAAGCTTCTAAGTTGATGTAATAGCCAGTAAGAAGTAGTACAATTCAAGTTTCATTTATCGATTATTGACTGTTTACCCTTCTTTGGTGCCTTGGACATGAACTAGGAAGTTAAGATTTTGCATGAAATGAGGACTAGTAGCCCTGTAGCACGGGAGAATGTGAAAAGTGTTCATATGTATTAAAATCCTGAGAAATCCGTCCGTTTTCGTCATTTGTTATCGAATCGACTTAAAACCAGATCGTCACATTGGCCGCTCTTCTCTCTGAAACGGTTGTACTTATCGTCTGCAAAGCTATGTCGCGTGCTGCGGTATGCGGAGACACTAAAAGCACAATAGTAGAACACAGATGAAGCTTCTAAGTTGATGTAATAGTGAGTAAGAAGTAGTACAATTCAAGTTTTAGGTATGGATTATTGTCTTTTAAGCTGGCTTTCCCCCCATGAACCATGGACCTTGCCGTTGGTGGGGAGGCTTGCGTGCCTCAGCGATACAGATGGCCGTACCGTAGGTGCAACCACAACGGAGGGGTATCTGTTGAGAGGCCAGACAAACGTGTGGTTCCTGAAGAGGGGCAGCAGCCTTTTCAGTAGTTGCGGGGGCAACAGTCTGGATGATTGACTGATCTGGCCTTGCAACATTAACCAAAACGGCGTTGCTGTGCTGGTACTGCGAACGGCTGAAAGCAAGGGGAAACTACAGCCGTAATTTTTCCCGAGGACATGCAGCTTTACTGTATGATTAAATGATGATGGCATCCTCTTGGGTAAAATATTCCGGAGGTAAAATAGTCCCCCATTCGGATCTCCGGGCGGGGACTACTCAGGAGGATGTCGTTATCAGGAGAAGGAAAACTGGCGTTCTACGGATCGGAGCGTGGAATGTCAGATCCCTTAATCGGGCTTGTAGGTTAGAAAATTTAAAAATTGAAATGGATAGGTTAAAGTTAGATATAGTGGGAATTAGTGAAGTTCGGTGGCAGGAGGAACAAGACTTCTGGTCAGGTGATGACAGGGTTATAAACACAAAATCAAATAGGGGTAATGCAGGAGTAGGTTTAATAATGAATAGGAAAATAGGAATGCGGGTAAGCTACTACAAACAGCATAGTGAACGCATTATTGTGGCCAAGATAGATACGAAGCCCACACCTACTACAATAGTACAAGTTTATATGCCAACTAGCTCTGCAGATGACGAAGAAATTGAAGAAATGTACGATGAAATAAAAGAAATTATTCAGATAGTGAAGGGAGACGAAAATTTAATAGTAATGGGTGACTGGAATTCGAGTCTAGGAAAAGGGAGAGAAGGAAACATAGTAGGTGAATATGGATTGGGGCTAAGAAATGAAAGAGGAAGCCGCCTAGTAGAATTTTGTACAGAGCACAACTTAGTCATAGGTAACACTTGGTTTAAGAATCATGAAAGAAGGTTGTATACGTGGAAGAATCCTGGAGATACTAAAAGGTATCAGATAGATTATATAATGGTAAGACAGAGATTTAGGAACCAGGTTTTAAGTTGTAAGACATTTCCAGGGGCAGATGTGGACTCTGACCACAATCTATTGGTTATGACCTGTAGATTAAAACTGAAGAAACTGCAAAAATGTGGGAAATTAAGGAGATGGGACCTGGATAAACTGAAAGAACCAGAGGTTGTACAGAGTTTCAGGGAGAGCATTAGGGAACAATTGACAGGAATAGGGGAAAGAAATACAGTAGAAGAAGAATGGGTAGCTCTGAGGGATGAAGTAGTGAAGGCAGCAGAGGATAAAGTAGGTAAAAAGACGAGGGCTGCTAGAAATCCTTGGGTAACAGAAGAAATATTGAATTTAATTGATGAAAGGAGAAAATATAAAAATGCAGTAAATGAAGCAGGCAAAAAGGAATACAAACGTCTCAAAAATGAGATCGACAGGAAGTGCAAAATGGCTAAACAGGGATGGCTAGAGGACAAATGTAAGGATGTAGAAGCTTATCTCACTAGGGGTAAGATAGATACTGCCTACAGGAAAATTAAAGAGACCTTTGGAGAGAAGAGAACCACGTGTATGAATATCAAGAGCTCAGATGGCAACCTAGTTCTAAGCAAAGAAGGGAAGGCAGAAAGGTGGAAGGAGTATATAGAAGGTTTATACAAGGGTGATGTACTTGAGGACAATATTATGGAAATGGAAGAGGATGTAGATGAAGACGAAATGGGTGATACGATACTGCGTGAAGAGTTTGACAGAGCACTGAAAGACCTGAGTCGAAACAAGGCCCCCGGAGTAGACAACATTCCATTAGAACTACTGACGGCTTTGGGAGAGCCAGTCATGACTAAACTCTACCAGCTGGTGAGCAAGATGTATGAGACAGGCGAAATACCCTCAGACTTCAAGAAGAATATAATAATTCCAATCCCAAAGAAAGCAGGTGCTGACAGATGTGAAAATTACCGAACTATCAGTTTAATAAGTCACAGCTGCAAAATACTAACGCGAATTCTTTACAGACGAATGGAAAAACTGGTAGATGCGGACCTCGGGGAGGATCAGTTTGGATTCCGTCGAAATGTTGGAACACGTGAGGCAATACTGACCTTACGACTTATCTTAGAAGAAAGATTAAGAAAAGGCAAACCTACGTTTCTAGCATTTGTAGACTTAGAGAAAGCTTTTGACAATGTTGACTGGAATATTCTTTTTCAAATTCTAAAGGTGGCAGGTGTAAAATACAGGGAGCGAAAGGCTATTTACAATTTGTACAGAAACCAGATGGCAGTCATAAGAGTCGAGGGGCATGAAAGGGAAGCAGTGGTTGGGAAAGGAGTGAGACAGGGTTGTAGCATCTCCCCGATGTTATTCAATCTGTATATTGAGCAAGCAGTAAAGGAAACAAAAGAAAAATTTGGAGTAGGTATTAAAATTCATGGAGACGAAGTAAAAACTTTGAGGTTCGCCGATGACATTGTAATTCTGTCAGAGACGGCAAAGGACTTGGAAGAGCAGTTGAACGGAATGGACAGTGTCTTGAAAGGAGGATATAAGATGAACATCAACAAAAGCAAAACGAGGATAATGGAATGTAGTCCAATTAAATCGGGTGATGCTGAGGGAATTAGATTAGGAAATGAGACACTTAAAGTAGTAAAGGAGTTTTGCGATTTAGGAAGTAAAATAACTGATGATGGTCGAAGTAGAGAGGATATAAAATGTAGACTGGCAATGGCAAGGAAAGCGTTTCTGAAGAAGAGAAATTTGTTAACATCGAATATAGATTTAAGTGTCAGGAAGTCATTTTTGAAAATATTTGTTTGGAGTGTAGCCATGTATGGAAGTGAAACATGGACGATAACTAGTTTGGACAAGAAGAGAATAGAAGCTTTCGAAATGTGGTGCTACAGAAGAATACTGAAGATAAGGTGGATAGATCACGTAACTAATGAGGAGGTATTGAATAGGATTGGGGAGAAGAGAAGTTTGTGGCACAACTTGACTAGAAGAAGGGATCGGTTGGTAGGACGTTTTTAGGCATCAAGGGATCACAAATTTAGCAATGGAGGGCAGTGTGGAGGGTAAAAATCGTAGAGGGAGACCGAGAGATGAGTACACTAAGCAGATTCAGAAGGATGTAGGTTGCAGTAGGTACTGGGAGATGAAGAAGCTTGCACAGGATAGAGTAGCATGGAGAGCTGCATCAAACCAGTCTCAGGACTGAAGACCACAACAACAACAACAACAACAACTAGCTGGCTTTGGTGCCTTGGACATGAGCTAGGACCTTAAGATTCAGCATGAAAGGAAGACTAGCAGCCGAGCTGCACGGGAGAATGTGAAAAGTGTTCATATGTAGAAAAAACCTGAGAAATCCGTCCGTTTTCGTCATTTGTTATCGAATCTACTTAAAGCCAGATCGTCACATTGGCCGCACTTCCGTCTGAAACAGTTACATTTGTTGTCTGCAAAGCTATGTCGCGTGCTGCGGTATGCGGAAACACTAAAAGCACCATAGTAGAACACAGATGAAGCTTCTAAGTTGATGTAATAGCCAGTAAGAAGTAGTACAATTCAAGTTTTAGGCATGGATTATTGACCTTTAAGCTGGCTTTGGTGCCTTGGACATGAGCTAGGACCTTAAGATTCTGCATGAAAGGAGGACCAGCAGCCGAGTTGCACGGGAGAACGTGAAAAGTGTTCATATGTAGTAAAAACCTGAGAAATGCGTCCCTTTTTGTCATTTGTTATCGAATCGACTTAAAGTCAGAACGTCACATTGGCCGCTCTTCTCTCTGAAACGGTTGTACTTATCGTCTGCAAAGGTATGTCGCGTGCTGCGGTATGCGGAGACACTAAATGCACAATAGTAGAACACAGATGAAGCTTCTAAGTTGATGTAATAGTAGGTAAGAAGTATTGCAATTCAAGTTTTAGGCATGGATTATTGTCCTTTAAGCTGGCTTTGGTGCCTTGGACATGAGCTAGGAACTTAAGATTTTGCATGAAAGGAGGACTAGCAACCGCGTCGCTCGGGACAATTTGGAAAGTGTTCATATGTAGTAAAAAACTGAGACATCCGTCCGTTTTCGTCATTTGTTAACGAATCGACTTAAAGCCAGATCGTCACATTGGCCGCTCTTCTCTCTGAAACGAGTGTACTTATCATCTGCAAAGCTATGTCGCGTGCTGCGGTATGCGGAGACACTAAAGGCACCATAGTAGAATACAGATGAAGCTTCTAAGTTGATGTAATAGCCAGTAAGAAGTAGTACAATTCAAGTTTTATTTATCGATTATTGACTGTTTACCCTTCTTCGGTGATTTGTACATGAGCTAGGAAATTAAGATTTAGCATTTATGGAGGACTAGCAGCCGCGTTGCACGGGAGAATGTGGAAAGTGTTCATATGTAGTAAAAACCTGAGAAATCCGTCCGTTTTCGTCAATTGTTATCTAATCGACTTAAAGCCAGATCGTCACATTGGCCGCTCTTCTCTCTGAAACGGTTGTACTCATCGTCTGCAAAGCTATGTCGCGTGCTGCGGTATGCAGAGACAATGAAAGCACCATAGTAGAACACAGTTGAAGCTTCTAAGTAGATGTAATAGCCAGTAAGAAGTAGTGCAATTCAAGTTTTAGGCATGGATTATTGTCCTTTAAGCTGGCTTTGGTGCCTTGGACATGAGCTAGGAACTTACGATATTGCATAAAAGGAAGACCAGCAGCCGCCTTGCACGGGGGATTGTGGAAAGTGTTCATATGTAGTAAAAACCTGAGATATCCGTCCGTTTTCGTCATTTGTTATCGAATCGACTTAAAGCCAGATCGTCACATTGGCCGCTCTTCTCTCTGAAACGGTTGTAATTATCGACTGCAAAGCTATGTCGCGTGCTGCGGTATGCGGAGACACTAAAAGCTCCATAGTAGAACACAGATGAAGCTTCTAAGTTGATGTAATAGCCAGTAAGAAGTAGTACAATTCAAGTTTTAGGCATGGATTATCGACTTTTAAGCTGGCTTTGGTGCCTTGGACATGAGCTAGGACCTTGAAATTCTGCATCAAAGGAGGACTAGCAGCCGCGTTGCACGGGAGAATGTGGAAAGTGTTCATATGTAGTAAAACCCTGAGAAATCAGTCCGTTTTACACATTTGTTATCGAATCGACTTAAAGACAGATCGTCACATTGGCCGCTCTTCACTCTGAAACGTGTGTACTTACCGTCTGCAAAGCTATGTCGCGTGCTGCGGTATGCGGAGACACTAAAAGCACCATAGTAGAACACAGATGAAGCTTCTAAGTTGATGCAATGGCCAGTAAGAAGTTGTAAAATTCAAGTTTTAGGTATCGATTATTGACTTTTTACCCTTCTTTGGTGCCTTAGACATGAGCTAGGAACTAAAGATGTTGCATGAAAGGAGGACTAGCAGCCGCGTTGCAAGGGAGAATGTGGAAAGTGTTCATATGTAGTAAAACCCTGAGAAATCCGTCCGTTTTCATCATTTGTTATCGAATCGACTTAACGCCAGATCGTCACATTGGCCGCTCTTCTCTCTGAAGCGGTTGTACTTATCGTCCGCAAAGCTATGTCGCGTGCTGCAATATGCGGAAACACTAAAAGCACTATAGTAGAACACAGTTGAAACTTCTAAGTTGATGTAATAGCCAGTAAGAAGTAGTACAATTCCAGTTTTAGTTATCGATTATTGACTTATTACCCTTCTTTGGTGGCTTGGACATGAGCTAGGACCTTAAGATTCGACATGAGAGAGAGGTCTAGCAGCCGAGTTGCACGGGAGAACGTGAAAAGTGTTCATATGTAGTAAAAACCTGTGAAATCCGTCCCTTTTTTTCATTTGTTATCGAATCGACTTAAAGCCACATCCTCACATTGGCCGCTCTTCTCTCTGATACGGTTGTACTTATCGTCTGCAAAGCTATGTCGCGTGCTGCGGTATGCGGAGACACTAAAGGCACCATAGTAGAATACATATGGAGCTTCTAAGTTGATGTAATAGCCAGTAAGAAGCAGTACAATTCAAGTTTTATTTATCGATTATTGGCTGTTTACCCTTCTTTGGTGCCTTGGACATGAGCTAGGAACTTAAGATTTTGCATGAAATGAGGACTAGTAGCCCTGTTGCACGGGAGAATGTGAAACTTGTCCATATGTAGCAAAAACCTGAAAAGTCCGTCCGTTTTCGTCATTTGTTATCAAATCGACTTAAAGCCAGATCGTAACATTGGCAGCTCTTCCCTCTTAAACGGTAACATTTATCGCGTGCAAAGCTATGTCGCGTGCTGCAATATGCGGAAACACTAAAAGCACTATAGTAGAACACAGTTGAAACTTCTAAGTTGATGTAATAGCCAGTAAGAAGTAGTACAATTCAAGTTTTATTTATCGATTATTGACTGTTTACCCTTCTTTGGTGCCTTGGACATGAACTAGGAAGTTAAGATTTTGCATGAAATGAGGACTAGCAGCCCTGTAGCACGGGAGAATGTGAAAAGTGTTCATATGTATTAAAAACCTGAGAAATCCGTCCGTTTTCGTCATTTGTTATCGAATCGACTTAAAACCAGATCGTCACATTGGCCGCTCTTCTCTCTGAAACGGTTGTGCTTATCGTCTGCAAAGCTATGTCGCGTGCTGCGGTATGCGAAGACACTAAAAGCACAATAGTAGAACACAGATGAAGCTTCTATGTTGATGTAATAGTGAGTAAGAAGTAGTACAATTCAAGTTTTAGGTATGGATTATTGTCTTTTAAGCTGGCTTTCCCCCCATGAACCATGGACCTTGCCGTTGGTGGGGAGGCTTGCGTGCCTCAGCGATACAGATGGCCGTACCGTAGGTGCAACCACAACGGAGGGGTATCTGTTGAGAGGCCAGACAAACGTGTGGTTCCTGAAGAGGGGCAGCAGCCTTTTCAGTAGTTGCGGTGGCAACAGTCTGGATGATTGACTGATCTGGCCTTGCAACATTAACCAAAACGGCGTTGCTGTGCTGGTACTGCGAACGGCTGAAAGCAAGGGGAAACTACAGCCGTAATTTTTCCCGAGTACATGCAGCTTTACTGTATGATTAAATGATGATGGCATCCTCTTGGGTAAAATATTCCGGAGGTAAAATAGTCCCCCATTCGGATCTCCGGGCGGGGACTACTCAGGAGGATGTCGTTATCAGGAGAAGGAAAACTGGCGTTCTACGGATCGGAGCGTGGAATGTCGGATCCCTTAATCGGGCAGGTAGGTTAGAAAATTTAAAAATTGAAATGGATAGGTTAAAGTTAGATATAGTGGGAATTAGTGAAGTTCGGTGGCAGGAGGAACAAGACTTCTGGTCAGGTGATGACAGGGTTATAAACACAAAATCAAATAGGGGTAATGCAGGAGTAGGTTTAATAATGAATAGGAAAATAGGAATGCGGGTAAGCTACTACAAACAGCATAGTGAACGCATTATTGTGGCCAAGATAGATACGAAGCCCACACCTACTACAATAGTACAAGTTTATATGCCAACTAGCTCTGCAGATGACGAAGAAATTGAAGAAATGTACGATGAAATAAAAGAAATTATTCAGATAGTGAAGGGAGACGAAAATTTAATAGTAATGGGTGACTGGAATTCGAGTCTAGGAAAAGGGAGAGAAGGAAACATAGTAGGTGAATATGGATTGGGGCTAAGAAATGAAAGAGGAAGCCGCCTAGTAGAATTTTGTACAGAGCACAACTTAGTCATAGGTAACACTTGGTTTAAGAATCATGAAAGAAGGTTGTATACGTGGAAGAATCCTGGAGATACTAAAAGGTATCAGATAGATTATATAATGGTAAGACAGAGATTTAGGAACCAGGTTTTAAGTTGTAAGACATTTCCAGGGGCAGATGTGGACTCTGACCACAATCTATTGGTTATGACCTGTAGATTAAAACTGAAGAAACTGCAAAAATGTGGGAAATTAAGGAGATGGGACCTGGATAAACTGAAAGAACCAGAGGTTGTACAGAGTTTCAGGGAGAGCATTAGGGAACAATTGACAGGAATAGGGGAAAGAAATACAGTAGAAGAAGAATGGGTAGCTCTGAGGGATGAAGTAGTGAAGGCAGCAGAGGATAAAGTAGGTAAAAAGACGAGGGCTGCTAGAAATCCTTGGGTAACAGAAGAAATATTGAATTTAATTGATGAAAGGAGAAAATATAAAAATGCAGTAAATGAAGCAGGCAAAAAGGAATACAAACGTCTCAAAAATGAGATCGACAGGAAGTGCAAAATGGCTAAACAGGGATGGCTAGAGGACAAATGTAAGGATGTAGAAGCTTATCTCACTAGGGGTAAGATAGATACTGCCTACAGGAAAATTAAAGAGACCTTTGGAGAGAAGAGAACCACGTGTATGAATATCAAGAGCTCAGATGGCAACCTAGTTCTAAGCAAAGAAGGGAAGGCAGAAAGGTGGAAGGAGTATATAGAAGGTTTATACAAGGGTGATGTACTTGAGGACAATATTATGGAAATGGAAGAGGATGTAGATGAAGACGAAATGGGTGATACGATACTGCGTGAAGAGTTTGACAGAGCACTGAAAGACCTGAGTCGAAACAAGGCCCCCGGAGTAGACAACATTCCATTAGAACTACTGACGGCTTTGGGAGAGCCAGTCATGACTAAACTCTACCAGCTGGTGAGCAAGATGTATGAGACAGGCGAAATACCCTCAGACTTCAAGAAGAATATAATAATTCCAATCCCAAAGAAAGCAGGTGCTGACAGATGTGAAAATTACCGAACTATCAGTTTAATAAGTCACAGCTGCAAAATACTAACGCGAATTCTTTACAGACGAATGGAAAAACTGGTAGATGCGGACCTCGGGGAGGATCAGTTTGGATTCCGTCGAAATGTTGGAACACGTGAGGCAATACTGACCTTACGACTTATCTTAGAAGAAAGATTAAGAAAAGGCAAACCTACGTTTCTAGCATTTGTAGACTTAGAGAAAGCTTTTGACAATGTTGACTGGAATATTCTTTTTCAAATTCTAAAGGTGGCAGGTGTAAAATACAGGGAGCGAAAGGCTATTTACAATTTGTACAGAAACCAGATGGCAGTCATAAGAGTCGAGGGGCATGAAAGGGAAGCAGTGGTTGGGAAAGGAGTGAGACAGGGTTGTAGCCTCTCCCCGATGTTATTCAATCTGTATATTGAGCAAGCAGTAAAGGAAACAAAAGAAAAATTTGGAGTAGGTATTAAAATTCATGGAGACGAAGTAAAAACTTTGAGGTTCGCCGATGACATTGTAATTCTGTCAGAGACGGCAAAGGACTTGGAAGAGCAGTTGAACGGAATGGACAGTGTCTTGAAAGGAGGATATAAGATGAACATCAACAAAAGCAAAACGAGGATAATGGAATGTAGTCCAATTAAATCGGGTGATGCTGAGGGAATTAGATTAGGAAATGAGACACTTAAAGTAGTAAAGGAGTTTTGCGATTTAGGAAGTAAAATAACTGATGATGGTCGAAGTAGAGAGGATATAAAATGTAGACTGGCAATGGCAAGGAAAGCGTTTCTGAAGAAGAGAAATTTGTTAACATCGAATATAGATTTAAGTGTCAGGAAGTCATTTTTGAAAATATTTGTTTGGAGTGTAGCCATGTATGGAAGTGAAACATGGACGATAACTAGTTTGGACAAGAAGAGAATAGAAGCTTTCGAAATGTGGTGCTACAGAAGAATACTGAAGATAAGGTGGATAGATCACGTAACTAATGAGGAGGTATTGAATAGGATTGGGGAGAAGAGAAGTTTGTGGCACAACTTGACTAGAAGAAGGGATCGGTTGGTAGGACATGTTTTGAGGCATCAAGGGATCACAAATTTAGCATTGGAGGGCAGTGTGGAGGGTAAAAATCGTAGAGGGAGACCGAGAGATCAGTACACTAAGCAGATTCAGAAGGATGTAGGTTGCAGTAGGTACTGGGAGATGAAGAAGCTTGCACAGGATAGAGTAGCATGGAGAGCTGCATCAAACCAGTCTCAGGACTGAAGACCACAACAACAACAACAACAACAAGCTGGCTTTGGTGCCTTGGACATGAGCTAGGACCTTAAGATTCAGCATGAAAGGAAGACTAGCAGCCGAGCTGCACGGGAGAATGTGAAAAGTGTTCATATGTAGAAAAAACCTGAAAAAGCCGTCCGTTTTCGTCATTTGTTATCGAATCTACTTAAAGCCAGATCGTCACATTGGCCGCACTTCCGTCTGAAACAGTTACATTTGTCGTCTGCAAAGCTATGTCGCGTGCTGCCGTATGCGGAAACACTAAAAGCACCATAGTAGAACACAGATGAAGCTTCTAAGTTGATGTAATAGCCAGTAAGAAGTAGTACAATTCAAGTTTTAGGCATGGATTATTGACCTTTAAGCTGGCTTTGGTGCCTTGGACATGAGCTAGGACCTTAAGATTCTGCATGAAAGGAGGACTAGCAGCCGAGTTGCACGGGAGAACGTAAAAAGTGTTCATATGTACTAAAAACCTGAGAAATCCGTCAGTTTTTGTCATTTGTTATCGAATCGACTTAAAGCCAGATCGTCACATTGGTCGCTCTTCGCTCTGAAACGGTTACATTTATCGTGTGCAATGGTATGTCGCGTGCTGCTATATGCGGAGACACTAAAAGCACCATAGTAGAACACAGATGAAGCATCTAAGTTGATGTAATAACCAGTAAGAAGAAGTACAATTCAAGTTTTAGGAATCGGCTATTGACTTTTTACCCTTCTTTGGTGCCTTGGACATGAGCTAGGAACTTAAGATTTTGCATGTAAGGAGGACTAGCAGCCGCGTTACTCGGGAGAATTTGGAAAGTGTTCATATGTGGTAAAAACCTGAGAAATCCGTCCGTTTTCGTCATTTGTTATCGAATCGACTTAAAGCCAGATCGTCACATTGGCCGCTCTTCTCTCTGAAACGGTTGTAATTATCGTCTGCAATGCTATGTCGCGTGCTGCGGCATGCAGAGACACTAAAAGCACCATAGTAGAACACAGATGAAACTTCTAAGTTGATGTTATAGCCAGTAAGAAGTAGTGCAATTCAAGTTTTATTTATCGATTATTGACTGTTTACCCTTCTTTAGGGCCTTGGACATGAGCTAGGAACTTAAGATTTTGCATGAAATGAGGACTAGTAGCCCTGTTGCACGGAAGAATGTGAAAAGTGTTCATATGTACAAAAAGCCTGAGAAATCCGGCCGTTTTCGTCATTTGTTATCGAATCGACTTAAAGCCAGATCGTCACATTGGCCGCTCTTCTCTCTACAAAGGTTGTAATTATCGTCTGCAAAGCTATGTCGCGTGCTGCGGTATGCGGAGCCACTAAAAGCACCATAGTAGAACACGGATGAAGCTTCTAAGTTGATGTAATAGCCAGTAAGAAGTAGTACAATTCAAGTTTTATTGATCGATTATTGACTGTTTACCAATCTTTGGTGCCTTGGACATGAGCTAGGAACTTACGATTTTGCATGAAATGTGGACTAGTAGCCCTGTTGCACGGGAGAATGTGAAAAGTGTTCATATGTAGTAAAAACCTGAGAAATCCGTCCGTTTTCGTCATTTGTTATCGAATCTACTTAAAGCCAGATCGTCACATTGGCCGCACTTCCGTCTGAAACAGTTACATTTGTCGTCTGCAAAGCTATGTCGCGTGCTGCGGTATGCGGAAACACTAAAAGCACCATAGTAGAACACAGATGAAGCTTCTAAGTTGATGTAATAGCCAGTAAGAAGTAGTACAATTCAAGTTTTAGGCATGGATTATTGACCTTTAAGCTGGCTTTGGTGCCTTGGACATGAGCTAGGACATTAAGATTCTGCATGAAAGGAGGACTAGCAGCCGAGTTTCACGGGAGAACGTAAAAAGTGTTCATATGTACTAAAAACCTGAGAAATCCGTCAGTTTTTGTCATTTGTTATCGAATCGACTTAAAGCCAGATCGTCACATTGGCCGCTCTTCGCTCTGAAACGGTTACATTTATCGTGTGCAATGGTATGTCGCGTGCTGCTATATGCGGAGACACTAAAAGCACCATAGTAGAACACAGATGAAGCATCTAAGTTGATGTAATAACCAGTAAGAAGAAGTACAATTCAAGTTTTAGGAATCGGCTATTGACTTTTTACCCTTCTTTGGTGCCTTGGACATGAGCTAGGAACTTAAGATTTTGCATGTAAGGAGGACTAGCAGCCGCGTTACTCGGGAGAATTTGGAAAGTATTCATATGTGGTAAAAACCTGAGAAATCCGTCCGTTTTCGTCATTTGTTATCGAATCGACTTAAAGCCAGATCGTCACATTGGCCGCTCTTCTCTCTGAAACGGTTGTAATTATCGTCTGCAATGCTATGTCGCGTGCTGCGGCATGCGGAGACACTAAAAGCACCATAGTAGAACACAGATGAAACTTCTAAGTTGATGTTATAGCCAGTAAGAAGTAGTGCAATTCAAGTTTTATTTATCGATTATTGACTGTTTACCCTTCTTTAGGGCCTTGGACATGAGCTAGGAACTTAAGATTTTGCATGAAATGAGGGCTAGTAGCCCTGTTGCACGGAAGAATGTGAAAAGTGTTCATATGTACAAAAAGCCTGAGAAATCCGTCCGTTTTCGTCATTCGTTATCGAATCGACTTAAAGCCAGATCGTCACATTGGCCGCTCGTCTCTCTACAAAGTTTGTAATTATCGTCTGCAAAGCTATGTCGCGTGCTGCTATATGCGGAGACACTAAATGCACCATGGTAGAACACAGATGAAGCTTCTAAGTTGATGTAATAGCCAGTAAGAAGTAGTACAAATCAAGGTTTAGTTATCGATTGTTGACTATGTACCCTTCTTTGGTGCCTTGGACATGAGCTAAGTACTTAAGACTTTGCATGAAAGCAGGACTAGCAACCGCGCTACACGGGAGAATGTGAAAAGTGTTCATATGTACTAAAAACCTGAGAAATCCGTCCTTTTGCGTCATTTGTTATCGAATCGACTTAAAGCCAGATCGTCACACTGACCGCACTTCTGACTGAAACGGTTACATTTATCGTCTGCAAAGCTATGTCGAATGCTGCGGGATGCGGAGACACTAAAAGAACCATAGTAGAACACATATGAAGGTTCTAAGTTGATGTAATAGACAGTAAGAAGTAGTAAAATTCAAGTTTTAGGTATCGATTATTGACTTTTTACCCTTCTTTGGTGCCTTGGACATGAGCTAGGAACTTAAGATTTTGCATGAAGGAGGAGTAGCAGCCGCGTTGCACGGGAGAATGTGGAAAGTGTTCATATGTAGCAAAAACGTGAGACATCCGTCCGTTTTCGTCATTTGTTATCGAATCGACTTAAAGCCAGATCGTCAAAATGACTGCTTTTCTCTCTGAAACGGTTATACTTATCATCTGCAAAGCTATGTCGCGTGCTGCGGTATGCGCAGACACTACAAGCACCATAGTAGAACACAGATGAAGCTTCTACGTTCATGTAATACCCAGTAAAAAGTAGCACAATTCAAGTTTTAGGTATCGATTATTGACTTTTAACCTGGCTTTGGTGGCTTGGACATGAGCTAGGACTTTAAGATTCTGCATGAAAGGAGGACTAGTAGCCGAGTTGCACGGGAGAATGTGAAAAGTGTTCATATGTACAAAAAGCCTGAGAAATCCGTCCGTTTTCGTCATTTGTTATCGAATCGACTTAAAGCCAGATCGTCACATTGGCCGCTTTTCTCTCTGAAACGGTTACATTTATCGTCTGCAAAGCTATGTCGCGTGCTGCAGTATGCGGAGGCACTAAAATCACCATAGTAGAACACGGATGAAGCTTCTAAGTTGATGTAATATCCAGTAAGAAGTAGTACAATTCAAGTTTTATTTATCGATTATTGACTGTTTACCAATCTTTGGTGTCTTGGACATGAGCTAGGAACTTAAGATTTTGCATCAAATGTGGACTAGTAGCCCTGTTGCACGGGAGAATGTGAAAAGTGTTCATATGTAGTAAAAACCTGATAAATACGTCCGTTTTCGTCTTTTGTTATCGAATCTACTTAAAGCCAGATCGACACATTGGCCGCACTTCTGTCTGAAACAGTTACGTTTATCGTCTGCAAAGCTATGTCGCGTGCTGCGGTATGCGGAAACACTAAAAGCACCATAGTAGAACACAGATGAAGCTTCTAAGTTGATGTAATACCCAGAAAAACGTAGTACAATTCAAGATTTAGGTAAGGATTATTGACTATTAAGCTGGCTTTGGTGGCTTGGACATGAGCTAGGAACTTAAGATTCTGCATGAAAGGAGGACTAGCAGCCGAGGTGCACGGGAGAATGTGAAAAGTGTTCATATGTACTAAAAGCCTGAGAAATCCGTCATTTTCGTCATTTGTTATCGAATCGACTTAAAGCCAAATCGTCACATTGGCCACTCTTCTCTCTACAACGGTTGTAATTATCGACTGCAAAGCTATGTCGCGTGCTGCGGTATGTGGAGATACCAAAAGCACCATAGTAGAACATGGATGAAGCTTCTAAGTTGATGTAATAGCCAGTAAGACGTAGTACAATTCAAGTTTTATTTATCGATTATTGACTGTTTACCCTTCTTTGGTGCCTTGGACATGAGCTAGGAACTTAAGATTATGCATGAAATGAGGACTAGCAGCCCTGTATCACAGGAGTATGTGAAAAGTGTTCATATGTAGTAAAAACCTGAGAAACCCGTCCGGTTTCGTCATTTGTTATCGAATCGACTTAAAGCCAGATCGTCACATTGGCCGCACTTCTGTCTGAAACAGTTACATTTATCGTCTGCAAAGCTATGTCGCGTGCTGCGGTAAGCGGTAACACTAAAAGCACCATAGTAGAACACAGATGAAGCCTCTAAGTCGATGTAATAGCCAGTAAGAAGCAGTACAATTCAAGTTTTAGGTATCGATTATTGACTTTTTACACTTCTTTGGTGCCTTGGACATGAGCTAGGAACTTAAGGTTTTGCATGAAAGGAGGACCAGCAGCCGCGTTGCACGGGAGAATGTGAAAAGTTTTCATAAGTAGTAAAAACCTGAGAAATCCGTCCGTTTTCGTCATTTGTTATCGAATCGACTTAAAGCCAGATCGTCACATTGGCCGCTCTTCTCTCTGAAACGGTTGTACTTATCGTCTGCAAAGCTATGTCGCGTGCTGCGTTATGCGGAGACACTAAAAGCACCATAGTAGAACACAGATGAAGCTTCTAAGTTGACGTAATAGCCAGTAAGAAGTAGTACAATTCAAGTTTTAGGTATCGATTATTGACTTTTTACCATTCTTTGGTGCCTTGGACATGAGCTAGGAACTTAAGATTATGCATGAAAGGAGGATTAGCAGCCGCGTTGCACGGGAGAATGTGGAAAGTGTTCATATGTAGTAAAAACCTGAGAAATCCGTCCGTTTTCGTCATTTGTTATCGAATCGACTTAAAGCCAGATTGTCACATTGGCCGCTCTTCTCTCTACAACGGTTGTACTTATCGTCTGCAAAGCTATCTCGCGTGCTGCGGTATGCGGAGACACTAAAAGCACCGTAGTAGAACACAGATGAAGCTTCTAAGTCGATGTAATAGCCAGTAAGAAGCAGTACAATTCAAGTTTTAGGTATAGGTTATTGACTTTTTACCCTTCTTTGGTGCCTTGGACTTGAGCTAGGAACTTATGATATTGCATGAAAGGAGGACTAGCAGCCGCGTTGCACGGGAGAATGTGAAAAGTCTTCATATGTAGTAAAAACCTGAGAAATCTGTCCGTTTTCGTCATTTGTTATCGAATCGACTTAAAGCCAGATCGTCACATTGGCCGCTCGTCTTTCTGAAATGGTTGTATTTTTCGACTGCAAAGCTATGTCGCGTGCTGCGGTATGCGGAGACACTAAAAGCACCATAGTAGAACACAGATGAAGCTTCCAAATTGATGTAATAGCCAGTAAGAAGTAGTACAATTCAAGTTTTAGGTATCCATTATTGACTTTTTACCCTTCTTTGTTGCCTTATACATGAGCAAGGAACTTAAGGTTTTGCATGAAAGGAGGATTAGCAGCCGCGTTGCACGGGAGAATGTGAAAAGTTTTCATAAGTAGTAAAAACATGAGAAATCTGTCCGTTTTCGTCATTTGTTATCGAATCGACTTAAAGCCAGATCGTCACATTGGCCGCTCTTCTCTCTGAAACGGTTGCACTTGCCGTCTGCAAAGCTATATCGCGTGCTGCGGTATGCGGAGACACTAAAAGCACCATAGTAGAACACAGATGAAGCTTCTAAGTTGATGTAATAGCCAGTAAGTAGTAGTACTATTCAAGTTTTAGGTATCGTTTATTGACTTTTTACCCTTCTTTGGTGCCTTGGATATGAGCTAGGAACTTATGATTTTGTATGAAAGGAGGAGTAGCAGCCGCGTTGCACGGGAGAATGTGAAAAGTGTTCATATGTAGCAAAAACCTGAGAAATCCGTCCGTTTTCGTGATTTGTTATCGAATCGACTTAAAGCCAGATCGTCACACTGGCCGCACTTCTGTCTGAAACGGTTACATTTATCGTCTGCAAAGCTATGTCGCGTGCTGCGGTATGCGGAGACACTAAAAGCACCATAGTAGAACACAGATAAAGCTTCTAAGTTGATGTAATTGCCAGTAAGAAGTAGGAAAAGTCAAGTTTTAGGTATCGATTGTTGACTTTTTACCCTTCTTTGGTGCCTTGGACATGAGCTAGGAACTTAAGATTTTGCATCAAAGGAGGACTAGCAGCCCCGTTGCACGGGAGAATGTGAAAAGTGTTCATATGTAGTAAAATCCCTGAGAAATCCGTCCGTTTTCGTCATTTGTTATCGACTCGACTTAAAGCCAGATCGTCACATTGGCCGCTTATCTCTCTGAAACGGTTGTACTTATCGTCTGCAAAGCAATGTCGCATGCTGCGGTATGCGGAGACGCTAAAAGCACCATAGTAGAAGACAGATGAAGCATCTACGTTGATGTAATAGCCAGTAAGAAGTAGTACAATTCAAGTTTTAGGTATCCATTCTTGACTTTTTACCCTTCTTTGGTGCCTTCCACATGAGCTAGGAACTTAAGATTTTGCATCAAAGGAGGACTAGCAGCCGCGTTGCACGGGAGAATGTGAAAAGTTTTCATATGTAGTAAAAACCTGAGAAATTTGTCCGTTTTCGTCATTTGTTATCGATTCGACTTAAAGCCAGATCGTCACATTGGCCGCTTTTCCCTCTGAGACGGTTACATTTATCGTCTGCAAAGCTATGTCGTGTGCTGCGGTATGCGGAGACACTAAAAGCACCATATTAGAACACAGAAGAAGCTTCTAAATTGAAGTAATAGCCAGTAACAAGTAGTACTATTTAAGTTTTAGTTGTCGATTAACCACTTTTTAGCCGGCTTTGGTGGCTTCGACATGACTTAGGACCTTAAGAGTTTGCATGAAAGGAAGACTAGCAGCCGCGTTGCACGGGAGAATGTGAAAAGAGTTCATATGTAGTAAAAACCTGAGAAATCCTTCCGTTTTCGTCATTTGTTATCGAATCGATTTAAAGCCAGATCGTCACATTGGCCGCTCTTCTCTCTGAAACGGTTACATTTATCGTCTGCAAAGCTATGTCGCGTGCTGCGGTATGCGGAGACACTAAAAGCACCATAGTAGAACACGGATGAAGCTTCTAAGTTGATGTAATAGCCAGTAAGAAGTAGTACAATTCAAGTTTTATTGATCGATTATTGACTGTTTACCAATCTTTGGTGCCTTGGACATGAGCTAGGAACTTACGATTTTGCATGAAATGTGGACTAGTAGCCCTGTTGCACGGGAGAATGTGAAAAGTGTTCATATGTAGTAAAAACCTGAGAAATCCGTCCGTTTTCGTCCTTTGTTATCGAATCTACTTAAAGCCAGATCGTTACATTGGCCGCACTTCCGTCTGAAACAGTTACAATTATCGTCTGCAACGCTATGTCGCGTGCTGCGGTATGCGGGAACACTAAAAGCACCATAGCAGAACACAGATGAAGCTTCTTAGTTGATGTAATAGCCTGTAAGAAGTAGTACAATTCAAGTTTTAGGCATGGAATATTGACCTTTAAGCTGGCTTTGGTGCCTTGGACATGAACTAGGACCTTAAGATTCTGCATGAATGGAGGACTAGCAGCCGAATTGCACAGGAGAAAGTGAAAAATGTTCATATGTAGTAAAAACTTGAGAAATCTGTTACTTTTTGTCATTTGTTGTCGAATCGACTTAAAGGCAGATCGTCACATTAGCCATTCTTTTCTCTGAAACGGTTGTACTTGTCGTCGGCAAAGCTATGTCACGTGCTGCTCTATGCGGAGACACTAAATGCACCATGGTAGAACACAGATGAAGCTTCTAAGTTGATGTAATAGCCAGTAAGAAGTAGTACAAATCAAGGTTTAGTTATCGATTGTTGACTATGTACCCTTCTTTGGTGCCTTGGACATGTGCTAAGTACTTAAGACTTTGCATGAAAGCAGGACTAGCAACCGCGCTGCACGGGAGAATGTGAAAAGTGTTCATATGTACTAAAAACCTGAGAAATCCGTCCGTTTGCGTCATTTGTTATCGAATCGACTTAAAGCCAGATCGTCACACTGACCGCACTTCTGACTGAAACGGTTACATTTATCGTCTGCAAAGCTATGTCGAATGCTGCGGGATGCGGAGACACTAAAAGAACCATAGTAGAACACATATGAAGGTTCTAAGTTGATGTAATAGACAGTAAGAAGTAGTAAAATTCAAGTTTTAGGTATCGATTATTGACTTTTTACCCTTCTTTGGTGCCTTGGACATGAGCTAGGAACTTAAGATTTTGCATGAAGGAGGAGTAGCAGCCGCGTTGCACGGGAGAATGTGGAAAGTGTTAATATGTAGCAAAAACGTGAGACATCCGTCCGTTTTCGTCATTTGTTATCGAATCGACTTAATGCCAGATCGTCACAATGACTGCTTTTCTCTCTGAAACGGTTGTACTTATCATCTGCAAAGCTATGTCGCGTGCTGCGGTATGCGCAGACACTACAAGCACCATAGTAGAACACAGATGAAGCTTCTACGTTCATGTAATACCCAGTAAAAAGTAGCAAAATTCAAGTTTTAGGTATCGATTATTGACTTTTAACCTGGCTTTGGTGGCTTGGACATGAGCTAGGACCTTAAGATTCTGCATGAAAGGAGGACTAGTAGCCGAGTTGCACGGGAGAATGTGAAAAGTGTTCATATGTACAAAAAGCCTGAGAAATCCGTCCGTTTTCGTCATTTGTTATCGAATCGACTTAAAGCCAGATCGTCACATTGGCCGCTCGTCTCTCTACAAAGTTTGTAATTATCGTCTGCAAAGCTATGTCGCGTGCTGCGGTATGCGGAGACACTAAAATCACCATAGTAGAACACGGATGAAGCTTCTAAGTTGATGTAATATCCAGTAAGAAGTAGTACAATTCAAGTTTTATTTATCGATTATTGACTGTTTACCAATCTTTGGTGTCTTGGACATGAGCTAGGAACTTAAGATTTTGCATCAAATGTGGACTAGTAGCCCTGTTGCACGGGAGAATGTGAAAAGTGTTCATATGTAGTAAAAACCTGATAAATACGTCCGTTTTCGTCTTTTGTTATCGAATCTACTTAAAGCCAGATCGACACATTGGCCGCACTTCTGTCTGAAACAGTTACGTTTATCGTCTGCAAAGCTGTGTCGCGTGCTGCGGTATGCGGAAACACTAAAAGCACCATAGTAGAACACAGATGAAGCTTCTAAGTTGATGTAATACCCAGAAAAAAGTAGTACAATTCAAGATTTAGGTAAGGATTATTGACTATTAAGCTGGCTTTGGTGGCTTGGACATGAGCTAGGAACTTAAGGTTTTGCATGAAAGGAGGACTAGCAGCCGAGGTGCACGGGAGAATGTGAAAAGTGTTCATATGTACTAAAAGCCTGAGAAATCCGTCATTTTCGTCATTTGTTATCGAATCGACTTAAAGCCAAATCGTCACATTGGCCACTCTTCTCTCTACAACGGTTGTAATTATCGTCTGCAAAGCTATGTCGCGTGCTGCGGTATGTGGAGATACCAAAAGCACCATAGTAGAACATGGATGAAGCTTCTAAGTTGATGTAATAGCCAGTAAGACGTAGTACAATTCAAGTTTTATTTATCGATTATTGACTGTTTACCCTTCTTTGGTGCCTTGGACATGAGCTAGGAACTTAAGATTTTGCATGAAATGAGGACTAGTAGCCCTGTATCACAGGAGTATGTGAAAAGTGTTCATATGTAGTAAAAACCTGAGAAACCCGTCCGGTTTCGTCATTTGTTATCGAATCGACTTAAAGCCAGATCGTCACATTGGCCGCACTTCTGTCTGAAACAGTTACATTTATTGTCTGCAAAGCTATGTCGCGTGCTGCGGTAAGCGGAAACACTAAAAGCACCATAGTAGAACACAGATGAAGCATCTAAGTTGATGTAATAGCCAGTATGAAGTAGTACATTTCAAGTTTTAGGCATGGATTATTGACCTTTAAGCTTGCTTTGGTGCTTTGACATGAGCTAGGACCTTAAGATTCTGCATGAAAGGAGGACTAGCAGACGAGTTGCACGGGAGAACGTGAAAAGTGTTCATATGTAGTAAAAACCTGAGAAATCCGTCCCTTTTTGTCTTTTGTTATCGAATCGACTTAAAGCCAGATCGTCACATTGGCCGCTCTTCCCTCTGAAACGGTTACATTTATCTTGTGCAATGCTATGTCGCGTGCTGCGGTATGCGGAGACACTAAAAGCACCATAGTAGAACACAGATGAAGCCTCTAAGTCGATGTAATAGCCAGTAAGAAGCAGTACAATTCAAGTTTTAGGTATGGATTATTGACTTTTTACACTTCTTTGGTGCCTTGGACATGAGCTAGGAACTTAAGGTTTTGCATGAAAGGAGGACCAGCAGCCGCGTTGCACGGGAGAATGTGAAAAGTTTTCATAAGTAGTAAAAACCTGAGAAATCCGTCCGTTTTCGTCATTTGTTATCGAATCGACTTAAAGCCAGATCGTCACATTGGCCGCTCTTCTCTCTGAAACGGTTGTACTTATCGTCTGCAAAGCGATGTCGCGTGCTGCGTTATGCGGAGACACTAAAAGCACCATAGTAGAACACGGATGAAGCTTCTAAGTTGACGTAATAGCCAGTAAGAAGTAGTACAATTCAAGTTTTAGGTATCGATTATTGACTTTTTACCATTCTTTGGTGCCTTGGACATGAGCTAGGAACTTAAGATTATGCATGAAAGGAGGATTAGCAGCCGCGTTGCACGGGAGAATGTGAAAAGTCTTCATATGTAGTAAAAACCTGAGAAATCTGTCCGTTTTCGTCATTTGTTATCGAATCGACTTAAAGCCAGATCGTCACATTGGCCGCTCGTCTTTCTGAAATGGTTGTATTTTTCGTCTGCAAAGCTATGTCGCGTGCTGCGGTATGCGGAGACACTAAAAGCACCATAGTAGAACACAGATGAAGCTTCCAAATTGATGTAATAGCCAGTAAGAAGTAGTACAATTCAAGTTTTAGGTATCCATTATTGACTTTTTACATTCTTTGTTGCCTTATACATGAGCTAGGAACTTAAGGTTTTGCATGAAAGGAGGATTAGCAGCCGCGTTGCACGGGAGAATGTGAAAAGTTTTCATAAGTAGTAAAAACATGAGAAATCTGTCCATTTTCGTCATTTGTTATCGAATCGACTTAAAGCCAGATCGTCACATTGGCCGCTCTTCTCTCTGAAACGGTTGCACTTGCCGTCTGCAAAGCTATATCGCGTGCTGCGGTATGGGGAGACACTAAAAGCACCATAGTAGAACACAGATGAAGCTTCTAAGTTGATGTAATAGCCAGTAAGTAGTAGTACTATTCAAGTTTTAGGTATCGTTTATTGACTTTTTACCCTTCTTTGGTGCCTTGGATATGAGCTAGGAACTTATGATTTTGTATGAAAGTAGGAGTAGCAGCCGCGTTGCACGGGAGAATGTGAAAAGTGTTCATATGTAGCAAAAACCTGAGAAATCCGTCCGTTTTCGTTATTAGTTATCGAATCGACTTAAAGCCAGATCGTCACACTGGCCGCACTTCTGTCTGAAACGGTTACATTTATCGTCTGCAAAACTATGTCGCGTGCTGCGGTATGCGGAGACACTAAAAGCACCATAGTAGAACACAGATGAAGCTTCTAAGTTGATGTAATTGCCAGTAAGATGTAGGAAAAGTCAAGTTTTAAGTATCGATTGTTGACTTTTTACCCTTCTTTGGTGCCTTGGACATGAGCTAGGAACTTAAGATTTTGCATCAAAGGAGGACTAGCAGCCCCGTTGCACGGGAGAATGTGAAAAGTGTTCATATGTAGTAAAATCCCTGAGAAATCCGTCCGTTTTCGTCATTTGTTATCGACTCGACTTAAAGCCAGATCGTCACATTGGCCGCTCATCTCTCTGAAACGATTGTACTTATCGTCTGCAAAGCAATGTCGCATGCCGCGGTATGCGGAGACGCTAAAAGCACCATAGTAGAAGACAGATGAAGCATCTACGTTGATGTAATAGCCAGTAAGAAGTAGTACAATTCAAGTTTTAGGTATCCATTCTTGACTTTTTACCCTTCTTTGGTGCCTTCCACATGAGCTAGGAACTTAAGATTTTGCATCAAAGGAGGACTAGCAGCCGCGTTGCACGGGAGAATGTGAAAAGTTTTCATATGTAGTAAAAACCTGAGAAATTTGTCCGTTTTCGTCATTTGTTATCGAATCGACTTAAAGCCAGATCGTCACATTGGCCGCTCTTCTTTCTGAAATGGTTGTATTTTTCGTCTGCAAAGCTATGTCGCGTGCTGCGGTATGCGGAGACACTAAAAGCACCATAGTAGAACACAGATGAAGCTTCTAAATTGATGTAATAGCCAGTAAGAAGTAGTACAATTCAAGTTTTAGGTATCCATTATTGACATTTTACCCTTCTTTGTTGCCTTATACATGAGCTAGGAACTTAAGGTTTTGCATGAAAGGAGGATTAGCAGCCGCGTTGCACGGGAGAATGTGAAAAGTTTTCATAAGTAGTAAAAACATGAGAAATCTGTCCGTTTTCGTCATTTGTTATCGAATCGACTTAAAGCCAGATCGTCACATTGGCCGCTCTTCTCTCTGAAACCGTTGTACTTCTCGTCTGCAAAGCTATATCGCGTGCTGCGGTATGCGGAGACACTAAAAGCACCATAGTAGAACACAGATGAAGCTTCTAAGTTGATGTAATAGCCAGTAAGTAGTAGTACTATTAAAGTTTTAGGTATCGATTATTGACTTTTTAGATGGCTTTGGTGCCTTGGACATGAGCTAGGAACTTATGATTTTGCATGAAAGGAGGAGTACCAGCCGCGTTGCACGGGAGAATGTGAAAAGTGTTCATATGTAGCAAAAACCTGAGAAATCCGTCCGTTTTAGTTATTTGTTATCGAATCGACTTAAAGCCAGATCGTCACACTGGCCGCACTTCTGTCTGAACCGGTTACATTTATCGTCTGCAAAGCTATGTCGCGTGCTGCGGTATGCGGAGACACTAAAAGCACCATAGTAGAACACAGATGAAGCTTCTAAGTTGATGTAATAGCCAGTAAGAAGTAGTACAATTCAAGTTTTAGGTATCCATTCTTGACTTTTTACCCTTCTTTGGTGCCTTGGACATGAGCTAGGAACTTAAGGTTTTGCATGAAAGGAGGACCAGCAGCCGCGTTGCACGGGAGAATGTGAAATGTTTTCATAAGTAGTAAAAACCTGAGAAACCCGTCCGTTTTCGTCATTTGTTATCGAATCGACTTAAAGCCAGATCGTCACATTGGCCGCTCTTCTTTCTGAAACGGTTGTACTTATCGTCTGCAAAGCTATGTCGCGTGCTGCGTTATGCGGAAACATTAAAAGCACCATAGTAGAACACAGATGAAGCTTCGAAGTTGATGTAATAGCCAGTAAGAAGTAGTACAGTTCAAGTTTTAGGTATCGATTATTGACTTTTTAGATGGCTTTGGTGCCTTGGACATGAGCTAGGAACTTATGATTTTGCATGAAAGGAGGACTAGCAGCCGCGTTGCACGGGAGAATGTGAAAAGTGTTCATATGTAGCAAAAACCTGAGAAATCCGTCCGTTTTCGTCATTTGTTATCGAATCGACTTAAAGCCAGATCGTCACACTGGCCGTACTTCTGTCTGAAACGGTTACATTTATCGTCTGCAAAGCTATGTCGCGTGCTGCGGTATGCGGAGACACTAAAAGCACCATAGTAGAACACAGATGAAGCTTCTAAGTTGATGTAATAGCCAGTAAGAAGTAGTACAA
Organism: Schistocerca gregaria; assembly: GCF_023897955.1. NCBI lineage: Eukaryota > Metazoa > Arthropoda > Insecta > Orthoptera > Acrididae > Schistocerca > Schistocerca gregaria. The sequence goes on along the minus strand of NW_026061808.1, from coordinate 337,190 downwards.
TTCAAGTTTTTGGTATAGGTTATTGACTTTTTACCCTTCTTTGGTGCCTTGGACTTGAGCTAGGAACTTATGATATTGCATGAATGGAGGACTAGCAGCCGCGTTGCACGGGAGAATGTGAAAAGCGTTCGTATGTAGTAAAAACCTGAGAAATCCGTCCGTTTTCGTCATGTGTTATCGAATCGACTTAATGCCAGATCGTCACACTGGCCGCACTTCTGTCTGAAATGGTTACATTTATCGTCTGCAAAGCTATGTCGCGTGCTGCGGTATGCGGAGACACCAAAAGCACGATAGTAGAACACAGATGAAGCTTCTAAGTTGATGTAATAGCCAGTAAGAAGTAGAAAAATTCAAGCTTTAGGTATCGATTATTGACTTTTTACCCTTCTTTGGTGCTTTCGACATGAGCTAGGAACTTAAGATTTTGCATCAAAGGAGGAATAGCAGCCGCGTTGCACGGGAGAATGTGAAAAGTTTTCATATGTAGTAAAAACCTGAGAAATCTGTCCGTTTTCGTCATTTGTTATCGAATCGACTTAAAGCCAGATCGTCACATTGGCCGCTCTTCTCTCTGAAATGGTTGTATTTTTCGTCTGCAAAGCTATGTCGCGTGCTGCGGTATGCGGAGACACTAAACGCACCATAGTAGAACACAGATGAAGCTTCTAAATTGATGTAATAGCCAGTAAGAAGTAATACAATTCAAGTTTTAGGTATCCATTATTGACTTTTTACCCTTCTTTGTTGCCTTATACATGAGCTAGGAACTTAAGATTTTGCATCAAAGGAGGAATAGCAGCCGCGTTGCACGGGAGAATGTGAAAAGTTTTCATATGTAGTAAAAACCTGAGAAATCTGTCCGTTTTCGTCATTTGTTATCGAATCGACTTAAAGCCAGATCGTCACATTTGCCGCTCTTCTCTCAGAAACGGTTGTACTTATCGTCTGCAAAGCTATGTCGCGTGCTGCGTTATGCGGAAACACTAAAAGCACCATAGTAGAACACAGATGAAGCTTCTAAGTTGATGTGATAGCCAGTACGAAGCAGTACAATTTAAGTTTAGCTATCGATTATTGATTTTGTAGACGGCTTTGTTGCGTTGGGCATGAGCTAGGACCTTCAGATTTTGCATGAAGGGAGCTCTAGTAGCCGCATTGCTCGGGGGAATGTGCAAAAGTGTTCATATGTAGTGATAACCTGAGAAACCCGCCAGTTTTTGTCATTTGCTATCGAATCGACTTAATGCCAGATCGTCAGATTAGACGCTCTTCTCTCTGATACGGTTAAATTTATCGTCTGCAAAGCTATGGCGCGTGCTGCGTATGCGGAGATACTAAAAGCACCATAGTAGAACTCAGATGAAGCTTCTAAGTTGATGTAATAGCTAGTAAGAAGTAATACAACACAAGTTTTAGATATCGATTATTGTCTTTTTAGACTTTGGTGCCTTTGACATGAGCTAGGACCTTACGATTTTGCATGATGGGAGGTCTAGCAGCCGCGTTGCACGAGAGAGTGTGAAAAGTGTTCATTCGTAGTAAAAACCAGAGAAATCAGTCCGTTTTCGTCATTTGTTATCGAATCGGCTTTTAGCTAGATCGTCACATTGGCCGGTCTTCTCTCTGAAACGGTTACATTTATCGACTGCAAATCTATGTCGCGTGCTGCGGTATGCGTAGACACTAAAAGCAGCATAGCAGAACACATAAGAGGCTTCTAAGTTGATGTAATAGGCAGTAAGAAGCAGTACAATTCAAGTTTTAGTTATCGATTATTGACTTTTTAGCCTTCTTTGGTGCCTAGGACTTGAGCTAGGACCTTACAATTTTGCACGAAAGAAGAACTAGCACAAGGGAGAATGTGAAAAGTGTTCAAAAGTAGTAAAAACCTGTGAAATCCGTCCGTTTTCGTCATTTGTTGTCAAATCGTCTTAAAGTGAGATCGTCACATTGGCCACTCTTCACTCTGAAACGGTTACATTTATCGTCTGCAAAGCTAAGTCGCGTGCTGCGGTATACGGAGACAATAAAAGCACCATAGTAGAACACAGAAGAAGACTCTCAGAAGATGCAATCTTCTAGTAGGAAGCATTACAATTCACATTTTACTTATCTATTATTGACTTATTAACCGGCTTTGGTTATTTGGAGATGAGCTATGACCTTGAGATTGTTCATGAAACGAGGTCTGTCTGCCACGTTGCGCCTGAGAATGTGAAAAGTGTTCATATGTAGTAAAAACCTGAGAAATCCTCCCGTTTTCGTCATTTTCTATTTAATCGATTTACTGCCAGATCGTCATATTGGCCGCTTTTCTCTCTGAAACTGTTACATATATCGTCTGCAAGCTTATGTCGCGTGCTGCGTTATGCGGAGACAGTCAAAGCATCACAGTAGAACACAGATGAAGCTTCTCTGTTGGTGTAATCAGCGAGAAAGAACAAGTAATAAGCAGTACAATTAAAATTTTAGTTATCATTTATTGACTTATTAGCCTGCTTTGGTACCTTGGACATGAGCTAGGGCCTTAAGATTTTGCATGAAACGCGGTCTGGACGCCACGTTGCACGGGATGATGGGAAAAGTGTCCATTTGTAGTAAAAACCTAAGAAATCCGACCGTTTTCTTCATTTGCTGTCGAATCGACTTATTGGCAGATCGTCACATCGGCCGCTTTACGCTCTGAGACGGTTAAATTTATAGTCTGCAAACTTATGTCGCCTGCTGCGGTTTGCGGAGACACTAAAAGCACCACAGTAGAAGACAGAAGAAGGTGTTAAGAAGATGTATTTGGCCAGTAAGAAGCAGTACAATTCAAGTTTTAGTTATCGATTACTGACTTATTAGCCGGCTTTGGTGCCTTGGACATGATCGAGGACCTCAAGCTTTTGCATCAAACGAGGTCTGAACGCCACGTTGCACGGGGAAATGTGAAACGTGTTAATATGTAGTAAAAACCTAAGAAAACCTTTCGCATTTATTTAAGTTCCGTTAGTACAATAAGAATCTGTTAAAAAACTGACTACAATAATCATAATCTTGCTGTACAAGGGAAGTAGCTACTATTATTAACAGTATTTATTAACAGCAAATAAAACAAAAGGTAAAACAGAAAGATTATCAAACGTCTAATGGCACAGTAACGAAACTGAAAACAGTTCGCGACAATTTCTTCTGAAATTATTTCACCAGGAAACAACAAGAACAGCGATTGAAGACTACTAAAGTTCCAAAATAAACCACTATACACAAACAACTAATTAGTACTTAGCTTTGGATGTCCCGCTACAGCTGCAACTGGTCAGCGCGGAATGTAAACACAGGTAAGAAGTTAAGTTGCTCGATACGAAACACTCGCAAATATCAGGTCACAACCCAAGAAAGGCGGAGGTGAATGAAGAAACCACTAATAAGTATCTTATATAGTAAATATTATCACAAAAACCGTTAAAATATGTATCTGAAACCTATAAATGTATGAAAACTTAGAGAGCGATTTCACACGCACTCACGCGCCTAATCGTAATGCCAGATCGTCGCAGTGGCAGCTTTGCTCACGGAACTGTTTACATATACATCTGGAAACTTACGTCATGTGCTGTGGTATGCGGTCGCACCACAAACAACAAAATAGGAGCTTCTCATTTGATGCAATCGGCAGGTAAGAAGTAGTACTACTCAAGTTTTAGGTATCGAAAATTCAACTGTAGGCCGGTTCTGGTGTCTTGCAGTTGATAGAGGACCTTGGAACATGTCTGTCTTTTTACCCCCCTCTGCCCTCGTAAGATGACTGTCTACGTACACCCGCCACCCCCCCCCCCCCTCGTAATATGTCTGTCTACCTACTCACGCCTTCTGAAAATGTGTGTCTACCCACTTCCCCCTCAGAAGATGACTCTCTACTTATCCCCCCAACCGGAAAACGTCAGTTTTCCCACCCCCTCCCCCCCCTCAGAAGATGACTGTCTACCTACACACCCTCGGAAGATACCTGTCTACCTAACCCCCCCCCCCCCCCTCGTTTGGAACATGTCTGCCTACCTACCAGCCTCTCAAAATATGTCTTTCTATCTACATCCCCCACCCCCCTCAGAAGATCACTCACTACCTACTCCGCACGTGGATGATGTCTGTCTCCCTAACCCACCCTTCAGAAGATGTTTGCCTACCTACTACTCCATGGAAGATGTCTCTATACATACCACCTATCGGGTGATGTTTGTCTACTCGCCCCCCCCCCCACCCCATAAGATGCCAATCTAACATCCCCCCCTGTGAAGATGCCTATCTATCGCCTAGCTCGGAAGCTACCCCAACTCAGAAGATTCCTATCTACCTGCACTTGGAAGATGACTATCTCTCCATCACCTTCAGAAGACTCTTATCTACCCCCTCAGAAGATGGCTGTCTACATACCCCACCCTCAGAATATGACTCTCTCTGATCTCCCACCCTATCTGTCTGTCTACCATTCTCACACATCGAGAGAGGTGGTACAGTGGTTAGCACACTGGACTCGCATTCGGGAGGACGACGGTTCAATCCCGTCTCCGGCCATACTGATTTAGGTTTTCCGTGATTACCCTAAATCGTTTCAGGCAAATGCCAGGATGGTTCCTTTGAAAGGGCACGGCCAATTTCTTTCCCAATCCTTCCCTAACCCGAGCTTGCGCTCCGTCTCTAATGACCTCGTTGTCGACGGGACGTTAAACACTAACCACCACCACCACCATTCTCACAATCAGAAACTGTCTGTCTACCTACCTCCCCCCCCCCCCCCCGAAGATGTTTGCCTATCTGCCTAGGTACCGCCATTTAGATGGTGTCTGCCTACCTACACCCACTTCAAAAGATGTGTAACTGACTACCCCACCTCCGAAGATCTCTGTCAAACCCTCCTCCCATCCCTGGAGGATGTATGTGTGCAGACCCCCCTCTTGGAAGACATTTGACAACCGAAAAAACCGCTTTGGAAGATGTATGACTTCCTACCACTACCCTCGGAAGGTGTATGTCTAGCTAGCACACCCTCGAAGATGCCTGCCTATCTACCGAACCGCGGTATATGCCTGCCTCACCCTGTCAGAATATGTCTGTCTACATACCCCACATGGAAGATGTCTGTCTACTTACCCCCCCCCCCCTTGGAAGATGTTTGTCTACCTAGCCCCTCTTGGAAGATGTCTGCCCACATAAACACACACTCGGAATATGTATGACTAGCCACCACTCCCCTCGGAACATGTGTGTCTACCTACCCCACTTCCGGACATGTCTCTCTACCTACGCCCCCACTCATAAGTTGTGTGTCTACCAACCCGCCATTTGAAGATGTCTGTCAACCTGGCCCTCCCTCAGAAAATGTCTGTCTACCTGCCCACCTTGGAATATTTATGTCTACCAAAACCCGGAGGATGTCTGTCTACCCAACACTCCCCTCAGAAGATGATTGTCTACCTACCCCCGGAAGATTTCAGTCTACCTGCACCCCCTCACTTCTGAAAGATGCCTGTCAATCAACCCCTCCAACAGAAAATGTCTGTCTACCTACTGCCCCTCGAAAGTTGTATGTCTATCACCCCTCCTCGGGAGATGTCTGTCTACCTACCCCCCTTCAGAAGATGTCTATCTACCTACCCTCCACCCCCTCGGTAAATGCCTGTCTACCCAACCCCCTCTCGGGAAAAGTATGTCTATCTATCCCCACTCGGAAGATGGCTGTCTACCTACCACCTCCCTCGGAATATGTCTGTATATCTAACCCGACCTCGGAATATGATTTTCCACCTACTGCATGGGAGATGTCAGTCCACCTGCACCCCACTTTGTAAAATGCCTGTCTACTTTCCACCCCTTTGGAAGATGTCTATCATCCCACCTCGGAAGATGTCTGTCTACCTACCCCCCTCTGAACATGATTGCCTACTGAACCACAACTCAGAAGATGATTGTCTACTGACCACCCAGAAGATGGAAGCCTACCTGCCCCCTCCCACTACAACAGAAGATGACCATACATCTAACCCCCTTGGTGGATGTCTGTTAATCTCCCCGCCCCCCTTGGAGGACTTTGTCTTCCTACCCCCTCGGAAGATGTATGTATTCCATTCGCCCCTCAGAAGATGTCTATCTTCCAACCCCCCTCAGACGATTTTTGTCTACCTACCCTGCCTTGGTATATGTATGTCTTCCTACACCCCCTCATACGATGTCTGCATACCTACCCCCCTCGGAAGAAGTTTATCATCCCTCTGTTGGAGATTTTCTGTCTACCTTGCCCCCCCCCCTCGGAAGATATATGTCTTCATATCCTCTACCCTTGGTGCCTACATACTCAACCTCAGAAGATGTCTACCAACCTACCCCACCTTATAAGAAATCTTTCTACCTACCCCCCCCCCCTCGTAATATCTGTGTCTACCCCTCGTAAAATGTCTATCTTTCCCAGTTGGAAAGATGTCTATCATCCCACTCTTAGAAGGTGTCTGTCTACCTATCCTCCCACTCTGAAGATGTCTGTGTACCTACCCTCCCTCAGGAGATATCGGTCTAATTGCCCACCGGGACTATGTCTATCTATATACTCTCAGCCTTGGAAAATACGTGCCTACTTACTCCACCCCCTGTAAGATATCTGTCTACCTACAACCTGCCCTCGGAAACTGTCTGTCTACATACACCCTCTAATAAGATGTCTGTCTACCTACCCCACACTGTCTGTCTTCCTACCCCAACCATCCTCGGAAGATGTATGTCTACCTACCCATCCTTGGAAAATGCCTGTCTACCTAAATCTCGCTTGGAAAATATCTGTCTGCCTACCCCCCATCCTTGGAAGGTGTCTGTCCACCAACTCTCCTGTCGGAAGATGTATGGCTACCTAACCCCCCTCAGAAGATGTCTGTCCATCTATCTGCCTGTGGAATGTGTATGTCTACCTAACTACCTTAGACAATGTCAGTCTACATACCCCCCTCGGAAGATACCTGTCTACCAATACTCCTCTACATGCCAAAACTAATAATAAGATAGCTGCCAACCTAACCCACCTCAGAAGGTCTCTGTTTATGCACCCAAACTGAACATGTATGTCTATCTACCCCCCAGAATTTGTCTGTCTACCTGCCCCCTCAGAAAATGTCAGTCGACCTACCCCCCCTTGGAAGATTTCTGTCTACCTATAACACCTCACGGAAAATATCTGTCTACCAGCCCCCTCTCAGAAGATGTCTCTCTACCTACCACCCCCCTCAGAAGTAGTATATCTATCTACCCTACCCTTGAAACATGTCTGTCTACCTACCCCCCCCCCCCCCCCAGTCAGCAGATGTCTGTCTACCACCTACATAAGTTGTCTATCTACACCCGCTCGGAAGATGTCTGTCCAATACACCACCCTCAGAAGATATCTGTCCTACCCCTCTCGAAAATGTTAGTCTACCTACACCCCAGATAATGAATGTCTACCAACCCCACCTCGGAAGATGATTGTCTACCTACCCCATAGAAGATGTGTTTACCTACCACCACTCGTAGTATGTGTGTTTACCTACCCCCATTGGAAAATATCGGTCTACCAACCGCCCTTGAAGATGTATGCCTACATACCCAACACCCTCGGAAGACGTCTGGCTACCTAGCTCCCCCTACGAAGATATCTGCCTTCATACCCACTTCTATTGGAAGATGTCTGTCAACATACCCAAATTCAGAAAACGACTGCCTACCTACCCCACCTCAGAAGATGTCTGCCTACCAACCACCCCTCGGAATATGTATGTCTACCTACACTCATTCGGAATATTGCTTTCTACCACCCCTCCCTCTGAACATGTCTATCTCCCTCCCTCCCTCAGAACATGTCTATCTACCAACATCCCCCACCTCCTATGAAGTCTCTCTCACTACCCCCACCCCCTCCCCCCTTCGAAAGTGACACCCTACCTACCATCCTCAGGAAATGTCAGTCTTCCTACTCCCCATACCTCAGAAGGTGTGTCTAACTATCCCCATGGACAATGTCTGTCTACATACCCCTAGCCTCAGAAAATACTTGTCTAACTACACCCCCTCAGATTATTTCTGTCTACCTACAACCCAGCCTCGGATAATGTCTGTTTACCTACCCCCTCACTAATTGTCTCTCTACCTACGCTACCTTAGAAGATGTCTGTCTACATATCCCTCATCCTCTGAAGCTGTATGTCTACTACCCCTGCTCAGAAGATATCTGTCTACTTAAAAAAAACCTCAGAACATGTCTGTCTAACAACCCCCCCCCCCCTCAGTTGTCTGTCTACCTACCCCCTTGAAGATGTCTGTCTACCTACCCCCAGTAAAACATCTCTGTACCCATCTTCCCCTCAGAAAATGATTGTCTACCTACCACCCCTTCAGAAAATGTCTATCTACCACCCTTGGAAGATGTATGTCTGTCTACCCCTTCAAAGATATATGTCTACCTGCCCAACTCGGAAAATGTCCGTCAATGTGCCCCCCTTTGGAAAATGTCTAACATCACCAAACTCAGTAGATGTGTGTCTATCTGTCCCACACCCTCGGAAGATGTCTGTATTTCCAGCCCATCTCAGAAGAAGTATGTTTACCAACTTTACATCAGGAGAAGTCTGTCCAACTACCCCCTAGGAAGGTCTCTGTCTCCCTACCCCCTCTTGGAAGATACCTCTCTACCTACAAAACCCCTCAGAAAATGTCTGTCTACCTACCCCCTCAGAAGGTTTCTGTCTACCTACACCTCCTCAGATGATGTCTATCTACCTACCCCCCCCCCCCTCATCCTCAGAAGACGTATGTCTACCTACCATCCTCAGAAGATGTCTGTCTACCTAACCACCCCCCCCCCCAGAAGATTTCTGTCTATCTACTGCCTCCCTTAGAAGAAGTCTGTTACCAACACACCCATCAGAAGATGTCAGTCTACCAATCCCCACCTCAGAAGATGTCAGTCTTACCCCCCCCCCCCTTGGAAAAAGTCTATCAACCTCCCTCATCAGATGTCCATCTACCACCCCATCAGAAGATGTCTGTCAACATACCCCCAGAAGATGGCACTTTTCCCAACCACAATCAGAAGATGTTTGTCTACCTGCCCTTCTGCTATAGGAAGATTACCTATCAGCCCTCAGAATATGTCTGTCTACCTAAATTCCCTCAGAAGATGTCTTACTACCAACCATCCCCCCTAAGGAAAAGTCTGTCTATCTACCCCCCCCCCCCCTCGGAGGAATTTCTATCTAACCCCTAACTAGAAGTCTGTCTACCTATACCCCCTGTCTAAGGTGTCTGTCTACATACCCAACCTCCAAAGATGACTGTCTACCTCCCGCCCTCAAAAACGTTGGTGTACCCATCTTCCCCCTCAGAAGATGATTGTCTACCTACTCCCATGTGCTAGATGTCCCTCTACCTGCCTGCCTTTGGAAGATGTCTGTCTAACTGCCCGCTCCACCCACAAAGATGCCTTTCTAATACTGGCAGAACATGTCTATCAACCCCCCCTCAGATGATGTCTGTCTACCCACCCCCGGAAGAGGTCTGTGTACCCATCCCCCTCAGAAGATGATTGTCTACCTACCCCCGTACAGAAGATGCCAGTCTACTTACACCCCTTTCCGAAAATGTCTGTCTACCTACCCCATCCACGCACGGAAGATTCCTATCTACCCATCTTGGACGATGTCTTTCTACCCCAACTCAGAAATGTCTATCTACCACCATCTCAGAAGATGTCTGTCTACCTACCCCCCATTGAATATATCTGCCTACCCAACCCATCTTTGGAAGATGATTGGCTACCTACCCCATGGAAGATGTCAGGCAACCTGCCCGCTCACTTAGGAAGATGCCTACCTCCCCCTTGGAAGTGGTCTATTTTCCACCACTCAGAAGATGTCTGTCTAACTACCCCCTCTGAATGTATATGTCTGTCAACTATGTCTGTTTACCTACTCCCATAAGATGTCTATCATCCCCCTCAGAAGGTATCTTCCTATATACTCCCTCCCCTTGGAAGATGTCTGTCTACATACCCAAACTAAGATGACGTCTGCCAACCTACTCCCCCACAGAAGATGTCTGTCTACCTACCACCCTTGGAACATCTATGTCTTTCTACTCCCCGGAAGATGTCTGTCAGTCTGCCCAACTTGGAACATGTCTGTCTACGTGCCCTCCTTCGGAAGATGTCTATCATCCCCAGCCTCAGAAGAATTATGTCTATTTGTCCCGCACCAACAGTAGACGTCTGTGTACCTACCCCCTTAAGAAGAAGTCTGTTTACCAACCCCCCATCAGGAGATTCTCAAACCACCCACCAGGAAAGTCTCTGTCTACCTATCCCCCCCCCCCCTTTGGGAGATATCTGTCTACCTACAACACAACTCGGTAAATGTCTGTCTACCTACCTCTCAGAAGATGTCTGTTTATCCACACCTCCACAGATGATGTCTATCTACCTACCCCCTGCCCCCATCCTCCGAGGATGTCTGTCTACCTACACCCTCCGAAGATTTCTGTCTACCTACCCCCCTTGGAAGATGTTGGTCTACTTACCCCTCTAGATGATGTCTGTCTAAGTACACCCATCAGAAGATGGCTGTCTACCAACCCACCAATGGGAGATGTCTGTCAACAAACCCCCTCGAAAGGTGCCTTTCTGCCTACCCCCTCAGAAGATTGTCTACCTACGAACACTCAGAAAATGTATGTATACCTACCCCCCCCCCCCTCGGAAGAAGTCTGTCTAATTATTCCCCACCCCTTGGTAATTTCTGTCTACATACCACTCACTTGCAAGATGTCTGTCTACCTACTCCCTCTTGAAAGATATCTGTTTACCTACATCTTCTGTGGGGAGGTAGGAAGACACACATCTTCCACGAGGGGTAGGTAGACAGACATATTCCAAAGCAGGGTACATGGTCAGACATCTTCTGAATGGTGGTAGGTAGACAGACATCTTCCAAGAGGGGGGAGAGACAGCTTCTGTGGTGATAATGGTAGACAAACAATTCCAAGGAGGGGTAGTAAGACAGACATCTTCTGAGGGGTTGTTTCTTAGTCATACGTCTTCAAGGGGGAGGCTTGGTAGACCGACATTTTCCAAGGGGGGAGACATTTTTCGATTGGGGCCAGATAGGGGAGGTAGACATTTTCCGGGGGGGGGAGATATTTTCGAGGGGGAGAGTAGATTGACATCTTCTGGGAGGGGGGAGATAGTATTCTTCCATGGGGGAAGGTGAGTAGTCAGACATCTTCAAAGGTTGGGGGGGGGGGGTCAGTAGACAGACATCTTCCAAGAAATGTCGGTAAGTAGACAGACATCTTCTGTGGGGAGTGATGGTATGTACACTTACGTCTTCTGATGGGTTCGGGTAGATAAACAGGCATCTTTCATGAAGGGGGGATAGAGCTCCTCGAAGATGGGGTGTAGATATCTTTGGCAAGGAGGGTAGATAGACATAATCAGAGAGGGGTTTAGATATATTTCTTCCATAGTGGGGATAGATAGACTTGTCCGGAGTTTGTGAGGTAGACAGACATACAGACATCTTCCTAGAATTTGGAGGTAGACAAACATATACAGAATGGGCAGTAGACACATTCCAAATGAAGGAAGGCTGTAGAACTCTTCTGAGTCTAGGAAAAATGTTCTCTGAGAGGAGGGGCTAGATGGAAATCTTAACAGGGGTGGGGTAGGTAGACATACATATTCTGAGAGGAGGGGGTTGATAGACAGGCATCTTTCATGAGGTGAGTTATAGACATCCGTGTGGGGGATAGACATCTTCTGAGGTGGGGGTAGATACACCTCTTCCGAGGAAGGTATGGATAGATAATCTTATGAGGTGGGTGTTGGTAGGCATCAGCTGAAGGGAGCTAGATTGGCATCTTCCGATGTGGAAGGGTTTAGGTAGGCATTTTTAGAGGGAGGGATTTCATCCCAGGGGTTTAGATAGGCATCTTCCAAGTGGGTGTAGAATGACATCTCAGAGAGGGGGTAGACAAAATCTTCCGAGAGGGGGTAGGTAGAAAGACATCTTTGGATGGGAGAGTAGGTAAGCAGACATCTTTTGAGTGGGGTTGGTAAACTGACATCTTCCAAAGGGGCAAGGTAGACAGATAGTTTCTGAGGGTGGGGCATAGGTAGACTGACACTTTCCGATGTGTGGTAAGTAGAATTACATCTTCTGAAGTGATGGGGTAGGTAGACAGACATTTTCCGAAGGGGTGTGGGTTTACAGACATATACCTAGGGGGAAGGTAGACAGACATGTCCCGAGTGGTGGTAGGTAGACAGCCATCTTCCAGTTGGGTAGGTACACAGACATCATCCAAGGGGGTTAGAAGGACAGACATTTTCTATGTGGGGGTTGGTAGACATAAATCATCTGAGGGGGGAGAGACATCTTTTGAGGGGAGGGTACATAGACGGACATCTTCAGAGAGGAGGTAGTCATCCTCCGAGAGGGAGATAGTCATCCTCCGAGAGGGGGAGTAGATGTCTTCCAAGATGGGAGGCAGTTGTACATCTTCCACTGGTCTTAGCTAGGCAGACATCTTCTGAGGGGGATAACGTCGACAGTCATCTTCTGATCGGGGTGGGTGGGTAGACAGACATCTTCCGAGTGGTGGTAGGTATGGAGGCATCTTCTGAGGCTGGATTCGGTAGACAGGCATCTTCCAAGGGGGGGGGTGTTGGAAGACAGATATCTTTCAAGGGGTGGGAAACATCTTCTAAAGGATGCAGTTTGGTAGACAGTATCCTCCGAGAGGGGCCTAGACATTCTGTGAGGGAGATAACGTCGACAGTCATCTTCTGATGGGGGTGGGTAGGTAGAAAGACATCTTCCGAGGAGTGTTAGGTATGGAGACATCTTCTGAGCCTGGGTGCGGTAGAAAGACATCTTCCAAGGGGGGGAAGGGGGGTGTTGGAAGACAGACATCTTCCAAGGGGTGGGAAGCACCTTCTAAAGGATGCAGTTTGGTAGACAGACATCCTACGAGAGAGGATGTAGACATTCTCAGATGGGGAGTGTATATCTTCTGAGAGGAGTGGTAGATTGACATATTCCGAGAGGGGGGAGATACTTTTCTTCCATGGCGGCAATAGATACATATCTTCCCAGAGGAGTACATAGATAGACATGTTTAAATGTGTGGTGAATGTAGACAGACAACTTTCGAGAAAGGGGGGGTAGGTATACAGACATCCTCAGAGGGGGTGGGTTGGGAGACAGACATCTTCCGAGATAGGGATAAGATAGAGACAAATCATTCAAGGTGTGGTAGATAAATATACAGATTCTGAGGGGTTTAGGTAAACATTCATATTATGACGGGTTGTGGGTGTAGGTAGACAGAAACCATCCGAGGAGGGGTATTTAGGCAGATAACGTCTGAGAGGGGTTATGAAGACTGACATCTTCTGAGGGGTTGTAGGAGGACAGACGTCTTCCAAGTGGAGGGTTGGTAGACAGACATCTTCAGATGTGGGGTGGGGTAGGTAGCCAGACATCTTCCAATAGGAGGTTCGTAGGCAGACATATCATGTGAGGGGATGGTTGTAGACAGCCTTCTTCTGATGGGTGGGTGGGTAGACTGACATCTTCCATGATGGGGCGTAGGCAGAGAGACATTGTCCGAGGCAGGGTGACTATAGACATTTTTTGAGAGTGGGGGAGTTAGACAGACTTCTTCTGGGGGGTTGTAGGTAAACTGACCTCTTCAGAGGGGTGGTGTAGAATGACATTTGCCAAGAGCGGTAGGTAGAGAGACATTTTCAAATGGTGGAAAGTAGACAACATCTTCTGATGAGTGTAGGTAGACAGACATCTTCTGAGGGGGATGTGTAGATGGACATACATCTTCCGATGGTTGGTGGGTACATAGACAGACATATTCCAATGGGTGCGGTAGGTAGACAAACATCTTCCAAGTGCGGGCGTCATAGATAGATATCATACAAAAGTTCATGTAGGTAGACACACATCTTCTGAGGGGGTGTAGGGAGACAGACATTTTCCGAGGGGTGTACATAGACATACATTTTCCAAGTGGGGTCTAGGTAGACAGACATCTTCAGATGAGGGGGTAATTAGACAATCATCTTCTGGGGTAGGTAGACAGACATATTCAGAAGTATGGGTTGGTAGACAATACTTTATGACTGGAGGGATGTAGAGAGACATCTTCCAAGGGGTGTAAGTAGGTAGACAGACCTCTTCCAAAGCAGAGGTGTTGGTAAACAGACAATTATCATGGACAGGGTTAGGTAGGCAGACATCTTCCCAGTGAAGTTTTGTAGACAGGCATCTTCCGACGAAGGGTTAGGTAAACTGACACCTTCTGAGGCAGGGTAGGTAGATAGTCATCTTCAGAGGGGTGTTTGGTATACAGACATCTTCCGAATGGGTGTAGGTATACAGACATATACCTAAGGGGGAGGTAGACAGACATCATGGGAGTGGGGGTACATAGACAGACAGGTGGGTAGGTATACTGACATCTTCCGAGGGGGATTAGGAGGACAGACATTTTCCATTTGAGGGTTGATAGACTTATATCATCTGAGGGAGGAGAAATATCTTTCGAGAGGAGGGTATGTAGACAGACATCTTCAGAGAGAGGGTAGACATCATCCGAGAGGGAGGTAGTCATCCTCCAAGACAGGGGTAGATATCTTCCTAGAGGGGTGTAAATAAATATCTTCCAAGATGCGAGGTAGATGGACCTCTTCCGAGGGTTTTAGGTAGGCAGACATGTTCCGAGGCGTGGCATGTAGACATACACCTTCTGAGGGGAATAAGGTCATCTTCTTATGGGAAATGGATAGGTAGACAGACATATTCCAAGGGAGGGGGGGGGGGGGGTAGGTTAGGAGGAGATATATTCTGAGGGTGAGTTCAGTACACAGACATCTTCTGCGGGGTGTTCATTGTAGACAGACATCTTTCAAAGGGGGTGAGACATCTTCCAAAGTATGCGTTTTGGTATACAGACATCCTCCAAGAGGGGTGTGGACATTCTCTGATGTGGGAGTAGATATCTTCCCAGAGGAGTGGTAGTTTAACAACTTCCGGGAGGGGGGGGGGGGTAGGCAGACAGATATCCTCAGAGGTAGGGGTAGGGAGACAGATATCTCCCACAGGAGGGATAAAATCGAATCATTTGAAGGGGGTAGATAGGCATACATCTTCTGAGGGGTTTAGGTAGACATTCATCTTATGACAGGGGAAGGGGGTAGGTAGACAGATCATGCGGGGGGGGGGGGGGATATGTAGACAGATATCTTACGAGAGGGGGGTAGGTAGGCAGACATATTCTGAAGAGTTGTAGGAGGACGGACATATTCCAAGGGGGTAGGTAGACAGGCATCTACAGAGGGGGGTTAGGTAGACAGTCGTCATCAGAGGTGTATAGGTAGACAGACATCTTCTAAGGGGTTTGGTAACCGACATTTCCTAAGGAGTGGCAGGTAGACAAACTTTTTCCGAGTGTGGGTGGGTATGTAGACAGACACCTGTAAGGAATTGTAGGCTGACAGACAACCTTTGTGATAGATGGTAGGTAGGCAGAAATATTCTGAAGGGAGGGTTGGAAAACATATATCTTCCAATGGGAGGGGTAGGTAGTCATACATCTTCTGAGGGCTGGGTTTAGGTATACAGAGATCTTTCCAAGGGGGGGCAGGTAAGTAGACAGACATATACTCAGGGTAGGGGGATGAGAGACAGACATTTTCCGAGGGGGAAGGGTAGGTAGACAGACATCTTCTGATGGTTGGGTAGGTAGACAGACATCTTCCGGGATGGATAGCTAATCGGACATGGTTTGAGGGAGCTTAGGTAGACAGACATTTCCGATGGGGAGTGTAGGTAGACAGACATATTCCAAGGGTGGGGAGATGAGAGACAGACATTTTCTGATGTGGAGATAGGTAGACAGACGTCTTCTGAGGGGTTGTAGGTAGACATCTTCCAAGCGGGAGCTGTAGGTAGACAGACATCTTCAGAAGGAGATTGTAGGTTGATGGACATATTTTGTGCAGGTAATGATAGATAAACAAATTCCAAGGGGTGGTAGTTTAACAGATATCTTCCCAGGGGGGCTGAGTAGATAGACAGACATCATCCAACGTGGGTAGACAGACATATTCCAGGTGGAGTAGACATCCTCCAAGGGGTAGACATCTTCGAATGGTGGTGAGGGTAGGTAGACAGACATCCTATGAGAGTGGGGTTAGAGATTCTCTGAGAGGGGGGTGTAGATAGCTACCGAGAGTGGAGGTAGATAGACTTATTCCAAGTGGGGGGGGGGGGGTTGGATAGAAATCTTCCGGGGGTTGAAATTTGGCAGTTGGTAGACTGGGCTCTTCTGAGACTGTGTTTGGAAGACATTTTCCGAGGTGGGAGGTAGACAGATATATTCCGAGGCAGTTGGTAGGTAGACAGACTAATTCCAGGGTGGTTGGTATGCTGACAGACATCTTCTGAGGGGGGGGGGGGGTAGACAGACATCGCCTGAGGGGCTGGAAGACACCTTCCAAAGTTTGGGGGTCGCTAGACATCTTCCGAGACAGGGGTAAACAACTTCCGAGTGGGGGGGCTGAGTAGGGGTTGGGATAGGTCGACAGACAAATTCCGAGAGGGCAGGTAGGTAGATAGACATCTCCTTAGTGTGGGGGGGGGGGTTGAGAGACATCTTTCAGGGTGATAGACATCTTACGAGGTGGGGAGAGAGTTTTTGTGGGGGTGTAGATAGACATCTTCACAGGGTGAGGTAGGTGGACAAACATCTTCCTTAGGGGGGTGACGTAGGCAGACATCTGCCGAGGGGGTAGGTAGATAGACATCTCCTGTGGAGAGTTACGTAGACTGACATTTTCTAACGAGGCAAGTAGGTAGAATTACATATTAGGTGGTGGGGCGATGAGAGACAGACAGCTTTCGATGGGGTAGAGGTAGTATGAAATCTTCCGATGTGGGAGGTGTAGGTAGATATCTTCTGGGAGGGGTGGGTACACAGACATCTCCCGAGGGGTGGGGTAGGTAGACATTCATATTCTGTGGGGAGGGGTAGGTAGTCATACATATTCTAAGGGGAGGGGGTTTAGGTAGACAGACATATTCCAAGGGTGTGGGTAGGTATACAGACATCATCTGAGGGGGGAGGGGAGGTGCAGGTTGACAGAGATCTTCCATGGATGGGTAGCTCGGTAGATATCTTCTGAGGGGGATAGATAGGCATATTTCGAAGGTGGGGTAGATAGGCACCTTCCCAAGGGGGGGGGGGGCAGATCATCATGTGTGTGACGTCACGTGAGCTGCACTGCTGTTGAAATAGCTTGTTAATGTTTTATAAATTTTAGACTTCATTTACGTATTTTAAAGTTTTTTTGTGTTATTATTTTTGCCGTAAAAGCAAATTATTTGTGGATATTCATTTATCTCAGTCTTTCTTCCTGTGGTATTGACTCGAGTGGTCTATTATTTGTGAGTGTGCTTTCATGGTTCGTCTAAGCCTCGCGCCTCATCAGTGTGTTTACATTTTGCGGCGTGCACTGCCTCTGTAGCGGTTATAAGTTAAGTACTGACGAACTTGTTTGTGCTCTGTAATACAGTTATTAAACTGAATAGATTGCAGTGGTGTTGCTTGCCATTTTTGGCGAAATAATGACTTAATAAACTCTTGTAATCGTTCGCTCGCTGTGTTTTATAGAGTTTTCAGTGTGTTGAAGTCGTTTAGTAAATTTCGTGCTTTAGTTTTCAACTGGCGTTTAGTTTAAATTTTTTGGTTTTAGCCAATAATTTTGTGAAGTTTTGCTGGTATTGGTATCGGCTGTGTTGTAGTAGTGTTAATACAAGAAGCTGCTTTCTTAGTAGACAGAGAATTTCGAGACCATAGTTGTTAGTTCTTAAATAGTGCTGCTTTTGTAACTGAACTTTGGTAATGTAGACGTATAGTTTTTTTTAGTAACTGTAAAATTTTATCGTGAGTGAGAAGTGATGGCTATGTCGTAGGTTTGTGAGTAGTGGATTACGCTGTGGGATTTGTTCAAAGTATTTTCATTGGGGGGAATGCAGTGGGGAAGCCAGTGGTCATTTGAGGGTGATCCTGTCCTGGGAATGTAGAATCTGTAGTAGAAACAAGTTAATAGAGGAGCAGGAGCGTAAGATCTGTGCCCTTCAGGTGCAGTTACAATGCGCAAAGGAGGAACTAGATAAGTTGAGGAGGGTGAAGGGTGCTGGGGAATGGGAACTGGCAGGTGACAAGAAGATAGATAGGAAAAGGAGGTAGTCAGACAGTTTTACTTTGCATACATGCAATAGATACGACAAACTGTCAAAGTTGAGCGGAGAGGAGCCTCGTGTAGCTGTATATGGAGGTAACTTGCAGCCGTCCTCAGCAATTAGGAGGCCTAGGTTCTGCTGCTAGGTAGTTACCGGGTAGAGGTGTGGGCCAGCATTTGCAAGAAGTTTTGTGGAGTGAGTACCAGGTCACAAGCATTGTGAAGCCTAATGCAGGGTTGGCTCAGGTGGCTGAAAGCATAGGGGAGTTATGTAAGAATTTTACAAAGGAGGATCAGGTAGTGATAGTGGGTGGTGCTGGGAGCAGTCACAATAGGGACAGGGGGTATGATGTCAGTGGTGACTTGGTTAAGATAGCTACTCAAACTGGTGGCACTAATGTGCTGTTCGTGCAACTGTTTCAGCATAATGATCGGGCACACCTTAATGCGGCTGTTGGGCGCGTAATTGTGGGGCTGGGGAGTGCACTGATGGGAGAGGGCATGGATCACATCTCAGTGGTGCCAGTTGGGTCTATCAGTAGATGGGGTTTCACTAGGCATGGCCTTCCCCTCAATAGGTATGCGAAGGAGAGGCTACCTAAGCTTATAGGTGACAGTGTAGTGGGTGGTGGTGGCGGTAGTGGTGTCACTCATGGAAAAATTCCTGTAGTAGTTGGTGTTAGAGCTGCACCTTTTTAATACTGAAGTCAGCTGATTGGTATACCTGCTTAAAGGAAGTGCTTCTAAGTTTCAAAAATGGTTCTAATGGCTCTGAGCACTATGCAAATTAACATATGGGGTCATCAGTCGCCTAGAACTTAGAACTAATTAAACCTAACTAACCTAAGGACATCACACACATCCATGCCCGAGGCAGGATTCGAACGTGCGACCGTAGCAGTCGCGCGGTTCCGAACTGAGCGCCTAGAACCGCAAGACCACCGCGGCCGAGTGCCTCTAAGGGTTCTCCTCCAGAGGATGTAATGTTTCCAAGTAGAGAAGGAATTGGCATATTTCATCAGAATATAAGAGTTATTAGGGATAAAGTTAGTGAACTGCTAACAGATGTTAACGCTGAAATTATTTGTATATCAGAGCACCACTTCAATAAATTGATAATTTATAGGCTTCCTTTACCAGGCTACATATTAGCTGGCTGTTTCTCAAGGAGTTTCTTGCGGGGTGGGGAGGTGTCACCGTACATAAAAAACAGTACGTTATTTGAGTCCATAGACTTATCACGACACTGCACTGAACAGATATTTGAAAGTTGTGCAGCATTTGTTGAATTTAGTGAAACTCAACTTCTAATTGCTTGTGTTTATAGGGCCTCTAACTCCAACTTCAGAGCATTTTTGCTTAAGCTAGAGAGGGTTCTTGATTCACTTTGTAGGAAGTACCAGCAAGTAGTTATATGTGGGGGACTTCAATATTAATTTTGTATATGATTGTGCAATAAAAAGGGGGGTTGGGTTGTTTGGGGAAGGAGACCAGACAGCGATGTCATTGGTCTCATCGGATTAGGGAAGGATGGGGAAGGAAGTCGGCCATGCCCTTTGAGAGGAACTAACCCAGAATTTGCCGGGAGTGATTTAGGGAAATCACGGAAAACCTGAATCAATATGGCTGAACGCGGGACTGAACCGTCGTCCTCCCGAATGTGAGTCCAGTGCCTTAACCACTGCGCCACCTCGCTCGGTCCCAAGAAAAATGATGTTGGTAGATCACCTAAATTCATATGATCTGATGCCAACTGTGTTTTTTTTTCAAACTAGGGTGCAGGCGAATAGTAGCACGGTCATAGACAATATTTTTATTCGTTCCTCAATACTAGATGGGCATCCTGTTAGTAAAAGTGTGAATGGCCTTTCAGACCATAATGCACAAATTTTAACACTAAAAGGTTTTTGTACTCAACTCAATGTCATATTTAGTTACAAAGAACGTAGGAAAGTCAATCCAACAGCAATAGAGTGTTTTTTAAAACTTGTCAAGGAACAAGAGTGGCAAGATGTTTATAGTGCCAATAATACAGATGATAAATACAATGCTTTCCATGGCACATTTCTCATGCTCTTTGAGAGTTGTTTTCCATTAAAACATTCTGAATGGGGTACTAGCAGTAATAGACAGCACAGTTGGCTGACTAGTGGGATAATGATTTCATGTAAAACATAGGGCGAATTATATCAAAATGTTCGAAGTAGTCACAATCAAGCTAAATAAAAATTTAGTTCCAACAGGAAATCATACAAATTTCTTAGCAAATACCTTTCTGAGATTGACGTCTGAAATACTCCTCTGTGATACAAACAAGAGAGAGATTGAGTCAATAACTATATCACTGAAGACTAAGGACTCTCATGGATATGATGGAGTGCCTAGCAGCATGTTAAAGTACTGTGCTGCACATGTTAGCCCTGTATTTAGCCATATTTGCAATTTTTCCTTTAGAACTGGTCAGTTTCCTGACCGATTAAAGTACTCATCAGTAAAGCCGCTTTATGAAAAGGGAGAAAGGGATAATGTAGCTAATTTTAGACCTACTTCTATGCCATCAGTGTTTGCAAAAGTTACCGAAAAGGCTGTGCATGTAAGGTTAATTGATCATTTGATATCACACAATTTGCTGTCAAATGAACAGTTCGGTTTTAGAAGCCGTTTGACAACTGAAAATGATGTATTCTGGCGTACAGACGTACTTTTATGCAAAATCGTAAGGTCCTAGCTCTTGTCCAATGCACCAAAGCCGACAAATAAGGGAATAACCGATAACTAAAACTTGAATAGTACTGCTTCTTACTGGCTATTACATCTTCTTAGAAGATATTTCTGTGTTCTAATAGAATGTTTTCATTTTTTTCCGCATACCGCAACACGCGACATAATTTTGCAGACGATAAATGTAACCGTTTCAGAGAGAAAAGCGGCCAATGTGAAGATGTGGCAATAAAGTCGATTCGATAGCAAATGACGAAAGCGGGCGGATTTCTGAAGTTTTTACTACGTATGAACAGTTTCACATTCTCCCGTGCAACGTGGTTTCCAGACGTCGTTTCATGCTGAATCTTTAGGTCGTCGGTCATGTCCAATGTACCAAAGCCGGCAAATAAGTGAATAACCGATAACTAAAACTTGACTACTACTGCTTGTTACTAGCCGATAACATCTTCTTAGAAGCTTCTTCTGTGACTACTATAGTGCTTTTAGTGACTGCGCATACCGCGGCAAGCGACATAACTTTGTATACGATGAATGTAACCGTTTCAGAGAGAAAAGCCACCAGTGTGACGATCTGTCATTAAGTCGATTCTTATGCAAATGACGAAAACGGGCGGATTTCTCATGGTGTTACTACATATGAAAGCTTTTCTCATTCTCCCGTACAACGTGGCGTACAGACGTACTTACATGCAAAATCTTAAGATCTTAGCTCATGTCCAATGTACCGTTTCAGAGAGAAAAGCGGCCAATATGACGGTCTGACATTAAGTCGATTCGATGGAAAATGTCGAAAACGGGCGGATTTCTCATGTTGTTACTACATATGAACATTTTTTATATTCTCCCGTGCAACGTGGCGTACAGACGTACTCTCATGCATAATCTTAAGGTCCTAGCTCATGTCCAATGCACCAAGGCGGCAAATAAGTGAATAACCGATAACTAAAGCATGTATATTACTGCTTCCTACTTTCGATTATATCTTCTTTGAAGCTTTTTCTGTCTTCTAATATAATGTTTTCAGTTTTTTCCGCACACCCCAACACGCGACATAACTTTACAAACGATAAATGTAACCGTTTCAGAGAGAAAAGTAACCAAAATGACGATCTGGCAATAAGTCGATTCAATGGCAAATGTCTAAAACGGGCGGATTTCTCATGTTGTTAGTACATATGAACACTTTTCACATTCTCCCGTGCAACGTGGCGTACAGACGTACTTTCATGCAAAATCTTAAGGTCCTAGCTCATGTCCAACCGTGCGACTGCTAAGGTCGCAGGTTCGAATCCTGAATGGGGCATGGATGTGTGTCCTCTCCTTGGGTGAGTTAGGTTTAAGTAGTTCTAAGTTCTAGGGGACTAACGACCTCAGCAGTTGAGTCCCATTGTGCTCAGAGCCATTTGAACTGATGTTCAATGCACCAAAGCCGGCAAATAAGTCAATAGTTTAGTTCTGCTTGCTGCTTTCGATTACATCTTCTTAGAAGCTTTTTTTGTGTTCTAATATGATGTTTTCAGTTTCTTCCGCATATTGCAATACGCGACATACATTTCCAGACGATAAATGTAACTGTTTCAGAGAGAAAAGCGGCCAGTGTGACGATCTGGCATCAAGTCGATTCGATGGCAAATGACGAAAGCGAGTGGATCTCTCAAATTTTTACTACATATGAACAGTTTTCACATTCCCCCGCGCAATGTGATTTCTAGACGTCGTTTCATGCGAAATCTATAGGTCGTCGGTCATGTCCAATATACCAAAGCCGGCAAATAAGTGAATTACCGATAGCTAAATCTTGAATAGTACTGCTTCTTATTGGCGATTACATCTTCTTCGAAGCTTTTTCTGTGTTCTAATATAATGTTTTCAGTTTTTTTCCATACCGCAACACGCGACATAATTTTGTCGACGATGGATGTAACCTGTTCAGAGAGAAAAGCGGCCAATGGGACGATCTGGCAATACATTCGACTCGATAGCAAATGACGAAAGCGATCGGGTTTCTCAGGTTTTTACTACATATGAACACTTTCCACATTCTCCCGTGCAACGTTTCGTACAGACGTACTTTCTTGCAAAATCCTAAGGTCCTAGCTCATGTCCAATGCACAAAAGCCGGAAAATAAGTGAATAAACCGATAACTGAAACTTGAATAGTACTGCTTCTTACTGGCAAATACATCTTTTTTGAAGCTTTTTCTGTATTCTAATATAATGTTTTCAGTTTTTTCCGCATACCGCTACACGCGACATAATTTTGCATACGATAAATGTAACCGTTTCAGAGAGAAAAGCGGCCAATGTTACGATCTGGCATTAAGTCGATTCGAACGCAAATGACGAAAACTGGCGGATTTCTCATGTTGTTACTATTATGTACACCTTTCTCATTCTCCCGTGCAACGTGGCGTACAGACGTACTTTCATGCAAAATCTTAATGTTATAGCTCACGTCCAATGCACCAAAGCTTGCAAATAAGTGAATAACCGATAGCAAAAACTTGAATAGTACTGCTTCCTACTTTCGATTACGTCTTCTTAGAAGCTTTTTTGTGTTCTGATATGATGTTTTCAGTTTTTTCCGCATAT